>NW_008238337.1:2791224-2800126 GCF_000691975.1 Corvus brachyrhynchos
ACAAATACCGATGATCCGATATGCCGTGCAGTGCATCTTCTGCTCCTGACCACAGCTCTCCCTTGCTTCCTGCAGATCTCCCTGGTGAGCCAAGAGCCCGTGCTGTTTGCCCGCTCTATTGCAGATAATATTTCTTATGGCTTAACTTCAGCCTCCTTCGAGTCAGTGGTTCAGGCTGCCCAGAAGGCCAACGCCCACAGCTTCATCACTGAGCTACAAGACGGCTACCACACAGGTACCCACCCCTCTGCAGGGCCTGGCAGCTGGACTTCTGTGGCAGCTCTTGATTTGTATTTTGACTCCTTTCTCTCTCCCTTCACCCAACAGAGGCAGGTGAAAAAGGAGCTCAGCTGTCAGGTGGCCAGAAGCAGAGAGTGGCGATTGCCAGGGCCTTGATCCGAACCCCTCCCATCCTCATCCTGGATGAAGCCACGAGCGCGCTGGATGCAGAGAGCGAGCACGCGGTGAGAGGCTCACTTGGGTGTTTGGGCCAGAGAGGGTTTGGAGGACAGACTGTAGCTTCAGTTTCCAGCCTGTGGGCAAGCTTAGTCTTGACATGGTGCACTCAGAGGGTGGAGTAAGCTGCCAATTCCGTAGCAGGAATTTGCTTCCAATGCTCTTGTAGCCACCAGGAAAGGAAAAATTCCACATTCACAGCAGCCAATGCCTGACAAACCTGATGAGGTAGGGATCTTTGCTGATTTTTTCAATGTGGAAAGTGTTAATTGGCATTCAGAGACTCTGTGTAGCCTTTTAGGACAGGATACAGAGGAAGACCCTATAAAATGATCTGCAGCAAGGAGAGTTGGACTGCCTGAGCTCAAATCCCAGCCGAGGCACCAAGGAAGCCACACTTGCAGGAAAACCCTTGAGCATCCTGTGAACTGGTTTATCTGTCTGGGATGTGATGACCAAACAGCTCTTCCAGCAGCAGTTTGACCTCACTGATGCAATGACATGAGGGAAAGCCTGTTCAAGGCTGGGGTTTGAGGATGTGCCTCCAATCCCAGAGGACAAATCCTGCTGGGGCAGCACAAGTGTCTGACCTTGGAGCAGCTTGCTGCCTCATAGGTCCTCAGCCACGTGTGTGGTACCTGATGCCAGCCCAGGGCTGGTTTTGGCTACCCAGGGGTGTCAATGTGACATGTGCTTGATGGCCACCTGCCTGCCTTTAGACGTCAGTGCTATTGTCTCTTGATTGAAAAAAAGCCTCTCTTGCCTTGACTGGATACACTCAGGAAAGAATGCTGCTTTTCTGTGCAGCTGCATTCACCAGGTATCGGCTTGCTGCAGTCTCTGCCAGCACCACATGGCCTCCAAATTTGGGGCCCAGCTGTAACAAGTCCCCAGCTTGTAGGATCAGACCTGTGTTCATACCTCACCTGGCTGGACTGAGATGGTGTTTGGGCTGCAGCCGGGAGCTGGGCCGGACATGCTGGTGCTGGTAGTGCTGCAGGGAGCCAGAGGAGAACAGATCTCCAGTCCAGAGGTTTCTGGACACTGACCACAAAGCTGCTGTTCTCCCAGTGCCCGGGCGCTAACGCCTTTTCTCCCCGCAGATTCAGCAGGCGATTTACGGCGACTTGCAGAACCACACGGTGCTTGTCATAGCTCACAGGCTGAGCACTGTGGAGAGGGCACACAACATCATTGTGCTGGACAAGGGCCGCGTGGTGCAGCAGGGCTCGCACAAGGAGCTGATGGAAGAAGGAGGCCTTTATTCCAAGCTGGTGCAGAGACAGATCCTGGGGCTGGAGGGGGGCGGCACGGACAGTGTCCAGCCTGCGAAGGCGCCCGGCGGGCTGGAGGAGGAGTTCAGGATAGACCATTCCCTGCCGGCCGCGGCACAGGACGATTACAACAACGCGGCTCCCAAGTGAGGGCGGCCGCGGCCGGCGCTCGGACGCTCCCTGGGACGCTGGGCCGGAGGTGGCAGAACGGCACCGCTGGCTCGCCCCGTCACACACCCGTGCACACCCAAACACACACCATAGAGCTTCCTGCAGGACGGGCTGGCGGGGACCTGCCAGCTGGCAAAACAGGGATTTACCCGAGGGAGCTGGGTCTTTAGCAATTCTCAGCATTTCTACTGGGTTTCTTTTCTTACTACCAGTAACTCCTCTCGACTGGGACTTTTCTCCCATTGATCTGCATGTGTAACTGCTATTAACTGTAATGGATGTTAAATGCATGCGTGGAGGGGAAGGTTGAAAACCCCTCCAGGAATTTCAGGGGGTGGCTTTTGTGGCTGGATAGAAAAACGGTGAAACAAGGTCCTGCTCCCTCTGTCAATCTATGGGGCTAATCCAAAGTTGGCTGAAGCCTGTTTGGCTTTGGCAAAAACTGGATCACTCCCATGGAGCTGAATGCCGGGAGAGTTTTGCACTGAGTGCCTGCAGGCTCAGGCTCCCAACCATTGCTGCTGAGCTTGTATCATGTAGTATCCATCCTTGCTGGGACAAGCCAGGGGACCAGGAGGCAGATGTTACTTTCTGATTTTCTCTTGGTGCTTGGTGGGTGTTTGTTTTTAAGGATGAAATGTTTTACCATAATTGGGTTAGAATTTGGGGCTTGGGGTTGTCTTTTTTTTGATTGGTTTGTAGTTTTTTAACGTTACTTGTGTGCACTGTGCAATGTCTGTCTGGCTCCAGCATCCACTGAGAATTAGTCTGTTACTTCAGAATTTTTTTTAACTCACAACCCCGGTGCTGGTGTGAAAAAAACACTACTAAAGACAGGCATAAAACACTAAAAGACAGCACTTTATAAATCCCACCAAAGCTTTGTTCAGCTTCAGGCCACGCTAGTGACTTCACTGCATGGGAAATCCGTACAGTCACATTCCTTGAAGTCCAACTTCAGCTGCCTGAACTTTATAATGTGTTTCTTTGAATATAATTTATTTTAGTATGAGGGATAGAAAGAAATGTGTTGCTCCTAGCCCTTTGGGGTAATGGCTCTGGCTTAGTAGCATTATCCTGCTATAGATTGGCAAAAAATCCTATGCAGCCAGGCAGGTGCTGTTTTAAAAATAGCATTTCTAGGGGAACACTGACTTCAGACTCTGCATAGTTAAGAAATTCTCTCAAGCACTTTAGCTCTCATGTTTTCTGATACTTGAATGCTGCTGCATTTTCCTTTTCAGCAGGTTTGCATTTTTGTTATTGGCAATGTTTTGTTTTCATTTAGTGATGTTTTACAAACTCTAAATTTAGTGTCCTTGAGGAGGGATGCTCAAAAAAATAAAATACTACCTCTGCCACTCAACGTCGAGCTGCTCTGGTTGGGGGTGTTCTTTGCATTCCGGGTTTTCAAGGTAACGTTCATCTGACACCACAGCTGAGTGCAGCTGCTCTTGCACGTGTTCTGGGGAATGACAAGAGGAACCCACAGAGAAGGAGGTATGTAAAACACTTCAGCATCTGATAATAGCTGTGAGCCCAGCAGTCGGGATAACTCATTTTCATCCCACATCCCTTTGGGTGTCAGTCTCCCAGGGAAGGACAGGCAGTCTAACCCGTTCTCAAGGCACGGTGCTTCCTGACTGGAATCTTTTCAGCTGCTGGCTTTTGTGATATAACAATCTGTGCCTCAGAAGAAGAACGAGATCTCTTTTTGTTTTTCCTCCCTCCACTTAGGGAACCTGTGTGGCACTCTGAACTCCTCAAGCACCCCTTCAGTAAATGGCCAGGAGTTCCTGCTTGATGAAAGTTTGCACTGTGGGTATGAGGAGGTTGGGGGTTCCACCCAACGCTGACAGGCAAGTGATTAATTCTGCATTTTTATCAGTACCTGGGAGCAGAACATGGCCACCAGTACACAGAAGTGGAATTAATTTCTGCTTAATTGAAAAACTGGGGGAAAACCCAAATTGGGTTACCTGGGAACTAGAGAAGCCAATTCACCCTGTGAAGCACTGGTAGGACAATGATCATTAGCACATGAGATGCCAGGAAAGAGACTTTGATTGTATCCTGTGTCTCCCTCCCAGGCAGGGCTGCAAAAAGGGAACTGGAGGATGCAATCAGATTCGTTTTATTGCAAAAACTACACTGAATTTCAGGAAGGGAACTCTGTTTCCCAAGCCTGCTGTGATGATAATCCCATCATTGTATTCCCAGGTCAGGTCCAAACAGCTTCAACTGAAATGGCACACTGGAAACAGCAGATTGTCTCTGCTGGTGGCACCAGTCCAAGCTGATAACAGGGCCTGACTTTGTTCATTGCCACAGGTGCTGAATTCTCTCTTCTGCATCCAGATAACTCAAGGCTGCTTTTCCACTGAGCCTCTCATCTTGTGGCTTCAATGGGCCCTTTTATTGTGCTGTTGGCATGTTACAAGTGGCACTGCTTGTGTGCTAAAGCCATGAGGGTTTTCTTATGCCCTGGAAGATGGGTGGGAGCTCCACACACCACCAGGGATCCAGTAGAATTAATCTAATGCAGATATTTTTGCTTGCACAAACCCTAGGTCTGTACAGAAAATCCTGCCTTTCTAAATCGTTCCAACTACAGCTTCTTTTTGAAGTGAAAATCAGGGTCAGAGATGCCCATTAGCCAGACTAAGCCTGGCAGTAAAGCTGTGCTTCACCCAAAGCAGCAGTGGGAACTGCTCCAGTGCTGGAACACGAGCTGCTCCCTGGAGCTGCCCAATCCCTTGGGCCTGGCTGCCTGTGGGCAGCCTGTGTTTCAGGCTGTTCTCCTGGAAACAAGGCCACTGTTCCCTCTGAAACCCTGGGCTGTAGTATTTTGTGGCTGTGGCTTTGGCCAGAGTTGACATTTACAAGGGAACGTGAACAAAATCAGTTCAAGAGCTTCTCAATTAGAGTGATGGAGATAAAAAGTTTTTTTTCTTCAAAGAGAAAAGTCCTCACAGGGAACTCTGAGGGGTTCATCTGAAACCTTAACCTGGGGGCACTGAAGACTGTCCTGGCAGAACTGCAAGCAATTAAGCATTTGAAAGCACAACTGATTGCAAAGTTGACTGTATATCCCATGGCAGCTTGTTTTCCTGACTATGAATAAGCTCTAACCATTCCCTGTAATAAGTATAACCACAGCTTTATTTGATTTAAACAGCAGAAAACCCCATCCAAGGTGAAATCTGAGAGTGGATCCTATAGTCCCAGCACCTCCCCAGGGACCTGGATTTACCCTGTACCTTTGCACAGCCAGGGTCTGTGGCTGACTGACCCAGTAAATGAGCACACAGTGATGGAAAAAACACAGCTGTGTTTATTCCAACAACTTTGTCTCCTGGCACACCAACCTCTGCCTCAATAAACAACTGTGTGTGTTTCAGTGGCTGCACTTTCTAGGCCTTCAGCAGGTCTGGAAGTGCCACAAGCAAACAGAAAGTGCTTCTAGCTTGGGTTCAGAGATGTGGTTTAGTCTGGGGAGGAAAAATAATATCTGCCTCTTCTATTCCAGCTTCAATGTGAGCTTAAGGCAAAGAAAATAAGTGCAGATAAATAAACCTGCTGCTCTTCTCACACCTGCAGCTCCTTGGAAGGAAGGAGCACCTTACAAACACCTAATTCCTGCTCTCTCTCAGACAGCAGGAGCACTGAGCTCTCAAACAGAACGGCTGTTTCTCTGCCAGGCTGCTGAATACACAGGTCATTTCCATGTGTGAAGGAATCCGGGTTGTGAAATCTAAACAGAAGTATAGGCTGTGCTTAATATACAGAAGGAAGTTAAATTGCAAATAAGCCCAAAAACTTATCTGTACATTGAGCAACCAGACTAATAGGGGTTAATAGACACCAAAGACGAGATTTGCAAATTCAGTGTGTACATAACCAACCAGTTTGTCCAGGAAAAGAAAATAAGATGTGAAGGTGACTTGCAAAATATGTCTAAATCTAATAAATATGCATGAGTGCAGTGCTATTGACCGTAAAAGGATATGAGGTACCAGGAGGAAATTCAAGATCAAGTTTAAATAGAAAAAAACCCCTAACATCTTATTTAAACTAGTCTGGATGCCAGTTCTCCCCAAGATTGGAGCCTGACTTCTTATTCACCATGACATGGTTTCCCCTGTAATCTTCACAATTTTTTTTTATTCCATTTCTCCTGTAATAAGAAATCCTGACTTCTGTACTTTGCCTGCTTACAGTTCTAATGTACTCGAATGCTGTCACCCTTCAAAAGGATTTCAGCAAAGGCAAATAGGAACCAAGCCTGGGGAGATGATAAATCCCAGCCTGCAGCACTGCAATATTTGATAAACCCTGTAGCCCAAAATCCTGGTTTATCTGCAATCCTTCATATCCTGTCCAAGTGACGCGCTGTCACAAAACCTTTATCTTCCATGAAGACTGCAGAATGGGAAGGCACTCTCCTACCTGTCCAAAGAGAAAGTATAATGATACAAAAGCAGTTGACTTCTATCTTGTGTCTCAGCCTCAGCTGCTTTTCTGGACAACTGGAGAACTCAATTACGTGCAGGTACTGACCAAAGTACAAATGTTTAATGGAGACTCCTCTCCACCATCACCAGAACCCAAATTACCTACACAGGGAGAAGTACTATTTTCAATGTACGTTGTACTTGAGCACAAATGAGTTATGTTCTCACCTGTGACTGAGCAGTTCTTATTATTCCTTTTTTTAAGCAAAAGGCATCATGGTTGAGGGAATCTGAGAGCTCCACTCAGGATCACACAGTGAGGCAGTGGCAAAACTAGATTTACAACATGGAGCTGAGTCAGACTCTTCCAAACCACACTCCCCCCCAAACCATTTATTTAGGTATGGCATGAAGTTCAAATTACCAGTGTTCTTGGGAAGAAAGGGCTTCTCCCAATTCCTCAACTAATTCCTTGTTTGTGTGTGTGTATATCTATACGTGTGTTTGCATGTGCAAATTTACAGGAGGTTTAACACACGGCTGTAACTCTGTTTGACGGGCATGTGCAAATACAGGGTACGTGGAATGGTGTTGGCAGGGTGACTATCTCCTGGTTTTAAATAACAGGGCAGGGCTGTAGTGACTGCAAACCCGTGTCAGTGCCCAGGGCA
The DNA here is from genome assembly GCF_000691975.1 of Corvus brachyrhynchos. NCBI lineage: Eukaryota > Metazoa > Chordata > Aves > Passeriformes > Corvidae > Corvus > Corvus brachyrhynchos. The sequence continues at coordinate 2,798,251 of NW_008238337.1, forward strand.
CAGCTGCTGACTCACCTGGCACAGAGCACATCCCTGCAGCAGGCAGGTGTGCTGGGGTGGGTGAGTGCTGTCATACACGACACATGCCCCTATCACTAAACACCTTCTCCCCACCCTCGGCAGGCTCAGCTCAGCTTCCTGCTGTGCAGACATCGCGCCCTCGCCTCCCTCTGAGTGCACCCATTTTGCGCCAGGGTTGTGGAGTGCCTCTGCACCGAGCAGCCAGAAGGCCTGGAAGGCTTCCTCCAGCAGGGTCACCTTGTTGGTCGTTAGTCCCTGTGGATAATAATGACAAAGAGAAGGCTTCTGGGAGGGTGAGAGGCATGGGGAGCTGAGTTTAGTTATAGGACAAAAGAACAGCCATAAAGCTGTCACATCATCACTGTGTCCTGCCAGGAACTGCTGGGTCACTTCCTGAGGGTAACTGCAACTTCATTGCATCAGAATTGTCACTATATGGATTTTTTTTTTTTTCCAGTTAGATCAAAACTATCAACTCCAAAGGACAAGGACCACGTGGCCATTCCCTCCCCTTCTCACTTGGCTCCTGGTTCCTTCTGGCTCTCTCTCCAGTGTTACACACGCAGGAAATAATACACACACCCACACCCACGTAGGGACAAAAGCAGGCCAGGAAGGTGGTGCATGCCAAGAGATGCATATAACTTAGGCTCTGTTAACACAATTAATTGTTTCCAGGCATAATTGTCTTTATCAGCCCTGCTAACAGCAGCAGTAATTGGGGAGCTGCTGCTCCTAAGGGTTACCACATAGTGCCTACTGCAGTGCTGGTGACATGACTGATATGAATCAGAAGAACAAAATATATGGTGATTTAATTGACGCAGTTTTGCTACATTGCATTTCAAAAGTATTTAAATTTACCATGAAACACATCTTTGACAGATTATTTATTGACATTCACTGCTGAAGAAAAAAGTATTTAAGATGGATGAAATGACCTAACACCAAAGTTTGGCCAGATATGATTTTTAGCTATTTTTAGCCTAAATAAGTATTCAGCCTAAGCTTGAGAACAATAATGCAATCACTCTTTTGAGACTTACTCCAGCCAAGTCCCAACCGGGTAAGGAAATGCGAGTTAAATCTACTGATTTTCCTTCCTAATTTACAGCCGTGGAGTTTTAAACAAAAGGAGGCCATGAGTGGCTACAGCACTTCCAGGCATGAGCTTCGCGCTGGTGCGTGTGGTGGGGTTGTGAAGGCACTCTTGAGAGCTCGGCTCTGTCTGGCAGGGCACAGGACGGAGTCTGAGCCATCCCAGTGACCCGTCCAACCTCCGAGTGTCCCAGCAGCCGCATCCTCAGGGCCACACCTGGAGTCCCGTGTCCGCTTCTGGGCCCTCCATTCAGGAAGAATATTGAGGGGCTGGAGCATGTCCAGGGAAGGGAACGGAGCTGAGGAAGGGTCTGGAGCAGCAGGAGCGGCTGAGGGAGCTGGGAAAGGGGCTCAGCCTGAAGCAAAGGAGGCTCAGGGGGGACCTTGTGGCTCTGCACAAGTCCCTGACAGGAGGGGGGAGCGGGGGGGGGGGGCGGGCTCTGCTGCCAGGGAACAGGGACAGGAGGAGAGGGAACGGCCTCAGGCTGCGCCAGGGGAGGCTCAGAGTGGACATCAGGAGGAATTCGTTAACTGAAAGGGTGATAAAACATTAGAAAAGGTTGCCCAGGGAAGTGGTGGAGTCCCCATCCCTGGAGGTGTTTAAAGAAAGACTGGACGTGGCACTCAGTGGTCCGGTGGAGGAGGCGGTGATCGGTCACAAGTTGGACTCGATCATCTCAGAGGTCTTTTCCAACCTCAGTGACTCCGTGAGTGATCCCTCGGGATTCCGAAGGCCCCGAGTGCCTCACGTGAGCGC
>NW_008238337.1:2800727-2810366 GCF_000691975.1 Corvus brachyrhynchos
GCCTGCTGGGGGCCATAGGAGGGGTGCGGGCTCGCCGGGCTGAAAACGCTGAATTAAATTAATTCAGCCGCTGAATTGGGAGACACTGACGGCCCGGAGGTGCGATCAGCTTTTCCGTTCGTACAGCCCTTGTTTTGTGTCTTGGTCGTGGTGAAGGATTTTGCCAGCGTGAATTCAAAACAATGTGAAAGAGATTTCTGTGTGCCCCGGTTGGTATGCTGGACGCAGCGAGGGCTGTCAGGCTTTTCTGCTGCTTGTTTTGCCTATTTGAAGTGTCTTTGTCAGTGCATCAGGCTCTAAGTCGTGCTTTTGGATCTGTGCTTCTTAAAACAAAATAGGAGTCTGTTTTCTCTCTCTGGCTGTGGTTGTCTTAAACTGGTTTTTCGATGTGCCAATGGACCCTGTGTGTTACAGTTCAGATATGAGACTGTTCTGGGTTTATTTGGCCACAGATGTGCCTGAAAGACTCTCACTCTTAGTCAGATAAGAGCAAATAAGATGAAACTATATATATGAAAACTTTAAAAGAAAAAAATGTGCTCTACTTATCTGGGTCCTGTATTTATTGGGGTTTTTTGTTTTACTTTTTTTAAATTAGAGGATAAAAGCCTCAGGAAAAGGAAAAAGTGGCAACACGTTCTTGAGAAAGAAGCTTAGTTTATTAAGTGAAATCCATTATAACTGTGTTCCCTCAAACTAAGATTCCGGTCCTTTTGGTGCTTCTGAGAAAATTTTTCTGGATCACCTCGAGCCAAATTGTCAAAGTATTACACATGGAGAGGCCCACTGAAGGCTGAGGCTGAGTTGATGGGGTGTCCTGGGGAATTTATTTGCTGTATTATGCAACAATTTGGATTTTGAAGTTTGTGCCAATAGATTTCTGACAGTGGGGCAGCCATAATAACTTTTTGGGCGAGCTTATATTTTGAGAACTTAGAAGAAACAGGCGGTGCTGTGGAAAGTAGAACATGCAGAGCTCTTGGAAGCCCCGTGGTTTGCTGGGGGCTGGAGCGCTCTGCTGTATAAAAACTATTTAAGGAAAGTCAGCGGGTTATAATGGGCTTAACTTTGTAAAGATGTGAACGGCTGGCTCCAATGTGACCTCTGACAAGGGACACGAGCACAGGGCCAGGCTCTTTGTTATTATTTATTTGTCAGTACTCGTCAGTATGGACTTAAGACGGTAGGTCAGAAGTGACAGAAAACCTCATGACCTCCGTAGAAAAGATCCTCTCTCACTACACAACCAGCCCATATTCTGGATTTGACCCTCTGGTTTTCCTCTTTCGTTGGCATCAGAAGGCTTTTAAATTGTAGAGTAAAGTTCTCTGGGCCTGAGGGAATATTTTGTGGTGTTTGGAAAGTGTGGCCAGGTTTGAAGGTGTTCAGGCTGTGTGGAAACACGGCTGTGCTGCTGTCTGCTATAATCCTCTTTTATTGGATGTGGAGGCTTTTACTGGAGTCTGTTCAACTAGAAATGTGTTTATACATCTTGGAAGGAATTGGCCATGCTTGAATATTTCTTCCTCATTCTGTTTTCGCCTTCATTGAATTATTTACTGCTTGAGCTTGTGTTGCTGAGACCTGAGTTTTCACTGGGAAGTGTGTGGCAGGAAGCGGGAGAGAGGGAAATCCTGAACATTAAGGAGGAACCATGGTGACTTCACTGCTACTTGGCTGTCAGTCCATATGTATCTAGGTTGTAGGGTTATTCCAAAGTCCTTACATTCCTAATTTTACCGTGACATGCCAATTAAATCACGATTCCTGAGTCACTTCTCTGAGGTCACTTGTATTTTCAGTGGCAAAGTTGATTAAAGCTGATTATTCCATAATTGAAAAAACCCTTTGTTCTCCTTGTTGCAAGGGAAACCCAGCTCAAACCCCAATGTTTTGTTCACAAAGGAGGAGGATTTGGAAAAACCACTTGGCTTTCTTGCTAACAGCTAAAAATAGGCGCTTCCAGCCTTACAGGGAATGTATTCCTGTGTGGCATTTGAGCAGGATTTGTATGTGTCAGTGTGTGGGGGGTGTATATCTGTATCTGTGTGTGCCCACGGGGTGATGTGCTTGTAGCATGTCCTGCACGTGTGTCCCCAGGTGTGTGACACTGTGGCATCAGAGCTGAACTGGTGCTTTTCCTGTCTCTGAGGTTGAGTTTGCAGCCTCTGGGCTTGCAGGGCTTGAACAACGAACATCTTGTCTGTGAGAAAGAGGAAGGAAGCTCCTTGTCTGGTACTCTCAGTCTTTTAAAACTGAGAAGAGTTTTTTTTTTATAATCCTTTCAGGTTGGTCTCTGTAGTACATGTACAGCATTCATCTTCATGAAATAGGGAATCACAGGATGGTTTGGGTTGGAAGGGACCTGAAAGATCATTTAGTTCCAACCCCCCTGCCAGGGCAGGGTCATAAAAGTACCTTGTTTATAAAAGTCAGTCTCAGTGATTCTAAAAAGTACAGATGAGAGAATTTGTGACCTGACACTGGTGGTAATTTGATGAATTTCTCTGTGAAAATGAATTTTCTTTTTATCTCCTGGAGCATCACTTCTGTAATAGTGCAGTATTGTGTTACTTATTGCTAAGCTTCCATGGCCAAAAATTATTTGCTTTTCAATACCTTAATTATGTGAAATCAAGAAGTCAGAAATGCATTGCCTTCTTCTCATTCCAGCATTGCAGAGTACACTGGCAAGCACAAAAGGAATTTTTTGAGCATAGTCCTTTTCTCAAAAGCTGATTGAAAAGATCACGTAGGGCAGAAAGTACAAGTTAAACTATGTGCATTCATGCCCAGATTTCTTGGATTCCTACTCCTGTCCTAAAACCACATTGTGCAAGTGGTCATGTTCTTGTTGGCCAAACATGAAATTTAGTTGCAAAGTTAGGAATTAGACTTGGTGGCAACTACAGATTTTTCTCTTCTAGCTGAGCATCAAATGAGTAACCTGTCTGTGTCAAAGTGCAAATTGCAGTGCTGAGTGTCTTGCCTCTGCAGTAAATGTTTGGGAGCTGCAACTTACCTTTTAAGCTTTATTTTGCCATTTTTAAGTAATCAGAAGAGCTAAATTTAGCCAATCTAATTACTTTGCAGTGTGTTTTAATATTTATTACAGAACAGATGTTGTTAGGGGGTGTATTATTATTCACCAGTCCTTGATGAAAAGCACTCCTAAACCTTCTGTAAAAGAAGTCTCTTCTCCTACTCTGCACCTGTCAGCTCCTGTTTCAGGGGTTAATTTGACACTCCAAATGTGCATCTTTATTCTTCCACAGTGTGACTGCTATTTTATTCTTAATTTACAAGTTTGTGTAAGTGAAAGAGAGTGGGAGAATGATAAAGGCTGGAGAAATCTAAAACTAACATGGATGTGTCCTGTATAAAGCAATTAAAACGGTGCCACACAAAGCTGCTTTTTATTTATAGCTCCTTAAGAGACTTTTTCTCGAAGGTACCAAGAGACTCCTCACCGTGGTGCTGGCCAGAGCGAGTTTATAATTATAGCAGCTCTTGATGGACTTTGTGGGTAGTTGGGATTGCAGTTGCTCAGTTTCTCAGGAGGCAGCTCCTCTGGGAATGTGCTTTCAGATGAACCGGAGTGACGCTTCTCAGAGACGTTTTACACAAATAACTTTTGCTGCAAACCATTATTTTGGAGTAAAGGATCAACATCTATAGTATGAATGTTGCTAAGCTAGTGCTAGTTCTGGTTTAATTTTATCCAGCATTTTTTCCCCTTTTTTTAAAAGTGGGATGAAACAAAGCTGCAGTTCATAAAAGTAGTAGACTCTAAATTCCCAAAGCAGTTGCTGCTTCCTGCTCTTGGAAATGCTTATTAATAAATCCTTGAGTAAAATTATTCAAATTATAGCTGTTAAAGAAATTCGTTTTTTAAGCAGCCAAAGTTTTGAAGTGCTGCATAAACTGTTTTTAATAACCTCCGTGTGTCCATGGCTTCATTTTCTTGCAGCACGGTTTGGTACTGAGTGGTCTGCTCAGTAGTGAGCAATCCTTGTGCCATGAAAATCCCCTTATAAGCAGCTCAGTATGGTTGCCCCATTTGTTCCATTCTGAATTCATAGTGAGAGCTTAGCAGTTAAAAAAAAGGCATATGTTCTCCTTAATATTGTCCTGTCTCATTGTGTCTCGTGATTCTGACTGGCATTTTTCATCTGGTTTCACATTAATTTTTCCTGCCTGTTGAAGTGCTCATGGCCTCAACACTCTTGCTAGGAATTCTACTGGAGTCCCATGCTCCTGACTCTTATCTCCAAATAACTTTTTTCCTTGCACTTCCAGTGGGCAGGTGAACAACCAGTACAGGAGCAGTTCCCTGCTAATGCACATTTTTGTCACACGGCACATGTGACAACAAAATACCTTTTGTTGGATTTATTCCTTCCTCAGCTTTTGTTTTGGGCTTGTGGAAAGCTATGAATGGATGCTGAAAGCATGCTTTGTGCTGCACTGATAATCTTAATGGACTGCTCATGCTGTGGTTTGACCCTTGGGTGATTTTGCAGCTGTTTTTTTTCTTTTGTAGTTTTAAATTAGTCATTTTTTGAAAGCTTTTCTACAGCACTCTTTGAGCAAACTTTACAGTGTTTGCTTTCTGATTCCTCGAATTAACTTCCAAGTGCAGTGGAACAGTTGCTGTAAAGTTTCTTACACAGACCTTAACATCAGTGACAGAGATTATTCTGTAAATCATGACTGTATGCAAGTTGCATTGCTCTGGGATTATGTCTGTTCTGTTTGTTGTGAAATAGAATTCACAGACTTCAAAATTCTTTTGGTTATATGAAGTATTTCAATGTCTTGAACAGGTGGATGGGTCTTCACCAGCTCCTCCTTAAGTTTCATTAAACATCATTCCTAAATTTGCTTTGTATTTGAGGAACTGGTTCTTCTCATGGTTTTGGGTAAGATTCAAATTTCTCCTCTCTCCAAATGTGCATTGGTAAAAGAAATTTGACACAGACTAATTCTGGAAGTGAAGACTTCAGGAGTGACATTTTAAGTCAACATTAAGTGTCAATTACCATTTTTGATCAACTTCTGTAGAAAAAATACGCCCTTCTCAGAAGTGCTCAAAGATGGAAAAAGTTGAGTCATTAAGTCCTGTGTAATTTCAAGCACTATAACTTAAAGTGCAGTTACAAATACCTTAACTTTTTCAGCTTAGAACAACTATTTTTAACACTTTCGCCAAAGTTTAGTCTAGTCCATAATTATTAGATATCAGATGCAAAGGACAGGATGTCACTCTGCCTTAAATGTAGGCAGGTCATATCAGTCACATTTTTCTTATTTTTACAAGTCAGGTACATCATGTCATAGTGGTATTTAATCATCTTCACACATTTGAAATTATTTAAAAGTAAAGTTATTCAGCAAATCACTATAAAAGGTGAGGAATTTGCTGCTTCTTCCTCCTGCCTGGTCCTGTTGAGAGATATTCTGACACTGGAGGCAGGGACAACATCACAAAAGTCTCATCTGACTTAAGGAAGCCTTTTCTTCTTCCTCTGCTTACCTGGAGTTCTACCTTCTCCACTTTGCTACCTACGATTTTAGTGAAAGCTTCCTTTTCCTGGTATTTGTGCTCTTGAAAGGTTTATAGGTTTGTGTCCACTGGCTTTTTTTCTGCCCTGAGTAAATGTACATCTTCATCCCAAAAGAGAGATCAAAGTTCACTCATTAAACTGGTCTTCCCTGACTGACTGTGCACTTGCTTTGAAATGAGAGTATCAGCCTCCCAAGCAGTGAAAATACTGAATTTGCTGGAAGGAAGTAGTAAGCTCATTAAAATGGTGGAAGAGGCACCAGAAACCATCAGTCTTTTTACACACAATTTTCCTTGGCTGGCAGTTCAGGAGCCAGTGAGTAGTGGTGATGGCAGGAGGTCGGTAAGAGGTTGGATGCCAGTAATTAAGCTGTTAAATCTCATGTATTTTAGTTCCCTTCATAATTGTTTTAAAAAAAATGTAAAATAGAGGGACTCCAGCTTTCTGAAAGCAACAGTCCTAACAGGATTGGATCATATGAGAATAAACAAATGGAAACCAGTTTAATTAAAATTATTTTGCATTAGATTCAAAGCTAAGAAGGGGATTTTATTCTTGGAAAGGATCCACACTGAACACAAGCATAGGGCTGGATGCTTATTTAGGCTTGATGTGAGAACCTTGAGAAGACAAAACAATATCAAAAGTGTAGTTTCTGATTTTCACAATTTGGAGTAGAATTGGGGTTGGTGTAGACTTTAGGACTCTACATGATCCTTGGCTGTTGTTGGGTTTTAAAGTGGTTTAGCAAGAACAGGGTGAGAGTAAAATTTTGGTTTTTGAAGAGCAATATCTGGGGACAAAGGTGTGTTAAAGTAACACCGAGCCAGTTTTGAATTTAGCAAATTAAAGTAGCATATAAATATTTCAAAAGGAAGTAATTGCTCTCAAAGACAGTTGCTGTGCTTGGAAAAGCACCTGAATTTTGATCCTGACCTTATGTGGAGCTTTTAAACAGCTCATTTGGGTTTCCTCTTTTCCTGTTTCTGAGGTGTGGCTCTGTGTCCACCCAGGAGTGTGGAAGGAGCAAGGCCTGTGCTTCTGTTTGCACAGACTCAGGGCTGTAAATAGGAGCAGTTACAGCTGAACAGGGATAACCTGGACTAGAAGGGGCATATGGATGGGGGAGGTCAAAAAAATGTACCAAACTTGTGCTGATTTTGAAGGCAGCTTAGTAGAATGAGTCTGTTGTGCCATGGGAAGACTATTCCACTTGTTGATTCAGACTGAGGATCTGAAATCAGATCCATTGGTTGGGTTTTTTTTTCCTTTTTGATGTCTGAATATTTTAATGAATCTAACGTGACACCCAGGGCAGACTTCTCCAAACACTCGGCTCTCCCAAAGCTCCTGAAGGCTCTCTTGATAAATCATGTGCATGTGTGAGTGTGAGCAAACTGGAATCTGGCTGAATCTTGGGTATATGAGAATTGTCACTTTTTCTTTAGGCTAGGAAATGTTAAGCAGAAGGATTAAACTGAAAAAAAATGAAGGTTTTGGCATTAATCCAGGATTGGTGTAAGACAGTTGGGGAAGAATATTCTGGAGAAGAAGCAGTCACGATGCAGTCCTTATTTTTTATATGTTAACAAGATAAGGGATGACATTCTTCTACACTCATTGTATCTCACTGCTGGAATTCAGATTTTTTCAAGAGCTATTATTGCTTTATCTGTCAATGTTCATCATTTGTTCATCGGTTGCAGGTCTAATGCCACGGCACTAATTTTTACATAGAGCTTACTTTTGTTGTTTATTTAAAAGTTTTCAAGTTCTATTTTGTCTTGCTTAATAATTTCACTGTTATTTCACACGGTTTTGGGGTTTTTTTTATTTATATCCAGTCCCAAAATGTTCAGCACAGCAAGGACATGACTCTCGCCAGCAACCGCAGTCTGGCAGAAGGAAATCTCCTGTACCAGCCAAAGTTGGAGTCTTTGAAATCAAATTTGACTGAGAAATATCAAGAGCTGCAAGTTCTTTTTGAAGCATACCAGATAAAGAAAACAAAACTAGGTAACACTGGCTGTTGACAATTATGATTTGCTGTTTTCTAAGTGAATGTAAATATGTTGCCTTTTTGTTGTTGGTTTTTGGTGTCTCGTTTTTAGCTGGGTGAATTAGGGTACAAAGTGAAATGTCATTCTTGTGTAGTGCTGAAATAGATCACACTTCTGATGATTTATTAAGTGACTATCACATCTAGTAACAGATACTGTGGGTTCTTCCTGTTACCTACCTACTCTTGACCTACTCTTCTCTAAATTATCAACTTCGTTTACCTTGCTAAAGAGCAAAATACTTCGAATTTTCAGTGACTGTTTATAAATTAAATGGAATGTTGCATTTAACTTCCATACTGAATTATACTGTACATCTGATACTGCACTTGCTGAAGTGCTTTCAATATTATAAATATATAATTGGAACTAAATTTCAGCTCTTAGCACTGTGACAATATTCCTGAACTTCTTAATATATTTCTTACTGTTCCTCACCCTGTTTAGAACTGCAGTCTGCTGGTTGTACAAATGTGCCTTAGAGATTGTTGTGTCGTTAGAAGTCACTTAGAGCCAGCTGTCATTTTCTGTTCTTCCTGTGCCATTACAGACAGACAATCCAGTAATGCTTCCCTGGAGACCCTGCTGGCACTGCTGCAGACCGAGGGGGCGAAGATTGAGGAAGATACAGAGGTAATGACAGAGCACTCCAGTTCTGCCACTTCCATCCATTACCAGAACCTCCCAGTGTCCGTGGCTGCAGTACAGAGTTGAACATGTGACAGATTAAGAGTATGGTCTTGTCTCTGCTTTGAACTTCAGTGAACAGCTATTTGATTCCAGCAATTTTATTTTTTTTTATCTGAGTAATTTTTTACTCTTAACATCTTTGAAGTTTAAGAGAGAAAGTGCTTCTTTTTAGAAAAGATTGGCAAGCCCTCTTTAGTTCCTTGGCTTTGCCTTCAAACTCGTAGAGTATAAAAATGTGGAATCTTCTTTTAGTGGAGTTTGCCTGGTATATGTATTACATCATTATAAATGTCAATTAGTAGCCTAATAAAAAAACTGTGCCCATGCTGCTTTTCCTCCAGTGTTTCTGGTGAAATATTCCGTTGTGATTTCAGTGTGTCTGTGCAGGTGCCAGTGGTCACCACTTGCTGTGACAGAAGTGCTTGAAGGGTCATCTGACTTCAGAATAATGGAAGTGTTTGGTTTTGTTTGCTGATTTCATGCAGGCATTTTCTGTAATTAATCAGGAGAAAAAATTTGCTTATTAGCCTTGAGTTGTGATTATAAAAAGAAATTCCCAGGACAAGCTGAATTTTGTGATTATATGTTTGTTCACCTCTCAATTATTAAACATCATTTACCCAAAGCCACAAGTAAGGGTGAGTATTAAACCTGACTTAGCAGTAATCTCTGTGCTGAGTCTCACCGAGTTCCCAGTGTTTCTGTTGGCATTCAAGCAGCACTGAGCTGTAATTCAGCTTAGCTGGCAATCTGGGAAGCTGCTGCACTTGGTTCATTCCCATCTCTGGTGATCAGGGGAATGCTCAGAGCAAAATTCAGATGTTTTTAGTGCTGTTACTTCAGTATAAATTTATGCAAAAGTGATATTTAACTCTCAGTGCTTCTGAGTAATAACTAACTCAAAGTTCTTCTCAGAATTCTTCAATATGCCAGTCATCTTCCATATGCCAGCTGGAAAATCACAGGCAAAATGATGCTATTTTTGGGATGTGAGCCATTTAGATTCTGTTGCAGTAGGCTGTTTCCTAAGAGAATGTTCTGTATTTGACAGAATATGGCAGAAAAGTTCCTTGATGGTGAAATACCCCTGGATTCCTTCATCGACGAGTACCAGAGCAAGCGGAAACTGGCTCACCTGCGCCGGGTGAAGATTGAGAAGCTCCAGGAAATGGTGCTGAAGGGACAGAGACTTCCTCAGGTTCAGGCGCCGGCGCAGCCGAGGGCACCCGAGACCGCGCCAGGCCCGGAAGACCCCTACAAGGCGGATGCAAACCCTCCCCCCCCGGTCGTGCCCCGGCGAATCCCCCCCCCCCCGCCTCCCT
>NW_008238337.1:2810449-2819017 GCF_000691975.1 Corvus brachyrhynchos
GGCGGATGCAAACACCCCTCCCTCGGTCGCGCCCCGGCGAATCCCACCCCCCCCGCCTCCCTCAGGCTCAGCAGGACGCTTCCCCACTCCCTTCACTGCAGCCATGAGTTCAGGACCAGCTCTCTCTTACCCAGGTGCTCCGTACCCTCCTCTCCCGCCTCGGCCGGGAGGAGCTCAGCCCACGAGTCAAATGCCACAGCCAGGATACCCAGCTCAGTTTGTACCACCCTATCCTCCACCTCTTCCCCAAAGACCAGCTCGCCTTCCACCACATCCTGGCTTTATCCTCCAGTAAATATTTGGGTGCGCCTGACTTATGTATTGGTGCTTATATTTCCTTTTCCCCCATCAGAGACTTGCTGTAGGCAATGGGAAGCCTCTGTTCTTTGCACAATGGAGTACAAAGGCCGAGCTGTGGCACAGAGGTTTGCAATTGCTTTGCTAAATGTGATGATGTTTGTTTGTAAAGGTCAGTGATGACAAGGTTTTCCTTGGAAGGTGATAAGGTCTAAATTTTGTAAATCCATCAAACTGGGAAGCCACTCACAGTGGATTTGCTGACATTACAAACTGAGTCACGCTCTGAATTCCTTAGTGATGGTAAATCAGCATCCTCCTCTGTTCTGATGTATTCCCATCGCAGCTGGATGGATGTGTGGCAAACAGGGAGCTGGTTGTCTCTCTAAGGAATTCTGTGTCCGTGACAGTGTTGGGATGGTAACAACCGTATCTGACTGCTGGGAAAAGGGTGTGCACAGGACCCCCCTTGGCATCCTTTTGCATCCAGGGCCAGGTGCACAACGTTTTCAGAGCTCACTGAGCTGCAACTCCTGTCAGAAGGCCTTGGGTGGCTTTTAGACAGGGAAAATGACAAGAGTTTCGTTTCTGCATTTCAGTTGTTACCTTAGGCATTGTGTAATCAAGGTAGGCACTACTCCCACTCCTAAGTAGCTTGATACCCTCCAAGTCCTGGTCTCTTGAAATGAAACTAAACTGTTTGCAGAGCCAGTTTAGGGTTTTATAGACGTTTACCAGGCAGTTTTATTTCCTTGCCTATTAAGACTCTTTCTAACGGTTGGGTTTTTTTCTCCTTTTCCACACCTTGGATACAGAAATGATTTTTTTACACAGGTGCTTAGCTTTTGATACCATGTGATTCCAGGAATCTAGGCAGGGTATTTTCTTAATCAAATACTGGATTTTCACATGTAATTGCCCACTTGAATTTCCACAATTTCATTTTATCCCTTAACTCTGTCTCTCACTTGGCAGAACTGTTTTTAACTTTCCCATTTCCTTTAGTTTTGCAGTTTAGGGCATGTGTATCTGTCTGGGATTGGCAGTTAATGTTTCTCTGCAAGTAGGCAAAAAAGAAAAGCCTTTTGAAGTCCATGGTGGCTGTTTGCATCTTACAGAATCCGTTCTTGACTTAGGCCACTGGACTGGGAGAGGCTTTTTAGGGCAGCTCAGATTTCATTCTTGATGTGACTCTTGAAGCCTAAGGTGCAGACATATGCTGGTATTTTAATCCAGCACTTGGGGAGGCAAATTCTAACACTTACTGTTTGCACAGAATGTGTCTGTGAATTTGTTATCAATCAGTCCAGAATCTGTCAAAGCCCCTGGTTATTTCAGAGCGTTTTGGTATCATTGTCCTGGAATGCACTACATTGTTTGGAGGTTTGTACTGCAAACAACATCAGTCAGAATAGAATAGCTATTTTTTTTTTTTTTTTTCTTTATGTAAGACCTGGATTGTCCCTTAATCATTTCCTCTGGAGTGTGGTGGTTAGCAAATACTAATCTGAAATTAAGCTCATAACAGAAAGCTCTCGATTCTGAAAATAGGGTCATTTGGCTTATTTTGCCTTCTGAAGACTAAGGGCAGAAGGTTGGTCAGCATTACTGGCATCTGAACCAATTCCCCAGTGTAAGTCTGGCAAGTTTTTATAGATGGGGGATTTTGTGAAGCAATGTGCATTGGATTTGTTTGCAAAGTGTGTTTTTTCTGTAATCTAGTGATGGTACAGGATTTGTTGTTTTTTTTTAAATAGTGTGATATCTTTTCTTGGTATTACTTTCTCACTGAAGCTTTGTATAAGCATGGTTAGTTATGACTCGTTTCAAAGTAACTTTGCTGTGCTGTTAGTGCTGGTATTTGGATGGCAGCTGTCGTATCTGGATGCTAAACATGAGTCTGCTGTAGAAATGGTTTCTGTCCTAGAAAGAATTAAAGTGGGTGGGGGCTACCAGGGTGGTGTCTGAGTACAGAAATTCATACTTCGAGCCTGCTACACAAAAACTCTAAAACACTCTCAAATCAGTTTTGCTAAGATTTCATAAAAACAACCAGGTATCTTTTACACTTATCAGGTGCCAACTTTTTTTCTGAGGGTTGGAAGTCCTCAGAAGTGATGGGGGTGATAGATAAGTGTATTGTGAATTTGCACTGCATTTTATGTATCAGACTTTATTGGTATTAGTAGTCCAAAAATATTTTTACTACTTGTTAAATCTTCTGTCTTTTGGTAACTTTTGTGATAACAATGACCTTTCAGGGATAGTTTATCTAAAAACAACCTCTTGTGCACACTAAATACAGACAAAGCTAATGCAATTTTTTTGTCTGAAAGCAAAACAATGCATTATTGCATATGCATGTGGCTGATGTGCCTTAGGATCACTACTTGTGATTGTAATTCTAGGATATTAGCATTTTTATCATTTGAATGGCCATTGCTTAACTCTTATTTAAGGGCTCTTTGAGAGCACTGACTTTTACAGAAAACTGACCCTCATACTTCAGAAAAAACAGCTGTATCTGCTATTTGTAAGCTTATAGTTGCCTTCACTGATGGGTAAGTTTGAACGTAGATGATGTAACTAATGTGATATTTCAGTTATTGCAAGCTCATAACTGAAGTCCAGCTGCTCTTTGAAAACGTTTTGCCATTAATTTTGTGTGTTTGTGTGCACACAAACTGTAAATATTTACTTGACTGCTGGTGTTGTTTAAGGGTAAAGGAGAAGAATGACTGTGGAAAGCTGTTCAAATCCTTTCAGCAACAAACTTGACAAAAAGCTAACCTGGATGAGTCAGGCAAGAGCTGTGTCAGTGCTTTCAACCTGTTGCCCTTCAGCAGCTTCTCCTGTTCTGTTATAGCTAATAAATAAATTCTGCTCTGGCTAGGATGTTTAGAATTCTACTAATTTGCACTGTTGATAAGATAGTGAGATTAAAATGCCATAGGCAAGCTGAGACTTGAGAGGGGGTGGCTCACAATGCTTGCCAAAAAAATAATATATATATATATATATATATATATATATATATGAAGGATTTTTGATGTCTGCTACAAATAGCACATACTTCCCCAAAGCAATTGGAGTGGAGAAAAATCCTTTAAATACAATGTGTAACACGGCTTTAGAGTGTTGGTAGCATTGGAAATGCTCTCTTTGGGCAGCATTATTTGTGCCAGTCTTTTGTACACAGTTCTGTAAGGTGAGACTAACGCGACTGTACGTGGTTAGGCTTGGATTTGGGATCAGCAGCGAGCAGTTCTGACTCCTGGGTGGGTTTCACTGCACTCAGGGCTGCCTCCCAGAGAAGGTGGAGTCAGTTGTTCCAGGACAGCTGATCCAGACAGGTCACCTCTGTACCGGAGGGGCGGCAGGGAACACGAGCTTCTGTGGGATGCCAGGAGGCACCTGGGCACTGGCTGGTCGAGGTGACCATCCCCATTAGTGCCCCAACCTCCACAGCCTCAAGTCTCGACCTCTCTTGGGACTTCTTTGCCCTCTCAAACTGGAATCACGACGTAGATCCAGAGCTGAAAGCGACAATTCTTCTACCCTCACATGGAGCTGCATGGCAGACGTGGAGTTCAGAGGGGGCAGAGTCGTCCTGTGCCTGAACAGTTCCTCTGTGTGATCCTGGACTGTCTTAATAAGGGGCAATTTTATAGGCCGAGCAAGTTGTGAAACATACAGTGGATTTGTTTGCATAATAAGTCTTTCTGTTATCTACTGTGTTCTGATTTTAAATAAAATAGCATATCTCTTGGTGTCCTGTCCCCCTGTGCTTCCATTCAGTCGTGGTGCAGTTACATTAATGATTTTCAACCCTAATGGTGTTTTTTCTGTAGCAGCATAAACACAGTTGTAGGTGGATGTAGAACATAGAATTGAAAAAAATACTGCTTTAATTATTCATGGTGAATCTGTTGGCTGTGTTTTTAGTGACTGGATAAAGTGAGTCCATTTTGTATGGAGCTGATAGAGGATGGGTTTGCTCACAATAGATTTTACATGTTGTAATCATGGCAGTGAGGTAGGTGGGCTGTCTATCAGGTAAAATCCCTTTGGTTTTCTTCTAATTTTCTACAATTAGTTAGTGGGAATGTTCAGAATCACCTGGAAAAGCTGAAGGGAGAAAGCTTTTTTTTTTTAAAGGAGAGGAAAATCTTAGATTTCAGCCAAGTTAGGAGACATGAGTCAACCACAGTTATTTAGGAATATGAGTCAGAGGGCAGAAAAGACCTGATGTAATTTTCTGTCAAATCTGTCGCTTTAGAAGCAATGTGAAAGAGAAATCCTAGTGCAGAATAACTGATTAAGGAAGAAAATCCCTTTTTTAATTGTTTCTTGATCCGTTGTGTTTGTGGTGGCTGCAGAGATTGGATAACCTTCTGCAGAAAAGGGAAAGTGCAGATGAGGAAAACCTGCCGTGCTGACTCAGTGCAGGTGGGCGAGGGCAGGGGAAGGTGTTATGTAAAAGCTGCAGCTCTTCAGCTCGGCTCTTCTAAGAATTTGCTCTGTGTTTTGTAGCTTGAAGAGCTGCAGAGCTCCAGCTGTGCCTGTTCCAAACCTGGGGTTCCAATGGCCCTTCCCTGTGGTTGGTGCCCCTGGAGATTGTTCTGGGTGGGATTGTTCCCAGCGCAAAGGAGGTGTCACCCACCAGGGTCAGACCTCGCCAGGGAGGGGACTCACGTGGCACTTGGGTAACCAAAGAGCAAAATGCCACAAAAAAGGTGTGTTGGGGACACACTGTGGTGTCCATGTGGCCTTGGCTTGTCCCTTCCCTGGCAGTGGCTTTGGAGGCTGTGCAGGCCCACCCAGGTCCTTCCCTTGCCCTTGGTCCTGTAATTTGAGTCCTTTCGGGTTGTACATTAACCATCCATCCTGCCAGGCTTTTACAGGATCGCCTCTTCACCTCTCTGAGACTTGGTCCCTAGAAACTGGACGTGTTGCTTGAGGGTTTTTGAGAGATTTTGTTACTCCACTGAAGTTTACGAGGTGCCCTGCTGAGGTGTGCCCCAGGACACCTTGTCCCTGAAGGAGGC
The DNA here is from genome assembly GCF_000691975.1 of Corvus brachyrhynchos. Taxonomy (NCBI): domain Eukaryota; kingdom Metazoa; phylum Chordata; class Aves; order Passeriformes; family Corvidae; genus Corvus; species Corvus brachyrhynchos. Next base: position 2,815,795 of record NW_008238337.1, read on the forward strand.
TGTCCCTGGGCAGCTTGGACTGGGCTCTCAGCCTCACTCTCCATTTTTACCCCCACCTGCAGGATAAATCCCAGGCTGCTGAGGCTGGGAGATGTGCCAATGCATACCCTGGACCCTGCTCTAAGCTAAAAGCTATTTTTTTAATACTGCTTATTATTTCCAAACTGCTCAAAGGTGCTTTTTCTGCACTCCTGTAGGTGATGAGTAGGAATTATTTTTTCCTTCAAAGCTAAAAATGTTTCCTCTCACCACGTAATCCCACACCTTGCTACGTGCACTTAAAACTGCACATTATTCTAGCAACTGCTGCTCGGGATGGGCTGGTTTCTGAGGGGTTTGTTAGTCCTGAAGGGAGCCAGTCACAGAGGGTGGGAGGTGACAAAGTGGCTCCAGTTCTCAGCACTGGCATGAGACCACCTGGTGGAGGAGAAATGCTGATGGTGGAGAAATGCAGAAATGCCTTTTAGCCTGGGGTGTGTTGTCTCACATGGTATGAGGGGAATCCAGACTAGCTTTGTTTTGATTTAAACTTGCATACCCACGAAGCATTTGTTAAATGATTGTAGTAGCTGGTGCTTCTGGGTTTCCCAAGTCACTTTTCTGAGGGGGTCATTCAGGAAATAACACCCCTAAATATTGTGCTGCCCAGACTCACACAATTCGTGCCTGGTTGGGCACAGCAGAAAAAGAACTTTTCTTGCAAAGGAGTGGCTGCTTTTTGTGGCTTCAAGGGCTCTTAAAAACATACTTTTGCAGAAGTTTTGTGGTTTGGTTTCTTCACCTGACTTCCTCGAGCCCGTACCAGCCTGTTTTCTATTAGTGTGCTTCATTTCAATGCAGTTTTTTTCCCCCAGTGGTCTGACACTTGTGTTTTGCCAGCTTTGCTCTCTGTAGCAATGCTGTTGTTGAGCTGCAGCTGCTTCGTGTGCTGGTGTTCAAACTAATCTGTGGTTCCTGGGGGTTTGGCTGCTGAGAGAGCCACAGGGTGGGCAGAGGAGGGCTGTGATGACAGCCTGTTTGAAAGCTGCTTCAAGAAGAAATAAATTGTACTTTACTAACCTCGGTGGAAGGAAGCAGAATGTAGTATTTCACAACTTGGTTATTTTCCACTGCTTCTCTTACAGGTACTGAGTAAAATTTGTTCTTGGGAGCACATGGAGTGAAACATCTTCCTCTCATCTTCCACAGCCACAATAATGGTATTTAAAAGTCATTAGCAAATTGGATCCTGCACAACAGGATGTCTTGATGGAGCCTCAAAATAAACCTTTGCAGACACACAGTTTGTCATTCTGGTATTTTTGTCAGCTACAAATAGCAACCACTTTTCCAAAAAAGTAAAGGCCTGAAGAAAAAGCCTGGACAGTAAGATTAATTCTTGTACAAAAATTAACTTAGATTACATTTCAAGTGATTTATAGAGAATATTTTTAGTTTTGCTGTTACTTTTTGATACTTTTGATTATCCTGGCCTGGATGGTTTTAAGTAAATCATAGTGTGACAGCAGTGAGGGTAAACAAGTTACATTTGGCCACAGCATCAATCTCAAAGCCACATTTTATTTTTAAATTCTTTAAATATAACAAATCCTTTAAATTTTAAGTAGGGCTGTGGCTAGACTTAGGGTAGTGAGAGTTTAAAAGTTTGCATTCTCAATTAATCAGTATTTCCGTGATGAAATGTGATGGTGTGAGTGGTTGGATGACATCAGTCTCCCAGCAAATATATCTTTATCACCATCTATAAATAGACCTTGAGCTACTGCAGAAAGCACTTCCTTAAGAGAAAAGGGCTCTGAAAGAAACGAAACTCAGCAGGGAGCTGGCCCCTGTCACTGCTGTGTCATTGTCACTTGATGTGACAGCAGTCACCCGAGGGACACGGCTGTGTAACCCTCTCCCAGGGCTCATGGAAAGGCTGAGCAGGGAATAAACCTCCAGGCTGGAGTGATCTCAGCAGAACCTGCAGGATCAGAGCAGCTGCTCGCCTCGCCCAGCAGCACCAGGATAACACCTGAGCCCTTCACTGGGGAATGCACTTTGGCCATACGAGCTGGGAAACAAGCACTGGCACTTGTGTAACTGCCCATAAACCTGTAAAGTCAGTTTTGTGATGAAAGCTTCGGCCACCACGAGACTGCTACATAACTAAAATAAATAATGAAATACCTTATAAAAGTGTTTACCTGAGATACAGCCACTAGTAATTCTAGTTAACTGCTTTATAGCCTCTTGTCAGCCACAGAGACAGAAAGCCCTGGGTTTTACTGTGGCTTTTATGAAGTTTGATTGTAACTGGGTCTGAGGGTAACAAGGGATGGGATGAAAATGTTGATTGAACATGAAAAGGACCCTCACAAATCTCCACTTAAACACAAGGCACCTGGGGTCACCCTGTCATGCTGAACTCTGCTTCAGTCTTATGATATTAGGTATCATATACAGCTGCCTATTAATTATCTATCTATAATTTATTACATATAATAGATATATAATAATATATGCAACATGTACATAATCTGTACTATTATATATTACCTATATAACCTACATCTATAATAATATAATTATATATATAATTATCTATTAATTTTTATTTATATTGTGTATAAATATAGTGCATAACAGTATAGGTATATAAAATATGCAAAAATGCATATATATATATATATATATATATAGGCACATGCAAGCCATAGATACATAAGGCTACACATACATAGAGAGGACTCTCTCTATATAGATTTATGTGTATATAGATTTATTTATGCACAGTTAGCTAATTTACTGCCTCCCTCTGCCCCACAGCTCAGGGTCACTTTGCTGCAACCAACAGACCCCCTGTCATGGCCCTGGCCCTGCCATCAACCCCCTCCTGAACAACAAAGCAACACAAATATATTTTAAATATTGCTCCTTTAATAATCTACATCCTGGTAGTTGCTCCAAGGGAAGACACAGCTGACAGGATTTTGATTCTGCCCCCACATCTCTCCACATCAGTAATTCCTTATTGCTGCAGACTTCTCTAGCCCCCGGCTCCCTTAGGCCACGGTTAGATTTAATTCTGCTAATTATCTTAAATATAAAACGTAATGCAACTGATCCCTTGACATTGCTGTAGTAATAAAAAATAGAAAAGGAAAAAAAAAATAAAAACGTTTGTATCCTTATTGCCAGTGTGTGTCAGTAACTGCTTTTCCCTTACAAAAGCCCTGCTCCA
>NW_008238337.1:2819044-2823083 GCF_000691975.1 Corvus brachyrhynchos
GCTGAGGGCTGATCCCACGCCAAAATGAAGTCAAATATTCCTCAGGCTGGAAAAAGGGGAATTTAAAAAAATGGTTGCAAGAAAAGCCCACCAGTTTCCTACTGTAAAACCAGTTCACAGTTCTTGAAAAGGGTTTGAGCAGTACAGTAGAGCTACATTTACTGAAAACTTCTAGTGCTGATAAAGTCCTTAAAAAAAAATAATAACCCAAACGAACCCCAAATTAAATTAAACCGGGAGAGCCGGTTGGCAGGAGAGGAGGAGGAGGAAAAAGGAGGAGGAAGAGAAGAAGGAGGAGGAAGAGAAGAAAGAGGAGGAGAGCACTCAGCGCTGCCCGGGGAGCACAGGAGCCCTGCTGCTCTACAGTTCAGAAAAAAGGAAAACAAAAAATAAAATATATTCCTTAAAAAATATCCAGTTTGGGACTTTTTTTCCAGGCCGGGCGGTGAGGAGACCCCGCGCTTGAAGGCACAGCAGCGCAAAGGCAACGTGATGTGTGGGGCCTCCGCCAGCCCTTCCCGGGGCCGGGGCCTCGCTAGGGCTGCAACGAGAGGGGGACAAAGCCAAATATCAGAACTCGTGCCCAGAACATCCCCCCTGCTCTGTTTGCACCCCCCCACCCGGGCCCCACCTCTGCTAGGCCGGGTTTCTGGGCAATGGGGGGTTTCTTGAGGATGCCTCGTCGCGGTGCCGGCGCTGGCTTGGCCTCCCCGTCCTCCGGCGCGTCCTCGCAGCCCCCGGCCAGGACGTAGTGCTGCTTCCTCAGCTCGCCCAGCCGCACCCGCTCGCCCTCCAGCCGCTTCTCCAGCTCCAGCACCTTCACCTGCACCCAAAAACCGTCCTGGGACCTGTGCTGGGGGCAGAGGGACCCCCAGTGCGGGTCTGGGTCTGTTCGCAGCCGCACCGAATCCACCTCGTGGCCATACCTGTGTTTCCATCTCTTCCTTCTTCAGCTTGATCAGGGACATGCCTGAGAAGTCCATGGTGTCTGTGGAGGAAAGCAGGGTCTCTACTGAGTGCACCCCTCACAGAGGACACTCACATGCCAGAACAGAGCTGGATGGACACCTCGGGGTGTTCCCCAGGCTGGAAAGGCATTTGGAGTGGGTTTTTCTACCTTTTCCTTGCAAAAACCTCACCTTTCTCCTCTATCTGCTCTTGGCCTGACTTTGTGGAAGCCACCACATTTGCTGCCATCTCATTGACATTGCGTGAGCACTCCTGGAGCTTGGCCAGGTTCCTGCTGCTCTTCTCGGCCTTCACCTGCAATGAGCACAGGGACGGCTGTGGGTGCCCACCATAAACCCCCCATGGAGCTCCAGGGAGCCCCAGGCAGATGCAAAGAGCTTTTGGGCACGAAAACCTGGGTGTGGAAAGAATGGATGGATGGACAGATGGGAAGGTTTATCCTCAGTGATCCCATCACGGCCAGACAAGGTGATCCCTACAAAGCCCTTCAGCCCTAGGGCACAAAACCAGCTCTGCTCCCACCTGAGCCAAGCACTCAGTGAAGACACAGCTCTGTTTTTTTAACCATCCTCTTAATTTCAAAACCATCTGCTGTAAAAATCCGTATGGATCCCCATCCCCCTGCACCTGCATCCCTGTGTGCTCACTGAAACCTCCACCCCTCACTTCCACCCACACCAACAGGAAAGGCAGCAAGGACCAAAGTCCACCATCCTCAATTCTGCAGCTGCTTTTTTGGATTTCTTGTTAGGTATTAACATTTTCTTTACATAACCAGCTTGACAGGAGGATTTACACATCTTCATTTCCAAGGCAAGCCTCAGGTGACGGAATATGAACACATGGATTAAAAGCCTAGACTGACTGGAAAACTGCAAGAGGTTCCCTTCTCCCTGCTCTGGGAAGGCTGCAGGACTGCCAGACAGGATGGGAACACTGTGGGACAGAATGAGGAGACATCCAGAGGATCCTGCTGGGACACTCACCTTGGAGGCAGCCACCAGCTGGGCTGTGCTGGCAGCGATTTCGTGGGAGCAGACGATCAGTTCCTCGTATTTCCCTGTGTGCAGGACAACCCTGTCCGCAGAATCCCTGCGTTGGGGGTCGGAGGGGAGATTGTGTCAGAGACTGTGCACAACAGAGCAAGTGCAAATTATTCATCTCCTGCTAATACCCTCAGAAATCAGCAGCTGGATCCAGCAGCTTTGCAATTACAGAATCATGGAATCATTAAAGTTGGAAAAGATCTCTAAGATCTTTGAGTCCAACTGTTATTAGAGCTCATATACAAAGCAATTATTCAAAGCCATGATCCGGGTGATTTGGACAGAGACAGGATTTTGTTTCCATAATGGATGAGCTTTTTAAAGCTTTTCTCAAAAGACCCCCCCATACTTCCTGCACTGGCACAGGGAACGCCCTGCCCCGATGCCAACCACCCCATCCACAACCATCTGAGCAGGAGCCAGGACAGGGGGGATTTGATTTCCCATTTTGCAGACAGGGAGGAACTGCCATCCCTAGCTGGGTGACCCTGTGGTTCAACCCGGGCTGTGATGCTCCGTGAGGAATTAGCAATGACCCAAACTGAGGGTCCATAAAAAGTCAGCAAAGATCTCCATAAGGAATTAGCAATGATGCTCTGTGATGCCTCAGCAGTGGGACACTTTGGATGACTGGGTGACAGGGAAGCGTGAGCCAGCCCTGGGTGTGCTGTGTCCCAGGGGAAGCTCCCACTCTGGGGGTACCTACACGAGCTGTGTGGCTCCCCAGCCCACGGCCTTGGAGGCAGAGATCAGCCCTTCGGTCCAGCGCGAGTTCTTGGCGTAAAACTCCTGAGTTGTTGCTGCCCCCTGTTGTTACAAGAATATTATGGCCTGGATTAACTTGTGCCTAATATCCAACAACATATAAATCCATGTAAAATATCCATAGGAAGTGCAACAATATATAAATTCATATAGAAAGTCATAAATCAAGGGAGCGACAGCATTCCTGTGCTCTTCATGCTGCTCTTACTGACTTGCTTAAATAATTATCAAGAAAACCAACACTGGAGCCCCAAGCCTGCAAATTTGGGCTGGGTTTGGTTTAAAACACTCAAGTTTGGGCCATCATCTTTAGATGGACAAGGCTTTGCAAGGGTGACAGTGATTTGTGCAGAGAGCACAGGGCTGAGCAGCCCATGTCCAGCAGCTGGTACTGCCAGAGCACTGCTAACATGGGAAGCCATGAAATCCAGAGTGTTTCTGCAATTTAGGGGAAATTCTCCTGTATTTGATGTCAGCACAAGAAAGATGAGTGCAAGGCAGGACTTACCCGGCCACTTTCTACTATCTCCTTCTGGAGGTTTGTAGATGTTGTTACAAGAAGTCTAATAGCCTGGAATGAAGGAAAACAGGTTTTCGGGTTTGATGGGGGTCTTATAGAGGAGGATTGATGCTGCTGATGGTTGGAAGTTACAGTTTTGTGCACCCCAGGTGGGTTTCTGCAGCACTGACCTTCATTAGATCCGTGCAGGAGTTCAGAATCCTGGAGGGAAGCAAGAGAAAAGTGTTCAGCATTCAGGGAAGCTTTGGCCTCAGAAAATGGGTCTTTTTTCAAGACCAAACAGCCTGTTTTGGAGCAGAGCACACTCCAGCAGGGCATGAGGCACAGACCTGCCACACACCCCTCCCCAAAACTCACCGCTCGTTCACTTCCAGCTTAACCCCAGAGCTCTCGTTCCTGGCCTGGCTCATCATCTCCTGTTGGGAAACACAAGGGGAAGGGGTTGGATGCCACGTTGGGGCGAGAAGGGTGGCACTCCGCTGCCCCAAGGCCCCAGAATGACCCATCCTGCAGCTCTGTCTCACCTCTATCCTCCTGACAGCATCCTCAATTGCCTCCGAGGTGGAGGCCATCTCCTTCTCAACCATGTCCCCCAGCTCCTCCTGCTTGATGTCCAAGCTCTTGGGTCTCAGCTCCTGCCAGGGGTGGTAGCAGGCACCAAGAGGTTTTAGGCAGAGGGACAGAAGGGAATATTCATAAGGAACAACTACAAACCAAGGTATCCAATTGCTTTCCTGAG
>NW_008238337.1:2823097-2825618 GCF_000691975.1 Corvus brachyrhynchos
CAATAATTAAAGTTGCAGCAGCAGCATTCTGCAGCCTACAAAGGTGAAGGCACCAACTTGAAGCAAACATGGCACAGGGACCTCAGAGGTAAGAAATGCCCCAAATCAAGGTGACAAAACTCCATCACAGGAGCAGCTTCTGCTCCAGAGGGCTCTGGAGAGCTGAACTGAGGAGTGGTGCAAAGGAAAACACTAATAGGGGCTTCACGAGCTAAAATACCGACAGCTGGGAAGTTTCATTCCACAGGGGTTACTGGGCTGAAAGACTTCAGCTGATCTGAGGGCAACCAGCTCTGTGCACCACCAGGATGGGTCTCGGTGCTCAGAAGCTGAGATGGCTCAAGGAAAGCACCGGAATTTGTGGGTATGGGGGACAAACCATCCCAAAGTGTTCCCTGTGACCCACCCTGCCAGCCACGAGTGGGAAGGTGGCTGTGCTGGGCTCCATCTCCTACCTGGGCCAGCTGCAGGACCCCTCGCAGCGCCCGCCGCACGTCCCCCAGCTCGGCATGGCCCAGCCTCTGCCTGTCCTTCAGCTCGTCCAGGTACTCCAGGCTCCGCTGGCCACAGTCCCGACACGTCTCCGTAAGCCCTGCGGAGAGCATGGCTTGGTGCCAGCAGCTGGCTGGGCAAGGAGTCCCTTCATCCCAGCCCTGCCACCCTCATCTTCCTCCTCCCCTCATCCACAGCATCCAGAAAATTTCTTCTAGATTACAAGCGAGTTTCCAGGAGCAATGTGATGTTCCTGGCCCAGGGAGGGGCACTAGAGGGCAGGGAATGTCAGGAAGGGGAGCATGGGGAATGTGCTGCCCTCGGTAAAATCTGCTCCTGGCAGAGGGGGCTTTGGCATGGCCTCCCTAAAGAAAAGCCCCATGAGGAAAAATCCCCCTCAACACACGCTGCATCCCTGCACTCACGGTCAGCGTGGTCCGTGGGGGCCAGGTGGGACGTGGCGCTGCCGTTGACGATGGTGTCGGCCGTCAGGTGTGCAAAGAGGGCCAGAGCCCCCACCAGCCCTGCAGCATCTGCCACAGACAGCACAGGGTCAGGAGCTGCCAGCCCAGGGCACCCCCTGCCAGGTCCTGGGGGCTGTAGCCCGTCCTCAAAGGCACTCAAGGATCAGTACAAGACTCAGAGATGTTGGGATTGACCCCTCCAGCTTGAACGAGCCCACGGGAAGCCCCCAGCCCCGTTCTGTGTCCCTCTGCCACCAGGGCATTGCCGCTTGCTGATGGCCCCGGAGCCGCCGGGGGCTGCTGGATGCACGGAAACACGAGCAAGCTGGGAGCAATGCCGCCGGTCCCCAGCCCCAGGTACCTGCCATGGAGGCCACGTACTGCGCGTGCCCCTTCTCCAGGGCATCCGTGGACTCCAGCGCCGCCTGCGCCCGGCTCAGCAGGTAATCTGCAAGGAATTGCGTTGCGTCTCATCAGCACGGCCATGCTGGTGGGTGTCTGCACCACGAGGCACCACTGAGTGGAAGTGTATCCCTGGCTGGGGAATGGCGCTAAAATCTGAGCAAAGTAGTGCTGGAGATGAGAGCTAAAAATTCATCCTGGGAAGTCCGACCCCAACTGCCTCGGCTATGATGGAAAAAATGCCATGGGAGAGCTGAGATGCAACGTTATCTGTCCAGGAGGGAGAAGGCACAGCGTGTTTCAGCCCCCTGAATGAGCAGGACATACCTGGGGAGCTGGTGCAGCGGAGGTGCAGGGGGTCATCCAGCTTGGCCATGGCATCACGGAGGATGCCCTGGGCTTCCCGCACCGTCTGCTGCAGGACTCCAAACTGCTCCTCCAGCAGCTTCTGCTGCAGGCTCTGCTCCTGGTTGCTCTGTGAGGCAGGAGGAACAGGTGAGTGGCACGACTACAACACAGGATCCCCAACAGCAGCATATCCCTCGAGAGCCCCTTTCCAGGGTTAGACCCAACCACCCCATGACTGCTGGTGCAGTGATATCCCATTGGCTACATCGGCCAGCATCCCCCAAACACCTCACACATCTTCACACAGCACTGTACCTTCTCCAGGAGCCTGCCCTGGAGCTCTCGGATCTCCCTCGTGGCCTTGTCTGCCTCCTGGCTCAGCTGCAGCTCCTTCTCCTCGACGAGGCCACGCGTGGACAGCAGCTCACACTCCTTCTCGCTCACCGACCGCCTCAGCACCTCCTTCTCGGCGTGCAGAGCATCCACCTGGGCGCTGAGCTCCACACCTGCCTGCCATGGGGCCAGGACACCCTGTCACTCCCCTGTCACTGCTGTGAGCCCAACAGACACGCGGGGGGAGCGCCGGACATGCCCAGCTCGTGACGCTGATGGGCTGGGCCCATGCTCAGCCCTGCGACAGCTCCTCGGGCTGCTGTTGAACCTCTGGCTCAGCAGTGGTGGCAGGTCCATCACCCTGTGACAGGGTTTGGTGGGGGCCTGAGCTCGTGCTGCCCCTCCCACCCCGTACCTGCTTGGCGTGGCTGAGCGAGCGCTGAGCCTGCTCCAGCTCCTCCCGGCGGGCGTCCCGCCCCCGC
>NW_008238337.1:2826589-2834628 GCF_000691975.1 Corvus brachyrhynchos
CTCCATCTGCACGCTCTGGTCCTCCAGCTGCAACCACACCCCGTGCCCAGGGCTCAGCCCCTGCCATGCCCTGGCCCCGCTTAGCACTGGCACACAGCAGGATGGAGGGAATGAACCCAGCCATATTTTGCAGGGAGAGGGTTCTGGGGTCTTGGGCAGGGGGCGTCTCCTGGAAGGGCTCCTTTTCCCACACCAGGAATTTTGGAGCAGCCCCCAGCTTGAGCCCCGGAGAATGAAAGCGCTCTAACCCACCAATTTGCATTGTGGCATTTTCTTGGGGGAAGAAAAGGCAGATTTGGGCAAGAGGGAGTGAAGAATATATTAACACCTTCCTGAGGAGCCAGGGCAACTCTTCCTTGGATTAGGGCCTGACATCAACAACCACCCCTTCCCCTTGCACCCAAACTGTGCCCAGCCACTGCTTTTCCCAGGCTGGGGAGGGCTCAGTGCTGGCAGAGAAGGATCTGGAGCTCACCTTCATCTCGGCCTCTCGCTTGACCTGCTCCACCTGAAATGCCAGCTGCTCCTTGACACGTGCCACCTCCTCCTGGCTCTGCTGCGTGACCGTCAGCTGCTTGGCGGTGTCAGCATTCTGTGGTGGGACACAGGGCTCACCAGGCATTCCAAGGGGGACCCTCACCGTCCCCACACTCATTCCAACCAAATTCTGGCTCAGGAGATAATTCCAAGATGCTTTTCTCACACCACCCAAAGGGTAGGCTGCCAGTGGACAAGGATTCAACGGGTGCCCCCTGCCCGGTGCTCAGAGGACGATGGAACCAACACAGGGGGACTGGGCAGGCACGAGCCATACCCGTGGTTGCAGAGGGACAAAGGGACAAAAACAAGACCAAAACACCCAAAGCAAAAAACAAAACAGGTGAGTGGCACAACTGAGACACAGGATCCCCATCACCAGTGTACCCCTTGAGAGCCCCTTTCCAGGATTAGAGCCAAGCATCCCATGACTGCTGGTACAAGTGATGTCCCACTGGCTACACTGGCCACAGAAACCAGCAGAAACAGACCAAACAACAGCAAAACAGACCAAAAACCAGCAACAAAAACACCCAAAGGGACTATGATGGAAGAGGGAAAAGGTGCTCAGCTCTGCCTTGGATACCCCAACCCCAAAAGGGAGGGATTTAATCCGGGGACGCTGCCCTCAGTGTCAGTGCCCGCCTGCACAGGCAGCAGCATTACCTTCCTCAGGAGCTCAGCGTGGGTGTTGATGAGCTCGCTGTGCTTCTCCTTCAGCTTCGTGTAGCGGATCTCGGTGGCGTTGGCTTTCTCTGCAGGGGTGAGAGACCCTCAGTGGCCGCAGCGAGGGCGGCCACACCCCCCGGGCTCCGCAGGGCTCCGCAGGGCTCCGCAGGGCACCTACTCTCAGCCTCGGCGCAGAGTCGCTGCGACCTGTCACTGTCCTGCTTCACCCTCTGCAGCCTCTCCAGCTCATCCCGCAGCTGCTCGTTGTCCACCAGCGCCTTCTGCTTCTGCTTGCGCTGCTCCTCCACTTCTCCCTCCAGGCTGTTCACCTGTGCCTTGAGCTGGGTGATGTAGCGCTGCGCCTGCAGGGTCACCGGGCACTGGAGCACAGCCCTACCCTCCCCAACAACCCTGTCCAGGTGCCCCATTGCAATTTGGGCAAAGCAGCTGTAGGATGCACAGGAAAGCTCTCCCCTTTACCCCTGCAGTCAACCTGTCCCTGTTGATAAGGTCAGGACAGCAAGGGACAGGTCTCACATGCCTCCACCCCATCAAGAGTCACATCGTGGCACTGGGAGAGGTCCCAAAACACAGCACTGGATGTCAGGGCCCCACTCCTGCTGCATCCCCTCAGGATTTCCACACCACGGCACCAAAACCCACCCCCATTCTCCCACCCCAGCTGCTCCCCAGCCAGGCTTTACCTCCAGTTTAATCTTCTCCATCTCTGCACGGAGCGTGTCCACCTCCTTCTTCAGGCTCTCGATCTGTGCATCCCTGTGGACAAAGGCAGGTTGATCCCACGTGGCAGCGGCCCCTCGCCCCTGCTGGCCCCCCCATACCTGTCATCCCAAACGCCGTTGGGTGGCCCGAAGGTTTGCTCAAACAGGTCCGAGGTGATCTGGGGAGGACAGAGGGTGCTGAGCTGAGCCAGAACACGGGAGCCTGACCCCATCCCAGCCCCGGGCCCCCACCTGCGGCTCCGTGGTGGAAGTCGTGCTGATCTCAATGAGGTTCTCTGGCTCCTCATCCTCGGGGGCTTCCTCGGGGATGACGACCACCGGCTTCACGTGCTCGGCCAGCGCGGACGCCCGCAGGAAGTTTGGGGGGCTCTGTGGGGACAAGAAGCTGTTGCAGCCTTGCAGGGCGTTCAGGAACCGCAGCAGGCAGAGTGCCAAGGGAAGGGAGGGAGCCACAGCTGTGCTGCTGACAGGGCCAGAGGGTCCCTCTGCAGTGTCCCCAGACCCCAAACCTATCCATGGGGGCACCCACAAGCTCTGCAGAGCACCACACCAAATCCTGCCATACCTCCGGCAGCCGAGGGATCTGGATGAGCCGCTTGAAATACAGCATGTCGGACGCCTTCTTAAAGAAGTTTTTGAGGCTGGAGAGGACAGAAAAACAAAGGGGAAATGAGATGGGGCTTGGCAGGAGGGAGGGGACCCCACCTCCCCAGCTGGGACCCGGTTACCTGCGGAACTGCTCATGGAAGCGGTCCCGGTGGCCCTGCAGGGTGTCGGCCGGCAGACCTGGGTGAGGAGGGACAGCTGTGACTGATCAGGAACTGCACGTGTGTTTGTTGAGAGTCTTTCTGAAGAATGGCTAAAAAGCAAAGGTCATGATGACACTGTAGGATTGATAAAGATGCAGACTTGGCAAGGATACTAAATCCTTGTGCAAGGAGTTGTATAAACAACAGGATGTGAGTCCAGATAAGTAAGCTGAAAGAAACCATATGGAAGAGAAAAGATAAGACCACAGTGATCTCATGGAATAGCTCCCACCAATAAGGAGCTCAGCTTTTGCAATATGTATGAGCTAATTAGTAGTACTATAAGTATGTGTAGATTATTACAATAAACGAGACTTGCTGACCACAATGCCGTGAGGCTTCTCTCCCGCGACTCCACCCAACATCTGGCGCCCGAACAGAAGATGTTGCCTTATGCGAAGGGGGAGTTGCGTTGGGTTCGGGTCCTGCAGCTAGAGGGACGGCGAAAGAGGTTGCGTACGGCAAAAACGCAGCGCCCAGCCGCGTCGTGCCTATCACCTCCGCGCCCGAGCGACCGTATAGACACCTGGGTGAGGAGGGACAGCTGTGACTGATCAGGAACTGCACGTGTGTTCACATGCACCCAGACCCCTCCTCTGCAAAAGCCAGCGGGGTAAAAGCCAGGAGGGAGTGGGATGTGAGGGGTCAGGATGGGAGTGGGGGATTCCCATCCCCAGCACAGGGACCAGGGATGGGGCACAGGGAGATGTGGGTGTGGGAACTCCAAAATACCCACATGAGGCCGCTGGCACTGTACTGCCCAGTGATCCCATGCAGGGGGCTGGCAGGCCAGGGCACTGTGGGTTTGAATTAATCAAGGACACGTGCTTCTAATTCCTTTATCTGGAATGTCTGTGTGGGATGGAGCAGGCCCCCAGAGCCCAGCTGGGATACAGGGACATGGCGATGGATGCCTCAATCCACACCAGCCTCATCCCCACGTGCAGAAGCCCACCCTGGGACAACACCAGCATGGAGCACATCCCCAGGACTCACAGGAGTGCAGCTTGAACATTAACTTGACGGCGTAGTGGTAGAGGTGGCTGCAGTCCTGGATGACCTGGATGAGGGGGGCCAGGCGGCACTGCACCGCCGACATCTGCGACACGGCCATCGAGGTGTTGAGCTGCCTGAAAACTGAGGGGAGCCGTGTTTGCAGAGCCGCCCGCGCCCGGGACGCCGCTTGATCATTAACCACGGTGGATGTGGGACACGGGGAAATGCCAGGGCTGCTGCCCTAACCTGAGACAACCCCACTCTGAGCAGCAAAAACTCCCAAAGGGACCATGCTGGCAGAGAGAAGGGGTGCTCAGGTCTGCCATGGATACCCCAACCCCAAAAAGGAGAGATTTAACCCCAGGTCGCTGCCCTGGAGCTGCTGCTGCACGACACAGCTGGGGAAACGGAGAGGTTTTGCTCCATTCTGTTTAATCATGCAAGGATCTGGGAGAGGATCCCAGGGCAGGGGACGAGCCCGGCGGCAGCGCAGCCTCGCCTGCCCCTGCTCGGAAACAGATCCCTTCCCTTGGCAGGGATCCAGGCAGCATATCCACCCCGGCTTCTTCTCCGCTCAGCTTTAAAGTATTTATGAATATAAATTCTCTGTATAACTGGGTCAGGAGGAGAAGCAGGAGGCTGTCGGGAGCTGGGAGCATGGTCGCTCCCGCTGTGCCCCGTTTTCCAGGGCAGCTCCATGTTCCCGACTCTCGACAGAGGAAGAATCCACCACCTCTCTGAGCCATCTAAAATTCCTATGGAGGTGAGAGACATGAGCAGGGGTCTCCAGCCCTCCCGAGAGGCATTTCAACAGGGGAAATGAGTCTTTAAAAAGAAGTACAGCCCCTTCCTCCGCTTCAGGGGGACAGAAAGGATTTGTGTAATGCATACGATTAACGTGGTTGTACCAAAAAAGAAATAAAAATGTATTTCAGAGCAGCTCTGCTCTGAAAACAACACTCTGCCTTGCTCAGGTGGGCTCAAAGCAGCCACATCCCCTACATATTTTCTTAAAACTGCCTCTACAGAGCTTCAACAGGGGAATCCAGCTGAGACACCACCTCCAAAATCTCACGGGAGGAGGAGGGACCTGAGCCTCCAACCTCAGCCTCCCGGAACTCCATTCCCGACCAAAGAGCGAAACTATTGCTCAAGAGCCCCAGGGCGAGTGGGAGGGACCTGCCCCTGCCACCTCCTCACCTGACTCCGACAGCTTCAGCTCACAGTCCAGGTAGTCAAACAGCTCGACCGTCAGCTGGAAGCTGCCAAAATAAACCAAAACTCCATCACTTGACAGCAGAGATGTCTTTGCTCCAGCTGCTCGTGTTCATTGGGAGTCCTCACAATGGCAAGGGCTCTGACTGACAAGAGTTTGGGGCTTTTTCTCCCTGCATTTACACCCCACAGCGCTCTGTGGATGCAGGAAGAATCAGGCACCATCCAAACAATTCACAAAATCCCGGTGGCTGCCCCATCCTGGAGTGGTTTCATTAGCAGGACGCTGCCAGCTGGGTGTCACAGAGCAGGTGGCCCTGCCAAGACACTCACATGTTGTTCACATCCGTCCCTGCAGTCTTTTCCAACACCTCATCCGACACTTCGAGGCCCGGGGGGAACTCGGGATGCTTTGGAAAAGGAAGAAGAAGCCATCAGTTGCTGCTGCTATTTTTGCTGGTGTGGCACATCCCCTCGTTACAGTGGTGCAGAGGGTCTCACCTTGACGTGGAAGGAGATCTTGGTGAGCAGGAGCCGTGTGTAGATGTTCACCAGCTGCCCGTACCTGTCGTGCAAATGGCCCTGCAGAGACACGAGAGGAGACATGGGGAATCCGGAGCAATGTGACCAGAGCCAGCAGATCCCACAGGAGCCAGTGAACCTGTGCCAGCCACGGACACCACCATGGCTCCACCACGGACACAGCCATCACCCCAAGGGAGCAGAGACAGATGGTGATTTCAGGCAGTGCTCCACCCCCTCTGTGCCCACCATGTTCCTCAGCACCCACCTCCAAAGCCCCTGGGAGGCACAAACCTCCACTCTGCCCCACTCACCCACAGGTCCCCCGTCTCTCGGATGTTGCTGCGGTACCTCTGGCAGTCCTGGAGGACCTGGGGACAAAAAAGGGAGGGATGTGGCACAGTGGGACTGGCACTGGTGAGCACCTGCCTGCCTGCCCTGATGCTAAGGAAGAGGAGGGATCTGGCCCCTTACACCAGTCCAGCTCTGGGAGAAGTTCCAGCCTTTCCATGGCACCCAAAGGTCGGGGATTTGCATGGGGAAGTTTCAAAGATGCTAGACCACAGAGTGCCCCATGGCCTGGGAAAGGTGGCTGGGGTAGGGAAGGGAACCCACCCCCTGTGCAGAGGGATGTTGGCAAGAGCCAAAAATTTCCCCCTGCCGGTGAAGCAGGAGGGACAGTGCAGAGGGGACACTCACGTTGGGGTGGCCGTCGCGCAGGACCTTGTGCAGGACGTGGCAGAACTTCCAGCTGAGGATGGCACTGCTGGGCAGGGGCAGCCCGATGGCGTAGGACCAGAAGGTGAACGCCCCCTTCTCGTGGTGTGTCCCCAGGATGATCCCTTCCAGTGCAGTCAAGGCCAACTGGATACACACAGAGCAGGGGACAGGCTGGGCTGGGGACTGTTCTTGTTCAACTTTCATTGAAAAGAGGACATGCTCGGGGTGCCCCGTGAGCACAGGGACCACCAGCACAATGCTGCGCCCCCAGATAAGATCCCCATTCATCATTTCGGGTGCACTTCCCCCTGCCAAGGGCACGCTGGGGTCCTCTGCATTTTACTGCCAAAGAAATGCAATTTTATTGCGCTGCTCTTGTTTGCCTTTTCACTGATGGATGAACCTACGTGATGCCACCCCCCAGCCCAGCTCTGTGTGGATCGATCTCTCTGTCTCCCAAATCTCCTGTGGCTCCAGCATCAGGGGGTGACATCCCCACATCCCAAACTCCTCTGTGTTGTCCTGGTGAGCCAAGGGAAAGGATACGGCGGGCATGTTTCTCCTTCACTGGTGCTTCCTGCGTGTTTATGGCTTTGCTGATGCTGATGGCCTGCAAGAGGAGGGGAGAGAGCGGCTGTCAGACATGGTGGGACCCCCACACCTACCCCGACATGCAGTGCCGGTGCTTTTGGGGAATACCCTGAATTTTAGAAGACATTTGTCACCTCAAAGTCATTTGTAACACATCAGAATAGGCCTTTTTATCCACAAACAAAGCATCCATTAAACTCCCCCATCCCCAGCAGGATCTGTCAGGATGTGACCACTGCGCTGGTGCTCCCGGCTGTCCCTGTCCCAGGAAACCAATTTTTGCATTTTTGCAGCCTGAATTCAGCGCCGTGCCTGGGGAACATTAAAGCAGAACAGTGAGATGCCAAATTCCAGGGTTGTTTGTGTAATCACAAGGAGCCTTTGAACCACAGGGCAGTGGTTTGGGTTCTTCTGAGGATGTTGCTGCGCGCAAACAGCACGTGGGGAAATGCAGCCCCCAAGCAAGAAGGGAGTGGCAGCCTCAATGCCCATCTTGATGGAGTGAAAATTCAGAGCAATGTGATTATCAGAGCAGGATTATCTATATTTTGATCTGTTTGATCACAGCACACTTTAAATTATGAATTTATTTCAAAAGATGACCCCAGACTGGGGTCGGTTGCATCTCCCATGTGTTGATGGGCTGCAAATCCAAGTTGCTGTGTTTGATGAGGATCCTCCTCCTCCTCCTCAGACTCAACTGAGCTGCTTCACCCTTGCAGAAGCACTTGGGCTGTGCCTGTGTCCATGAGCCCTCTGTCATCAGCAGAGGGAAAAGGTCCCAGCTGGGAAGGCAGGAAGCGGCCCCGCTGCCAGCACTTGTGCCGGAAGAGGAACTCGGTCCCTCCCTGCAGCTCCACAGCCCTAAAACCTTATAAAATTCCTATCTACCTGCCCAGGAAAGCACCTGCTTCCACATGGCTGCTTGTCCAGGGACACCTCTGAAATGAGGTGCTTTCCTGTAGGAGGAGTAACCCGACATCAAGTTATCGAGTGCTCCTGACTTATGCAGGAGGAACCCGACGCTGAAGGGGCGATGCCAAAGGTGTCCATGCACCAAACCCACCCCAAAGGAGTCTAGAACAGCCACCCACAGACTGGCCATGACAGCAACAAAACTGTGAATCATCCCAGAGAGTGAATGTGTCCCAAAAGGCTGAGCCAGCTGCTGGGGAGAGCGGTTGCTTTGCCTTTCCTGCACCCCAAAAGCCCCGGTGTTACCCCGCCATGCGGGGCC
>NW_008238337.1:2834940-2837680 GCF_000691975.1 Corvus brachyrhynchos
CCCGGTGTTACCCCGCCATGTGGGGCCGTGAAGCGCCAGCCGAGTTAAGCTGGTGACTTGCTGTAATCCTCTTATCCCCAAAGGTTAACGAGCCTCCAGCGCCTGGGAATAGGCACTTGCAGCACAGCTGCCTCTCCCCAAGTGCCTTCACAGCCACCCAAAAGCTTGCAGCTGGCAGAGGCTGTGCCCTCGATGGCAGCTTGGCCAGGGAGATGTGCTCAGGAGTGCCAGCACCTCCCAGTCTGGCACCAAAGGCACAGGATACTGACAGAAGGGAAGGTTTATCGCAGGGAGCAACCAAGCCGAGGCAAGGCAGGGTTTGGAAATGCATCTTGCAGTGAAGACCCTGCTGGTCTGTCCCAAATCAGAGCTGTAATTCCCACTGGCAGTGGTGGTTTTATTGCATTTATTGCCCTTAGTCTCACTGCTAGCCTGACCAGCCAAAATTAAATCCAGAAGCTGCTGGAGAGGTTGGTTTCATCCTTGGTATTCAGTGCAGAGGTTTCACTGAGCCATTTCATGTCCAGCACAAGGACTGGACCCATGTGGGGGCAGCCCCAGCCCACCCACAGCACGACCATGAGACACTGTGTCCAGTGCAGTCCCAAATAAACCATGGTGGCACAGAACCAATGCCAATCCCTCAGGGCTGCCAGCCCAGATGTGCTTTCACCGCCTCCAAACATCAGGCTGGCCAGGAGATCCAGGAAAACAGGATGGTGGGACCAGGGATGGGCATGGGGCGATGCTGCAGCCTGGGACACACGTGCTGTCAGGATATCCCTGCTGGCTGCCTGGCAAAGCTGGGCTGTGGAGGATGGTTCTGAAATGGGGAGACTTGCCCTTGACCCAACCTCTTGGGACACCACTGGCACAGCTGGAGATGGGCAGGCCCTGGTTGTAACTGCAGGTGCACAACCAGCCTGGCCACAACTTTGATGCACCCCGGGACTGTTCCCCATCACTGACAGGCACCAGGGTGAGGGGCAAACCCCAAAACCTGCCCGGCTGTGGGCTGTGGGAGCCCACAGGGGTGCAGCCCCAATGCTTTGCTCACAGTCTGCACGTACCAAGCTGGTGACTAAAGCCAGGATCAAAGCGCCCAAATGAAGGAGCACATCCACCCTTTCGTTCCAGGCTGCTTTTAATTAGGGCTGATCCTCCCGCCCACGGCTCCCCGGAGCCCCAGCATCCTACAGGGTCACAATTCCCACATGGCAGGTGGATGCTGGGTCCCAACACGATGCCACAGCAGGAGAGATTTTTTGGCAGTAGGACATCGAGCTGGCCAGGCAGCACGAGAGCTGTCAGAACAGCTGAGCTACGAACGGCTGCTCCAGAGTTCCCTTCCTAACACTGCTCCTTCCCAAATCACACCAGGAAAGCATCACTTGGCAGGCACACACACTGTAATCCTGCAGGTTCCAGAGCTCACTGGATTTTTAACCTTTTTGTTTAAGAAAAGCAAAAATTGGCAGCAGAAAAGAGCACGTTTTTCCTCCTGCCAGGCTGCCGAGCGCCTGCAGTGGGGTGGTGATTTCCTACTTCCCACACACGGCTTCTCCAAGGGGGTCATCTACATCACCCTGACATAAGACATGGAAAAGCACTTTCAGGGAAAGCAGGTGACCTTCATGTCACCCACGAGGACCTGGGATCACAGCAGGGTCAACAACCCCCCTCTGTATCCACAGACATCACCCAGGCCCTCACAGGGGAAAAAGTGATGGAGCTCTGGATTCCTGCAGCATCACTCTCCAGCGTGGTACAGAGTCCTTGGGCAGCAGAGGTGCCACCAGCACCCCTGGGACACAGAGACAAGGAGGGGACACGGCACCAGCACCCCCATGACACAGAGGCGATCGGCGGCCGGCTCGGCAGCTGCTATAATTAGAGGTAAAAGGCAGATCAATACCCACGTTCTGACACTGAACAGTTCTGCTCTCACTGAAGCACCACTACGGAAACCACATTGGGATAAAGCTCCTTTAGGACAGTTTTTAGCAGTTGCTGCAGAAAGGTCAGGTCTGGGCAGTGAATGTGACCATCAGCCGGCGAGCCTGGGGTCAGACAGCTAAAAGCTCTAATGCAGAGCAACCACCTCCTTGCCCTGTCCACGTCTCTGCCCACAGCATCCCTGTGACCGAGTGGATTTCCAGAGCACAAGTGCCAGTGCCCAAAATGCCCTGGAAGGGCGGGAGGGAGGAGGGCCCCGCTCCTGCCCGGCCGGCACCGGCAGCCCTTGGCGCACGGGGCAGCGCTGCCGCCGCGATTATTTATCAGCGATGCCCAGTGGGACGATTGAAGGAGACGCGTCCAGAGGGAACCGGAATTGCCGGTTTGCTCGTGTTGCTCCCCAAACCCAGCAAGCTCCGTTTCCTACCCAGCACCGTGACCCTGCGAGGCCTGAAATTCCCACCTGCCTTTGCTGGCGCTCTCCGGGGCCAAACCAGCCCAGGGGCTGAGGAAGGAACAGCAGAGTAAAGAGGCAAAGGGAAAAACATCTGCGATGAGTGCACAGCCCGCAAAAGCAGAGGGGTCAGAGGAGGCGTGCAGGAGGGCACTGTTATTTTTGCTGGGGCGGCAGCGAGCCCGTCCATCCCTCTGCCCACGCTGTCTGAGTACTTCACTTCCCACCAGCCCCGTATGTGCCCGACCTCGGCCCGCCCCGTGGGGGCCACAGGACTACGGACACCCCGGCCAAGCCGGACACGACGGGTCACAAACGCATTTGGGTTTT
>NW_008238337.1:2838626-2839481 GCF_000691975.1 Corvus brachyrhynchos
GAGACACGTCTCTTAGCGGCCCCCGCGGGGCACCAGGCACCGAGGTGATTCCTCAGCTCAGGAAACACCAGGAACGGCGGTCACCGCCCGCAAGGCCGTCCCTTCTCAGTGCCCGCGTTCACCCCTCTCCCAGTGCACCTGCACACACACGCGCAGCTCATCCTGAGCCCCGGAGCTCCAACGCCAATTCCCGTTAGCAAAGTCAATGACCGGAGCTCGCATCCACCCTGCGGAAAGGCCGCGGCTGAACAGAAGCTTTGTTGTCTTTAAATAATAACTCAGTCCAAGGATACAATAGCAAAGGGCTCCCTGGAGTATTTGAGCTGCTTCCAGAAATAAGGCTCTGAGTTTGAAGTGTTTCCATACGAGCCTCAGAGTGTGGTCAATAATGCAGCTGGGTTTTAAGTCACTTAGTGCTGAATAAATTAACCCAATTATTCCCCTTCTTCCCATTCCACAAATCCAGGGCAGCCCCGATACAAAATCATAGTGCTCTGCAGATCCTTGATGCATCGCTTGAGCTCAGTTTTCTATATTGATTTTAAAGCCATCATTTTAAACTCTCAAGGGGTTTAAACTCAATGAGTTCATCCAGTAACCTCAAACACATTTAAATCGGTGCAGCTCCTGCTTGGATGCTACACCAATTTCTCTGTGTAGCTGCTGGATGGCTTCAGGGTGAGCATCACAGCATTGTTATCATTGGCTTTTTTAGGGGAATTTGTGTCATGGCCACAGCAGGAGATGGTGAGGATGGAGCCTGAGAAGGTTCTGTTCAGGTAGAGGAATAAATGCACTGTAAAGGCTTGAGGAAACTTGGAAACAGCTGGAGCAGCTGAGCTTCCTTCCCTCTGT
>NW_008238337.1:2839510-2840137 GCF_000691975.1 Corvus brachyrhynchos
TGGAGAAGACCAGCTCTGATCAGAACTGGCTGGGCATTCTAGGGCATTAATACCCAGAGGAAAGGCTGTCACTGGGGTAATTAAAGAGAAAACAGAACATGAAATGAAAGAGTTAACGAGGGGAATCCACGGAGTGTTGTGTTTCTCTGCAATAATTGGTGGCAGTGGATGGAGCAGAGACTCCCACCTTTGGCTGCCCTCGAGCAGGAAAAACACTGGCACAGGGCTGTGGGAGGGGCACTGGTGTCCCAAAGTGCTCCCAACCTGCACGGGACTGAGCAGCCCACTTGTGCTGTGCTGAGAAGTGTCAGAAATTCAGTGCTAAATGTGTTCAGTGGGCAAGAAAGACACAGCAAAGCATCACCTTTATTAGCTTCTTTGATCTCTTAGTTAAAAAATAAGTTCAAATTGTGGTAACAGCATGATTGTCCAATCAGCAAAGATAAATCCAGTTTAAATGCTAAAAAAAGGTGACATCATACTTGGCTACTGCTCTGCACTGCAAACAGAGGCCATACACACCTGATCTGATAAACTTTTGCTGGAAGAACCAGCTCCTGAGCGCGGAAAGTTGTTCTGCCCACCTTGTGGGTGACAGCTCTCCCATTTCAGCAACATCAGTGGCAT
>NW_008238337.1:2840168-2854205 GCF_000691975.1 Corvus brachyrhynchos
GGGAACTTCCTATAAACATTATTCATCTCTCTCTACAAGGCAAGAAATCCAGAACAAAAAGCTTGGCTGTGTCATACTCTATAAATATTTCAGAGCCACCATAAAAAAAAAGAAAAATAGTTCCTATGTTGTAACAATTACACACTTCAGATTCTTAAAAAACAAGCTAGTGTTTAACCTGAGCTCTCAGCTATAAAAATAGCTTTGTTAATCTTGGCATAATTCTGTGTTTTATTTCAAGATAAAATACATTCCCGCAGAGTCACATCTTCGTGCCACTTGTGAGTCTTTCAAACACTCAGGAGGACCATGGAAAAAAATGAGGTAACTTTCCATTGTAGCTGCTGGGTTGATGATCCTCAGTCCTCAGAATTACTTCTGTGTTGGAAACAACTTCTTCCTCTGCAGAAAATGAAAAGATTTTTATTAAAAAGCAGGAACATTTCCTCTGAAATATCTGATGCAATCACACGTATGTCAATTTACTACACACATTTTCACACTGCAAACAGAGTAAGAACACAGAGTAAAAATATAAAGAGGAAAAGGTAAACAAAGTACTTCACAGAAAGACAACAGTCTCAGGGCCACCACCGGAGTGTTGGGAAATAAAACCTTTCCAGTTGGCTTTGAGGAAAGGAGTGATCTTTGTGCCCCAGGCCAGCCACTGAGTCACCATTTATGAGCAGTGGCACATGCTGCTGCGTCCAAAACTGAATATAGCCTTTTACTCACTGCTTTCCTCCTGAGTTCTTCAACTCCCTCCCACCCAACCTCTCTCTAGAGGCAAAACAACTGACTGATGAGAATGGCTAAATCACTGGCAGCTAGGGAGGAAATTACCCTAATGTTTGTCAGTGCACCTGCCTTCAAATGAGTTTCAAAGCAATTTAAAACCAAACAAACACAACCAAAATCAATTCTGTATATGAAATTCCACAAATGTTTAGTTATTTCTGGACCTGCTCTGCTTCAGATCTAACTGATCACAGTGATTCAGTCCCTTTTAACACACAAAGAAAATGAGAATTACACATTAGCCAGTGCCTCGCAGAGTCCCTCATTCTTGTCATGGATCCACAGTGGATTGTGGTGTGTTTGTTCCACTGGCTCTTTCTCACTTGAGGCAAATGTGATTATTTCTGTAGGCTCAGCGTGCTCTCACCACTCTGCTGCCTCAGCATGGGGCTCAGCACTTTTGGGGATTTGCTCCTGAAGCTTTGTACCATCAGTGGTTTCAGCATGCAAGTCACAGTGCTGGCTTCAGCCTATAAAACCTCCAGCTGCTTTTACCTCAGGGCTCTTTTTAGGAAAAGAAGAGCTCTCTCTGTGCACAGGAACATTACAGCAGAGTCAGGTTTGGCATTCCAGCTACTCAGCATCCATCTCCTCCAAGAGCTCCATCAGCTGCACTCCGCAGATCCGACGGGTTTTGAGAGAAGACTCAGTGTCTCCAGGCTTAATGCAGAACCAGCAGAACACGAGGGTGCTGCAAACCACCCAGACTCCCCAGGGCACAGCAGGTTTGGCTCCACAGGGCACAAACAGCTCAGGGACTGCAGCTGGAATATCCAACAGAGAACTGAGCACCAGCTCCCCACTGGATTGAGGCTGATCCACATGAGAAACCCGGTGCCACAGAGTGTCACAGCCCAGCTGGCTGTGGGATAACCTCCCTTTGCAGGCATGAGCTCAGGTTGTGTCAGCACTGGAAGACTTCTTTTTTTTTGCCAGTTTTTCTCCTCATTGTTGCTGGTTCTTATTCAGTTTCATGTGGTCTTCAGGATTTTGACCATATCTGGTTACACTTTTGTCCTCAGAACCAGACAAGGTGGTGCCTATCGCAAGCATCCAATCCACAATAGGAGAACAAATAATCAGAGAGTGAGAAATTTCCTGATTCAAAAAGAAAAAAACAATCTGCTGTGGGTAAGGCTGCTTTGGATATTCTGAAACAGCTCTATTCAATACATTCTACTTCTGGGGCTCTGAGCCCAGGAACAGTATCCTAAAACAGCCCTTGGCCTTGGCACTGGAAAAAACTTCCCAATCTCTCATTCAACAATGTTCACATCCTTGATCCTGTTATCTGTAACACACAGAAGGGTTTTAACTACAGTAAGGAGGGTGCAGGTACTGGGGAATGAAGCTGTGAGATCTGACTGCCCTGAGGATGAGGAACATGCTTGAGAAAAGTTTAATTATTTGACTAAAGGAACTACTTGCTGCCTTAATATCTGTTTGCTGTTACAGTAATCACAAGAGTTTTATTGGAAATGCACTTCGAATCCTGTGCCAGGCCCACCTCAGAAATCTATAAAGTGTATTAATATTGCAGATGCATTTATATAGAGGGAAGCAAACAATAAAAGATGAAGCTGAAAACACCTTCATGCTCACGGAACATCACAGAGAAAAAAAAGAAGCTTAGCATCTCTTTCTTCTGCAGCAGATAACTGGCTTCTGTGAAGAGTTTCTGCAAGCTCTGTTGTTTCCATTGTAATGTAAAAAAACTACATGGAAATCAAAGGACTCAGAGAATAAAATTTCCAGAGCTGCCAGGTTCAAGATGGTGAGCAGCAGGGGTGCACTTCTTAATTCCCTCTTCTCCTCCCTCCCCCAAGCAGGGCACAGAATCCAACATGTACAAATTCTTCCTGATGAAATTCTAAAGGCTGTTTTTTAATATGTATTATGTTCTAAAGCTCAGTTTAAAACAGCCCCAGGTAAGCCTGGTTTTAAGCACAGGTTAGTTGGCCTGCATAGATTAACTCGAACACGCTTGACGAGTTTTTGCCCAGATCCGCTCTGAAAGCAGATCAAAGTTCCACAGATGTGGCTCAGGATCTGCTCCCGCCACTACACATGAGCCTGCTTCATTTTCTATCCACTAAAGCACCCGTGCTGAAGGAGAAGCCAATTTCCAAGCTCAAAAATGCAGCATCAGATTATAAAGCAGAGTCATGGGCAGCCAGAGTAGCTGAGCTATGACGTGCCAAGCAGTGAGCAGGAGCCAGACAGCTGATGGGGCTGGGCAAGAGCCACAAACAAGCACTGTGTTGCAGGGAGCTTTTCAGGAATCCTCCTACTCAGGAGTCTTTGCAGAAGACTAAACTGCTGCTGTCTTTGCCACTGAATGAAATCCTGCAGAGGAACTTCTGAACAAAATATCCTTTCAGTTTATGCAAACGCTGGCACACAACCTTTACACTCAGGCCCAGCACAGCGAAGGTTTTATGGTGCTGAATGTTATAAAAATGGCTTTGTCTGTTCCTTACAGTAACGTTGTTCTGGTCAAGTTCATCTAAGGCTAAAAGGAGTGCAACTTTTTAGAGGGAGGTGATACATGTGAGGATGAAGATGAGGGTTCAGCACTGCTCTGAACGCAGAAGCCTAAATCCTCCCTTTGGGATATACACCAGCACAAGTTTACTCATTTCTAGGGACAAAAGGTACAATGTCCTTGTCAAACAAGGCAGAAATTCTTATGGATATTTATCCACCAAACAAGTGACCCTTTCTCTGATTACTTCTACTGCCCAAATACTCACCAGGAACTTTATCAGCACTTGTGCTCATAAAATAAACTGCCGTGACAGCTACATACAGGTTCTTTTCTTTGACCACTGTATATATTCTCTGACCCTGACCCCTGCAATGAAGGAGCTAAAACTATTAACCCACAAAAGCTCTAAATTTATTTAAGCTGAGCTTCTGGTTTAAATCCTTATCCAAAAGTATCCTATATACCACCTATTCCCTATACTGCCCTCCTTTCCATGAATATAATAATAAACTAGTTCTGACTGTGAGTCTCTGGGACAGCAGAGCAGTGAGTGTATGCTGAGCCTGAGAAACCATCTCATTTTCTTTAAGGGAGAAAGAATCAGTGTTCACTTTTTTTAGACCTCCTACAGCTTGCCCCAAAATGATTTCTGCCTTCCATCTGTTTAGACACATGCAGAAGTCAAATCCTGTCATGACCTTGAGCAGCCATACAGAATCCTATAAAAAATTCAAGCACTAAGGCATGCAGGAACTGTCTTTTCATAACCAATATCCTCCTCATGCTTTGCTAATGCAGTGCAAGCCAAGCATAAGGGAAAGGATGTTCCCAATCAGTATTCCTGAGCACCTGACCTGAGTCCTGGGAGAGCAATCTGTACCTTATTCATGTTGGTGTTGGGAATGCAGGAGGGGCTGGTGTGGAGAAGGCTGAGCTCCAGATCAGTAAGCATCTGTCGGGACCGGGCCAGCAAGCGCTCCAGCTTCCAGAACAGGGAACTGGTATCCTGGGGGACACAGAGAGGAGCCAGAGTTATGGAGGGATCTTTTTTTGGAGTATTCAAAAGAATTATAAAGCACCAAGAACTAGCATTTTGATTTTGAAATGTTTCTGTTCAAAATACTGCAATGTAACAGACACTGCCTAACTGCTGGTGCTTCTGATTAACACAGAGCTCCTTCCTCCTGACATTTTTTAACAGATTTCCACATGCCTGTATATGGAGCTCACACAAGAGAGGTACTTCAGGGATAAAGGAGAGAATAAAGACATGAGAAAGAGCGAAGACCAAGCAGAACAGGAAAGAAACATGTCCAACAGCTTCTGATAACTGCATCCACATGTACTCAGATATTTAGTGGAATTACCAATTAGCCAGCATCCATTTTCCTCAAGCTTTTCATTCCAAAACCAAAAAATAATTATTTTTTAAAAACTCATTTATACTTATGCTGTCAAAGGCATATTGAGACAACAAGGAGTTGTTTTTAAAAAATATGTTACCACCTTTTCCTTAAGCCTGCTGTCTCATCATTTGAGTCCCCAGTTCTTCCATGCTGGGAGACATTTGCATTCCTACCACCAGTCATAATTCCCCTTAAAATCAGTCAAGGACATTGTGCAATGAGATACTGACTGTGTTCATGCAGCATCTGTTTGTTGGTTTAGTCACTGCCAGGTCACTGATGTCCAGAGGGGAGTCTTCACCAGAGGATTTCCTGGAATTTTGAGTCATGTCACTCTTCTGAGTGGATGTCAAATGGGGAGAAGCCAAGTGGTAGGAATTCAGATCCAGATTTTCTTCACTGTTAAAAAAAGTTAAGACATTGGCAGAAACAGTATCACCATCCTTCTTAAACTTTCAAGGGAAAATCATGGCACAACATAAATAACTGTGGGCCCTGAGCCAAGGAAACCAAGAAGCTTGGGAGGTTATCCTGTTCCTCAGAGCATTCCCATGCTTTACAGCTTCCCTACATCGGTTTCATCCTCTGAGGACAAGGGCTTGACATTCAACCAGTCTCAGCCAGCTCCAGGACCATGTGCTTGAGTGTGCACTTAACCCTGCAAAGAGCACATGAAAGGCAATACTTCATTCTTCCCAACACTCTGCTACTCCCTCTTCCCTCACACCCAACTCCCTTTTTGGTTTCAATCAACCATTAGGCAAATTAATATTTGCAGGTGTACCTTTCAAGGGAATTTCACAGTCATCATCTTACTTCAGAGATCACAGGAGAGCTTTCCCAAAGAGGCTTGGGTTTATTTATTTTTAAATACAGGAGCAAACCACATTCATCAACTTCGGAACATAACAGAAGCAGAGTGCTAGCCCTGCCTGGATAGGCAAATAATGGGAAAAAAAAGTATATTTCAAAGAAAATATCATCTTTGAATTGACAACATTTCGTTAGATATTCTTTAGATACTTATTTTGGTGTAACAGTGCATTCCATACCGGGCAAGACTGTTAAAAATAAATGTATTTTTAACTGACATTCAATCTAGGAAAAAGCCCTCATGAGAGTTGCCAGCTCATGAGTGTCTGCTGTGTACCATTTCACTTCTCCCATAAAACACTGGGATAAAACAGACTCTCTTTTAGGAGAGAAAAGCTCATGGCTGTGTTTGTGACAAGGAAAGGTTCTGTGGAGACGTGAGGGAACAAGCAGCCTGGAACAGGGATGTGAGGACATGAGATGAGCATGGCCTGTCCTGGAAAACACACAGGTTGGAAAGGAAGGGGAAACTGGTTTGATTTTGAGGCAGAGAAATGGCTCAGGAATGGGTGGCTTAGTCCAGCCCGAGCAGACTCAACAAGTACCTGCTGATGCTCCATCTTTAAAATGAGAATTGAGATAAAAATCCAAAGGCAGCAAACGTTGGCCCAACATAAATGAAGTCACCAAGTCAGAACACACAGAAATGATTCCTGCACTCGGGGATTTCACAATCCCCTTTGCTGTTGGGGAAGGTATTTGACTGTTAACAGCCTCCTTGTTGGCTGCTCCAGAATTCAGGAACTCATGGCAAAAATATTTGCTGGGCTGACAGGGAGGTGCCAGCACCCTTCCCTAAACACAAACTACATCATCAGCACTATGAAAGAAGCAATGGAAAACTGGAGGATCCAGATTCAAGTCCCAGGAGGAACGCTGTGTTTGGTCTCTGCCATTAATCCCTCACAGAAGCAACGCTCCTGCCTTCCTCCCATTTAGGGGCGAGGATTTATTGCCTGGCAAATCCGAGTCTGCAGAGGCTGGAGAGCAGACAGTCAGGGATTTGCACTGAGTCAATCCATCTCCAATTAGCAGGGCCCCAGGACCAAATGTGGGCATCAAGAAAACTGGATAGCTCAGCAGCAAATCCCCAGTGGGTAGCACAGCCCCCCCAACTAGAGGATATCTTTTCTAGCTGCACTGCCCAGCTTAAATTTGTCCATTTTCTTTTAAAATTCACTGAAGGACAAGACAAATAGGACAAGACAAAAAGTGAAAGCAGCTTTCATGATCCAGCCTCAAAAGGGATTTGGAGGGATGGCAGTGTGTCATTGGTGCTGCGGGGGGAGTAAAGAAGAAAGCTCAGGGTAGACAGAAGGGGAGTGGAGTCTTTACAATGATTTATAGCCAGTGGAAACTAGAGAGAGCCCACACGGGTGTGTGAAGCTCAGCTAAGGCACGTGGGAATGTGCCAGGCCAGCATTCTTTTTCAGTGGCTGCCCATTCACCTTGTTCCTGAACAGGTTTGTCTCACTGCAGGAAGGATTTCTACAATATTTCTATTTCAAAAGCCACACAGAATGAAAGCATCCATACATCAGATCTTTCCATTCCAAAACATTTATCTGTTTGGATGCTGGGCAGACTTGCTGGCAAACACTGTTAGCAGGTTTAAACAGCTGTTCATTTACTGTGCTTGTCAAACCACCAGCTGGAAGGCTCCTCCTCTGGCTAAAAGGCAGCTATGAAATCACTGTGAAACTTCAGAAATCCTTCTAAAATAGAGCTGGCAAATCAATTTTTTGAAAGGAAATAGAGGAACCAACAGAACAAATCCAGAGCAAGCCCCAGCTCTGAATGCCTTTGCTTGTGCAGGCACAAAGCTACTTCTGAGCAGCATTTTTATCTCTGAGACATTCCAACACCACTGAGGCACCTGAGTCTTCTTCTGACACTTCTCAGCATTAGAAACCTCATTTTGCTTGTCCCCAACCACCTGTCCTCTTCCTCCCACAGCACAGACAGAGGGATAGAGTCCCATGAACTGGATGGTGGACAGATTGCTGTCCTGTAAATCTTGCCATCTCATTTCTTGCCCTGACAGAGGCAGCAGCCTGTGCTTAGAGCTGTGTCCTACATTCTTGCCCAGCCAAGGTGTGATTTCTCAATAGAAGTAACACAGTCACTAAAGCATCACACAAAACCTGGATCTGTTTCTTGCCTCACAGAAACATCATGGTACAAGTCCAGCTCTGGTCAGAACGTATCTGACCCATCAGAGTTACAAGCAACACCCGGGATTTCAAAAAATCCTAAGATTTTCTCAATTAGTTTATTTGCCTAAGTTATATGGTATTGCGGCTTCTCCTGCCCACACAGCTCTTGAGGACAAGAGATAAGGAAAAATAAATGCATAAAAATAGAATCATGATACTTTAAGAGCTATTTTTATTTTAAATTTGTTACTTTTCAAGTTGATAGACTAAATTTAAACCAGCAGTTACTTTATACATAGCTTGAGATAATATCAAGAGCTTATACTCCTAAATTTCTACATAACTCTAGCTTATACTTATTTCTTAAAGGCAACAAACTCATAACCTTTTTGAGCAGGTACATTTAATCTCTTTTGCAGTCTCAAAACAGCTGTAATCTTTTCCACAGCGTGCATTTCCATCTCTCTTTTTGGGTTTGAAAATCTCCAGCCATTCCAGATCTGATAGTGGCTTCCATCGCTCATCTTCATTTACAGTTAAGTTATTAATACAGGAATCAGATTCAGACTTGCAAGTCACAGGAGCGTCTCTGCTTTCTTGGCCAGACTCAATTTCAGATCTCTCTTCCCAGGTTTTCTTTCCATTATCACTTTTGTCAGATGTGATGTTCTGGATCAAAGTGCTTTGCAAATCTACATGAGATCTTATGTTAAGCCAATGATCATATGAAGGCAAAGACACCTCAAAGGTTTGTCGGTCTCTGCTTTTCACTCCATTCTCTCCAATTTCCCTGTTTCTCAATGGCCTTGTGTTGTTTGCCTCATGAAATTTTTCACTGTCTAGCTCATCAAAGCTTGATGCAACATCCTGCTTTTCTCCTTCTTCCGCAGGGACAGCCAAGCCTTTCACAACTTTTTGACACCGCTTTAAGAACGCTGAGGTAGTTTCCTCCAAGTCTGAAGCATTCTGTAACTGTCTATTATCTACTTCACACATCTCAGGGGTGGGTTTTACCCTACTTGCTGGAACTGGTGCAGTTCCACACTCCTCGCACATCCTGTGGCTGCCCTCAGTCCTACCCATGTCTGTCTCGCTGGGGCTTTCAGAGGCAGAGAATGTGGCCCCTGTGCTACAACGGCACGACAAAAACAAGTCAGAAACGCTGCAGGTAAAGAGCATCCCCAAGTGCACTCCTAAAGCTCTACAGAACAGAGGCTGCTGCCACGGTTCTGCAGCAGCTCACACATCACCAGGCAACTGTATCCTGCCAAAACCCCACAGAAAATCTGCCTAGATCCGGCTGTTACTTTTCAAATCAGTCTGAGAGTTGCTTCATGTTTTATACAGTGTGGTGATTCTGTCTGAACCTCCAGGGTGTGCACCAATTCTCTAAGTTTACATCCTAAAATAAACTTAGCTTTTTAAACAAAAGTAGTAGGGAGTCAGATTAACACTCCTACCACCAGACTACTTCATTTTCTAAAAAAATCATGAGATGTCTGGCCTGCTACAATACTTGGTCTGTGACTGATGTTCACGGCCTCTCTCAACCAAATAAAAAACAAGGTACTTGACAGCTTCACTGGATGTTTGTGGTTGAGTCCAGCAAAGCCATCCTGACCCAGCACACACCTCTGTTAGGATGTTAGTTAAGGCTGAACAGTGAAGTCTCTCTTTGAGGATAAACTATTTAAGAAAAAAAAATTAAAAATATCTTTACCTCCTTCCACTTGCTGCCTTTTCATGCTTTTTCCTGGAATCCTGAGAGCTATCCAAGTTGACATGAAGGAAGTGTAAGTCCTGCTGCTGTTTTACACAGACCTGTTAGAGACCGTGAGGGGCATTAGTAAATGTCTGGGTGCAGGAACATCATCATCAGGCAGTACCACAGTGCCTGTCTTCCAAAAACATCCTGAAAATGTTTTTCTAAACCAATGCCTGTAGTCAAACTATTGACAAAGACTTCCAAATCCAAGAGGACATCTCTGTATGTATTTAGGAAAATAACATTTTGCAGCAATAAACAGGATTTCTATTAGGAGACTGGACTATTCTTCTAAGATGGAACCACACTGAACCATAAATAAAATACCATTACTGTTATCTGATACTTAATTCATGTTGTTATTATGTTGTCCACAGTTACAGAATGTAACATGGATGATGATCATGGGATTTGGCTTTCACTGCAGGGGATTTTTTGTGAAGCTAATGGAGAAGGTAACTACCCATCAATTATTTACTGTTTAAAAAGTGGAACATGCCTTGAGAACCTCAACTGAGAGCAGGTGAACACACAGGGTTTAAGTCTTGAAAAACAAATCTGCCAGGACACCATGTCCCTTACACTGCTGAGTTCACCTTGGGCAGGTGTGCAATCCCAATTCTGCTGCCCTTCACTTGACTTCCCAGCAAGCACCACGGGCTTTTCAGCTTAACCCCAAACGAAACAAATCAACATTCTACAGGGATCCCAGCAAGGCACAAACAGACTTTTTTTTTCCCTTAATTAATAATAATCAGATCTAACTTCTTTACACTGTTCCACGCAGGTCTGATGTTACTGAAAATGCTTCTCTAACCTCAGAGCAGAAACACAATCAGGGCTGTACCTGTTGCAAACTGGACAATTGTTTTTCAATCCGCACTTGCTTGGACTTGGCAAACTGATAAAGTTGGTCCTTTCGCTGTGCTTCCTCCACTGTTTCAAAACATAATAATTGTTTCAGTTACTTCAGGTGAATAGATACAAAGCAAGTGCATTGCTAATGCTGTGTCTGTAGCAGTAGAAGGCGGTACTGAAACAAAACAAAAGCATTTTCTTAAGATCAACAGGATCTGTTTCTCCTCCAGATAAAAAGAGCACAAAACCCAAAAGAAAACTAAAAAATCAAGTGTTTTCCTTGGGCTTTTCCTCAGCACCTGACTTCATTTTACTAGCAGCAATACTGTGTTTCATTGGCTGATTTATTTAACATTTTCAGAAAGGAAAGGAAATAGAAAAGGGAAAGGGAAAAGGGGAAAAAAAAGAGGCAAGGATAAAGGAAATTCAGTTAATTAATTCTAATTCATGCATGTACAGGGAAGCGTTGAGAAACAACTCCCAATTCTATCGGTTTTAAAATAATGAGACATGGGATCAATGTCTGGCAAAGGTAATAGCAGACTAGAAGTGATAGGCAAGGAAATTTTCCAGCAGGGGACACCTTTGGCCACCTAATCTTTCAAGGTCTCTGTGGCTGTCCCCAAGAATATTGCAGTGACCTTTTCTATCCACTGCAGCACCAGATGTTCTTCCATCCAAAACCAAAGGTATTACGGAGCGCAAGATGCAGTTTACCAAGGTCTGCATATTAAACCAGCCTAAACCAAACCCATCAGCTAAAGAAAGCAACAGAGAAGAGAAAGTCTCAAAATTTTCAGGAGAGAATCCCCCAAGCCACTTACTCCCTGCCATGTAATCACTTTGGTGAACTTTCTGCTTTCACAAGATTTTATAAAGTGTCCCTGCAGAAGCCCCAGATATTGCTTCCATAGAAGAATGGCACACAAGGGATATACTTTTATTAAACTGCAAGGAAGGTAGGTACCAAGCTGCCTCCTTCACAGATATCGGTGAACTGCTGCCTAGAAGCCTCTGAGCTGTTGAAAGCCAAGGCATGAAAGGCCAACTGCCC
Organism: Corvus brachyrhynchos; assembly: GCF_000691975.1. Lineage (NCBI taxonomy): Eukaryota > Metazoa > Chordata > Aves > Passeriformes > Corvidae > Corvus > Corvus brachyrhynchos. Next base: position 2,851,567 of record NW_008238337.1, read on the forward strand.
ACCCTTACCTGCCAGCATCAGCTCACTCCTCAAGCAGCCATTTTCTTGTTTCAGGTGACTGATTTCCTCCTGGTGCTTGCTGCTTTCTTTCATCTTTTCAGAGAGGACATCTGTAAAACAAAGTGTAGCATTTCCCAGAGTGAAAAGGAGTCATGCTGGCCTACACTAAATTAGGTGCCCAGTATAAACATTTACCTTTAATCTTATTCACTTGAAACATGACATCGCTCAGGGTCAGATTGAGGTCTTGCTGTTTTCTGTTGCGACTGAATTCCTCCAGCTTTGCTGCATGCAGTGCATCTTCCAGTGTCTTAAACTTGGATGTAACCTCAGTAATCTGATCAGTTGTTTCAATTAAGGCCTTGTCCTAAAATAGAAAACAGAATGAATTCTTATTTTTTATGTTATGGGTGGGTTTTGACAAAACAACAGTACATCTTTCTGCAGCAGTTAAAGAGATGCACAGACTTCCTTCTGAGCTTTTGGGGAAAAAAAAAACCCTAGAATTAAAGCTTGGAAACAAGCTTGTTTATGAAAATAAACCAGTTTATTGCTGACTACTTTTCCCTTCTCAAACCAGCTTAAGAATTAACCATGAGTGAGATCACCAGTGACAGAAGCCTCATGGCACAGTCAGCAACAGCTGCACTGCAGTTTGACCACATTTAGTGCCCATGAGATGACAGATGTTACAGACACTACCTTCAGCTGAAGCATAGTGAGAAGCTCCTGTTCCCTTGCTTGCAGCTGGCCTGTCTTAGCAGACAGTTCCAAAACTGAGCAGTGGAGACTCAGATTTTTCTCCTAGTGAACAGAAATAAGTGTCAGCTATTACTTCAGTGATTGAAAGTTACTGTTTTTTTCCAGTAAATGCATCCATGTTATTTAAACATCATGAATGGTTATGCAGGATCCTGAGCAAACTGAAGAAAAGAGGACTGGAGTAAGAATTATTCCCCAATCAGCTTGTGATCAAGGGTCTTAATACCCTGCATGTCTCAGTTTTGGAATGTTACAGTTCATCACAGGCATCCTGTACATGCATAGACTGCAAAATCAGATCATTACTCAGTCCCTACCTCCAGAGCCTGGCAGTGAACAGATGAATCTGATACTTTTTGGGTGAGCTCTTTAAACTTCTGTTGTGTGTTTTCAAGTGTTGTCTTACTGTCATTATGCTGGGATTCTAACAACTTCAACTTTTTGGTCAGTGATTTTATAATTGCATTTCTCTCGTTCAGCTCATCTGCAAAGGAAGGAGACAAAGTTATCTGTGAGAAAACAGCTCAGAGGCTGTCATGCAACTTCTTAAATCTCAGAAATCATTTAACCCAGTGTTTTAAAATCACACAATTCAGAACTGGATGCTTGTGTTGCACACTCTGAAGGAGGATTCCCTGGCTACCCAGGTCAGATGGAGCAGGAACCTGTGTGGTGAGCTCTGTGCTGAGACTGTTCAGAGCCACCAGGTGTTTCACTGGGTGGTTTGTGTTTGTTCAGAGCCGTGCAGCAGAACCTCAGGGCACAGGGCTCTGTAACTCGCCATCAAGTTGCAAATTTTTCTCTTCCCCGACATTTATTTAATCAGATTATTTTTTAAAGAATTCACAGAAGCAATTTACACATTCAGACGAGAAAGAGTTATCTGATCATCATACCCCCTTCAAAATCAGATCACTTCAGCACCAGTGTGGAAGTTTAGATCTCAGAAACAGACAATAAGATTTAAAGGCTGATGGGTAGGAAATGGTCCCTTATACGATGCAAAACTGTTATTGAGGGGTCAAAGCAGCTGAATATACTTTTAAGACCAAGATCTTCTTCTTTACATCACAACACTTACTGGTTAATAAGCTGCATCGTTCTGCTAAAGTCAGTATTTTTTGGCGATCATCTTCCCAGGCCTGAATGTGTCTCTCATGCACTGCCACCATGTCATTGAGCTCCTTGTCACGATCTTTCAGTTCTGCAATTAAAAGCTTGAGTTCTTGTCTCTGTCTCCTAATGATGCTGTTCTTGCGATCTGGGCTAAATGCCTACAAAAGGTGAGACAGGAATGCATTTCAACACAAGGAAGTGACAAATTATCTCATAATAAACTCGAGGCTTTTATTTCAGTAGAGTTATGTTTCTATTATAAATAGAAACCATTTCAAAAAGTTCCTTATGCTCGTGGTACAACCTGTGGCCCTTGACTGAAGCCCTTTGCATGACAAGGTGGTACCACCTGTGGTCCATGACTCAAACCGCTAGCAGCACAATGAGTACCCTCCAACCAAAGAGAGCTGATTGCTAGCGGCGCTTTCATGTTTTACCTGGGGAGAAGCAGAACGCGGCAGCGATGAACTCATAGGGGACTGGGGGCCAGAGCGCTGCCAGGCATTAGTGGAACCGGGAACGCTTCAAGGATGTCACGTTCAGCATGGAGGCTCCCGCGTCCAGCAGCCCCGTTACCCGCCGACCCTGAGGGAGCACAAGCGGCGTTGAGCCGGAGCGGGGCGGGGGCGGCCCTGCGGCCTCCCGCAGGCCTGAGGGGGGCCCTGAGGTACCTCCCCCGGGGAGCGGCCCCCCTTCCCGGGCAGGCCTGCAGCACCTCCCCGCTGTCCCGCCCGGCTGGGAAGGCTCTTCCTAAGCCCGGG
>NW_008238337.1:2854353-2861586 GCF_000691975.1 Corvus brachyrhynchos
CGCCTCACCCGGAGCTCTGCGGGCAGGGCTGGAGCTGCCAGAAAAAATGTGATGATGAATAACGTGGTTGATAGGGGATGAGTAAGAACCCGGCAGGATGTTACGTGTTGGAGGCAACTTCCCTGTCCAGTGTTAAATAGGAGGACTACAGAGACGCAGTCATTTCTCGAGATACACTACTCCAGATTTCCAGCTATAGGGATAGAGTTACCTCTCCACATACACCCACGGTTTATAAATAGAAATCACTGAAAAAAGCAACTTTACAGGAAGAGAACAGGGCATCTGACACATCACCCCCTTGGCTTTCAGCTCACAGAGGCTCTGCAGTGACAGGACGTCACTTCCAGGATTTTGCATTTAGTGTTATTAAATAGAGCAGTGCAACAAAAAGCACTAAATCGATGCTCAAGGCTGTTTGTGGGAGTACAGAGAGCAGAGCTGGCACCCCACCCCACTGCTAACATGGCCTGTGGAACAGTGCTCACTATTAATTTGTGTTCCTGAATGAGCAGCACGACAAAAGCATAAAGCCACTACAATTGCCTCACCTAGAAGCCCAGCAGGGTTGGAGATCTTTGGAATTATGAAAATAGGATAAATTTCTAAGTCATATTCACGTATTTCTCAGTGTTTCCAGCCAATAAAATAATTCAGCTGGCAGGGATGTAGAATGATCACTTCAGCCCAACTGTGTGACCACTCCAGGATTCACTGTCCTTTCATTGTTAACAAACCTCTAGAATGTTCCATTCTAATTTCTAAAATTCTCTGCAGGTAAATGAGAGGTAAAATTGTCTACATCAGCCACATGCCTTATTCACTTAAGCTCAGCAGAAAGGACAGCAGATGAAAATCAATATTTTAATGCCATAAATTCTTGTTTTCCTGTAAGATAGTTAAAGGAAAGTAGATGTAAAAAAACTCAAAAACTACTCAGTGAGGAACAGTAATTTTATTTAAATCTACTTCATGCTTAAGCATGGTAGAACCCCAATTTAACTTTGGCAAATATCACAAAAAAAACCCAAAACAAAAAAACAAGCAGCCTATACAGAACAGTGAGAATGCCAAGGATACGGGTTCTCCACAGTTTCACTGCAGAGCAAATGGATTTAGAAGCCTCACTTTTGCTATATCATTTATAACCATATAATTAAATAAAGGTAATCTTTCACTATCACTTCTTGACTTCTCCAAGATCTTCAATACTGTCATCATCCACCTAGGGAGAAAAATCCAAAACACAGCAAATTAAGTATTTTCTTTTTACATGCCTCCTTCAACGTGCACCCCTGTAAATGTAGTGAAGTGTGGGAGAAGTGAACAGCACCATTCCAGATTCCCTGCTGTAAATTCTACATGAGTGACGTGTGCTTGCAGGACACAGCTGAGCCTGCAGGACTGTGAATAAAGACAGGCCTATGGAGTTAAACCATAAAGAATTCCACTTGGGAAATGCCAGGACAAGGGAGAGTCAGAGAAAGCCCCTGCAATTACAGCTCTCAGCCTTAAATTTCAGCCCAACTCACACTAGCTGATCTCTTCTTCTGAAGCACAAATGTGTGGGGTTTGGGTTTGTTTGCTTTAATTTTGCGATATTTTAAGAGGTGTTGAAAAATAGGATAGCAAGGTAAGAATATTTAGACACTCACTGCTAAGAAATGGTCACAAAGAAGCCACAGATATTTGACAGCTGGATTTATTCTGACATGCTTCCCTCACTGCAGGGTGGGAATGCAAAAACATGCTCTTACTTTTAAGCACCACTCTGTGCTGCCAAAGATGAAACCCTTTTCCAAAGTCATTGGAAAGTCACAGGCTAGTGTGGAAAAGTGTGTGTCTTCCTGACAGAAGAAAGGGTTTATTACCTCAGGCCACTTCTCCTGGATTACATCAATAATGTCATCTGTAAAGTCCCCCTGAATGATGATTTCATCTTCTCCTGTTACTGAGGCACCGCAGGAAAATTTCTGAGCAAAAAACCTTTGTGCTTCCTTAAGATCGATTTCTGCCAAGGGGAAAACGAACAATTTAAATACAGTTGTTGTCATAAAAATATTTTCTCAAGTTTAAAGCCAAAATCTTGTTTTAACTGTTGAAAAAGCAGTGGCGTTTTACAGTTGAAACTTTGCTAGAGTTTCCATTGAAAGCCAAGCCTGTTGTTTACATCCAAAACATCAACAGACGTACAAATGCTTCAAGGTAGAAAGTGCTGAACGTCCTCTACACGTTCTGTTGACGTGGGTCTGCGCCCTGTTTCAAAATACCTGTAGCCCTATTTGTTTGAAAAAACATGGCAATAACTACCTTAATAATTTATCCCTGTGAGAAGTCAGTGTACCTTTGGCATGCTTTGGAACTGCTAAAAGCACCTCAGGACTTCCACCTCACACAGCTGGCAGCAGATTTCTCAATGGAATACAACCAGAAGAAATATCATGAGGTTAAAGGCAGGCACACCCAATACCAGGAAAACCCAAACTCACCAAACGTTGCGAGGCCACACACTCTCGTGACATATTTTTTCTTTGCTCTGGGAATTTTAGCTATCGTAACTTTCTGTGGTACAGTCTTCTTCTTCTGTTTTATCTGACCTCTTCCACCTTTAAAACAGAGCATAAGGTTACATGATTAGTTAAATGATGCCATAGTTCATCAAAGAAAAAAGCCCACAAGGTCAGATTTCGTTCCTATAAACAAAGAAACTGTTACCTCCCCAACACTGTTGGTAAACAAAAATATATTTTGCACATTGTCTCAGGTTTAGTATTATTTAAGAAAGATCCCGTGTCATCAAAGTATTATGGGAAATAACAACACATACATGTCAAATGTGCATTCAAGCACAGGTTGAACAGCAGACCCCCACTACAATCAGGAAAAAAGGGCTTTTCCCCACACTTTACTAATTACTGTGTTCGGTCTACATTTACATCGTTCCTTGGTGTAATCCTAGAAATAAATTTTTCTTTGATGTTTTCCCCAAGTATTTTAACATCCTCAGGGTTTGTGTCTGAGGTAAAGCAAGCTGCTCGTGCCCATTTCCTGAGGCCACAAGGTCTTGTTTTCCTCAGGCTGCTGGGTTAAACAGCAGATCAAGGTCTGGATACCTGTGCACAACCCCAGAGTGAACCACACAGGGATATGTGAGCCAGCAGCAAACCCCACACCTCTGACAGCAGCCAGCCACAGCAGCCCAATTCCACAGCATCTAACACCACCTTTCCTACAGCCTATTTCTAGGCCAGCCTGTGGGAACACTCCCTGTATCAGGCATTTATGAGTTGGAGTAAAGCATGCAAAAGATACATTCCCCTCATTAGGATTCTTCAAGCCAGATTAAGATCTCGGCTGACTTTGTGTACAGTCATCAAGTTATTCCAGGGTAACCAAAGTTTCATGTTTCTGAGCCTTCTCAGCATGAAAACCTAAAGAATTTATGACAAGTAAACCAACCCCTGTGACTGTTTCTGTTTCTAACACGCAGCACTTTCAATTCTGTTTTATTATAAACTGGTGTCTGGTAATTTTAAGACAGTAAATTTCTGCCTTAAATTTTCTTCAGTAAGTGTCTTACTAAGTTTGTGCTTGTTTTCCCTCACATTTTTATGGTCACTCTTACACCATCCTACTTAACACCATACTCTTTCATGAAGATTTGGATTCTAGGAGAAAATCACAAAATATTTTAAACACTATTATTTTAGAACCAAAAACCAGACTGAAAACTAATCATACCACCCCTCACAACAAATTAATGTTGAAAGAAAATGTCCTGAAATCTCTGGAAAAAGCATCCAAGTTACAGAACATGAAATCCTGTTGTCACTACACATTGCCTACTGAGAAGGCAAATTAAACTCGTTGCCAAGATACAAAAATAAAACAAAAATATATGTGGCATAAAACATGGATCTTACTGGGTATTAACCATAATTTCTGGAGCACTGCACACAACCTGACACTGCACAGGCAAATGCATATTAACAGCTTCAGCACTCTGATTTATGGTGGAAAGTATGTTAATTAATTCAGCAGAAAGAACTCCAACAATCGAAGATAAAACTGTGTTTAAATTGTTCCACATAACTTTGTATCTTCCAACATTGGGTTTTGAAAATGTTTTTCACTACTACTGCTGGGAAGAGACACAGCTGTTAATGGAGACGCAGGTAATAGATTTAAAAGCATAAAACCAAATCCTGTTCCGTGAATACAGAGAGGTGGAAAGAACAAAGGCAAAAGCAGAGTCATGAGGCATTAACAGAGGGAAGCAGCCTTTGTTCCACTCCACAAGCAACCCATAAAATGCTGCTCAACAGGGCAGAGCATTCCGGGAGAAATGCCAGCTGATTTCAGGTTGGGAAGAACTGCTCCCTGACTGAGAGTGGCAGCAGTGACAGGAACAATGAGGCACAGGATGCAGGTCCCCTTTTCCCTGCCTGTCTCTCCTGTCCAACATTTCCACTGGCACAGGTCACAGAGCTAACTCTGCTGCCACAGGGAGGAAGATATTCCCTATGTTCTGTGCAGAGCTAACCACCAAGATGCAAGGAATTCGTGCCCTGGTCCAGACCAGCAGGTGAGAAAGGGATGCCCCAAAGTGCGTTTAAATCAGTACCACAATCAACTATTTAGACCTTGCCTCTCTTTTGCTTCTTCTTCTCCTCTTCTTCTCCTCCTCCCACATTTCCTTGGCCTTCTCCAACCCCAGCTTCCTGTTTAGGTGAATTTTCTTATGTGCATCAGAAAGCAGTGAGGGGAAAAAAAAGAAGAACAAAGTTAGTGGTCAGACACCACAGCCTTACAAGAACAGAAAGTAAGGTAAAGTGGTATTATGATAAATCAGTAAACTATGCTGAAGTGCAGCAGCCCCTTGACTGATGCATGTTACATCTTCAATACAGTATTTATGCAAATTAGACTCCAGAAAAGCCTTAGCTCAAAGACACAGTGACCACTTCAATAAAGGCTCTTGCACAGAGACAGAAACTAATGATAATGTTACTACTGAAATTCCAAATGCAAACAAGTAAGTTCCCCATAATTAATGACTTTGCCTCCAGCCATCCACTGTAGACTGGACAGACATAAAATCCAATAGACTAACTTTGATGGAAAACAAGTGCATGGATGACTGTTTATGGTAGAAACCTTAAGAAAGCTCAAATATTATTAATGAAACTACACATTGATTATTTAGTGTTTCCCGACATTATAAAACGTATTTCACAGCATCCAAAGCATTAACTTTCACATGATACAGCAGGAAAAGGAAAGAGATAACAACTGGACAAGCTCAAATATTTCTAAATACGTCCAAGGGCACAGATCAGCTAGAAAATAGAAAAGACTCTTACCTACTGTAAGTTTTGCAAACTCATCTGGAAAATTCTTTTCTAACCATTGTCTGCATTTAGTCACATCAGGCATGTATTCACAGTACTAGAGAAAAGCCATATCAATGTGTCAGTGGAGGAATGACAAAATATGTCACAAATATACCAAAATAGGGCATAATAGGACAGAAGGAAATTTGGACAACAAAAAAATAACTCACCTCTGTTGGCAACGAACAGACTGGAGAAAGAAGGGGAAAAAAAGAACAGATTACAAAAGGAATTTTTTACTTTTTACATTTTTACTTACAGCCTTAGTAATTAAATTCCAAATGGTGTTTTAAAGTCAGGGATGATTTCTTATATAACTTCTGGTTATAACCACACACTGACTCAAAAACGACTTTATTGTTGCCACTCCACATTTTAAATCCTCTCTCATTAGACCTGTGCTTACATGCTCTGCATTATGATAAAACCTTCACAGCAAGAGCTGCCAGGCACTGAGGGAAAGGGAGGAGATGCCCAACGTTGGGAAAAGCTACAGAACAAAACAGCACTTCTACCTGAGGGAAAAGATACACCTAACAAAGTACCACATGGTTTGGTCAGCTTCTTTTTTTCCAAGAGCTGCCAACATTCCAAAGAGGGGCTCAGCCCCACAAGCACGCAAACCAACCTTGCAGACTTTCAGACACAATAGGGCTATTTCCTAATCCCCTGCAACTGTATTCCAGCCTGAAGCAAAATGACATTCCTATCTAAAAACACAACTGTCAAGATTCCCTTTAAATTTCACCCCCATAACTACAAATGTAACGAGCAAAGAATACTTCTAAACACAGTACAACAATTAATTTTATGTGTTCCATTTCTTACTGTCATACTAATGCTCAGAGCCCTTTTCTGAGCTAATGGCTTTACTGACTTCCTGCAGGAAGAGATCTCTGCTCCCAGTCCCTTCACACCCAGAAAGCTCTCAGCACTTGCCTCCGCAGTAGAGGACCCGGAGGGGGTAATCGGCGTCTGACCTGGCACCGCTCCTGCCGTCCCCTCTGCAGTCAGGGACCACCGGCTCAGCGACATCTGTGGCCATGTCACAAGCCTGGAGGTCACACAGTGAAAGAATGAGGACCCAAGGTCTGCGTTTCAGTCAGTCACATCCCAACTCAACAACAATCCCCGAGGAAATAGGTGAAAGTGTCAAAAGAGCATGAGCGACCAGGGAGAAGAAAATGAAGAAAGACCTTTCAGAAACCCACAGGGAATTGCAGAACACACTGGGTTAAGCACAACGTGAAGTATCATGTTAAATCAATGGCACATGAACAGCGGGGGCACTGGGGGCAGGTACCTCACGCATATTAGCAAAGAAAAGAGGTCATTTAAATCAGTGCTTGAAGAGTCACAAGCTGATCCAAGAACACTGGGAAAAAAAACAAAACCAAAGAGCATAAAGCAAGGAAAGCGAACTCAACTCACTAATGGATTTAACAGCGGTTTACACACACGTTTTCAAGCAAGGGACTTAGAAGACAGAAGTCAACAAGGAAAGAGTTTGGAACACACAAGAAATCCCCAGGAAGATGGGAACAAACAGGATATGTGTGAGGAAGCTTCGGTTGCTGTACAAGCTGTGTTGGCAGTGAGGAATGCTGAGGGAAAGTTCCAGAGATGGTGGGTTCAGGGTAGGAGGACAAGGACAGGCGGTAGATGGTCACAGTGCGGGTGAGGATGTTGGGGTGCTCAGGAAGACCTCAAATAGGCGCAGGAGGGTGCTGGGTGGTCAGGGGGCAAAAGTGAGGGCAGGTCGGGGGAAGGGTGCTGGGACACCAGGCATGGTGGGGATCAGGCACACGGTGGGAGCTGGGGGACGGAACTGGGGGGGACT
>NW_008238337.1:2862557-2867097 GCF_000691975.1 Corvus brachyrhynchos
GAGCCCCGGGCACCGCCGGGCTCGAACCGCCCCGGGGGCGTGCTAGCGCACAAGTTCTATTGCTGTAAAAGGGAGGCCATGCGACAGTGAGGGAAGATGTTGGAAAACGGTTTAAACGAAATAATGTGTGATCCTTATATCAGTGATATCCCAAATAATGCCTGGTCTGGTAGCAAATAGTGCCTATGTCAGACATTAATGTAGCGCTGTAATAGTGATAACTGCCTGCATCAGCGACTGTTGCCCTGTGTCAGCTCGGGTTTAATCCCTGTATTTACCTAGACTAGAGATTGATATGTACTGGCAGATGTTTCCGTTTTGAGAACAACAGTAGGTCTGAACAAAGATGATAAAAAATGTGCATCTTGACCTGGCCACATAGCTGAGATACCATCAAGGAGAAGAGATTCACTAGAAGATGCAGGACCATAGGATGAAAATTTGGGGAATGAGATGTTTCCCAAACAATCACCAGGAACCCTCAAAAGACCCCTACTCATATCCAAATAAGTCCGGGGAAGTATTTAGCGTATATGTGTGTATTGTGGGAATTAATGAGCTTGTGTAAGTTCATCCACAGTTTTGTGTGGCTGCTGGGTGTGCCTGTGAGTGGGGAGATGCCGTGCACCCAGCGCTGCTGTAAAGCCGTGTTGGTTTTCTCACCTACCGAGCTGCCTGCAGAGTTCATTTCCCGGCTTTTGGTGACGTGTGTGTTGTCACAGACATCCGCGAGCTGATAGAAGTGGACGATGTCATGGAAGATGAGTCCTTGAGGTTTGGCCCCAATGGTGGCTTGGTGTTTTGCATGGAATACTTTGCCAATAACTTCAACTGGCTGGAGGAGAGCCTTGGGCACGTGGAGGATGACTATATTTTGTTTGATTGCCCAGGTAAACACACGCCAATGTTTTGGTATCGCTCTTCATTGGAAAATTCTCAAATGGGAAAATTTGGTTTTAGATGGTCGTGATAATTCACATTTTGATGAGCTATTAACAGTTGTCAGAGTCACTTTCAGGTGTCTTAGGAGTGCACTTGGTCCTGGGTTCATCTGGGTGACTGCACAGATGTTTGGTAGCATCATGTGCTGTGGGAATAATGTGGCAACTGCAAACTTAACACTAACTGGAGACCAAAGGAGGTCTTTTCCACTTCACCCAAACACAGACAGAGCTGCCTGAAAAGAGGGTGCTTTCCTTAGCAGTTTTTATTTACGTTAAATGCAGTCCCATGTCTATGTGTAACTGTGAACTGTTCCTGTTTGCCTCACATTCCAACCTTCTAATATCCTGAGTGTGCCCCAGGTCAGATCGAACTCTACACGCACCTGCCAGTGATGAAACAGTTGGTGGAGCAGCTGCAGCAGTGGGAATTCCGTGTCTGTGGAGTTTTCCTTGTGGATTCTCAGTTTATGGTGGAATCTTTTAAGGTATCCATTTGAAATCTGTTGAAAAAGTTCATATTGATAAAGAACAAGTCTGAGCCATTCAAGGAGCTGGGTTTGCCCAGAGGAAAAATTGCCAAGTTCAGGGAGATCTGATTGCTGTCGTCAGCAGCCTCAGACACAGCTTGCAGCAAGGACAATTCCAGATGGATGTAAAGACAACCAGCACTGTGAGAGTGGTCAGACTGGGACAAGCACAGAGGGATTGTGCAGTGAATGTTCATGGAGTCAAAACTTGACTGGGCAAACCCCAGAGCAGCCTGGTCTGACCTGGAAGCTCCTCTATTTAAGCAGTTGTAGGAACCAGATGACCTCCAGAAGCGCCTTCCAACCTAAATTCTTCTGTGATTCCATGAGAACTTTCTCAGATCCCGAGAACAAGCAGGCCACTTTCCCCATTTAGCAGTAACTATCCTGAGAAGGGTTTGGGTTTTCTTAGTGCCCTTTTCAGTGGCAGATCAATATTTGAGGTTCCAAAAATAGAGGGGATACTTGGCACCGCCTTTTTCCAACAGAGAATAATTCCTCATAGGGCTTGGTGTCCATGTTCCATATATTCATTACCAGATTTGGCCTGTGGCTGAGTGTCCTGTGTGTTTGTGTTGTGTTTTTCTGTACTTTAATACATCATTTTTCATCCTCTTCAAGTTTATTTCTGGAATCCTGGCAGCTCTCAGTGCAATGATATCTTTGGAGATTCCACAGATTAACGTCATGACCAAAATGGATTTGCTGAGCAAGAAAGCCAAGAAGGAAATAGAAAAGTAAGTTCCAAAAAATTATTTGCTCTGTAGTATAATATATTGAGGCAGAGTTCACTGAAAATTCAGTCTAATGTTTCCCACAATTAAAACAGACTCTTTTGGAATGGGAGAAGATGGATTTCATTTATTTCAAACAATAGTCTTTAAGCATGTGGGTAGGATGCTTAGTTTAGTCAGAGTCAAAAGAATAGCTCTATGTTTGTACTGATCTTTGGCTTTTTTGTAAGTAATTATCTTGGGTCTTTTGTGTCATTCTGAATGACAGACTTTCAATGTTAATGGTAACTTTGTTTCTGCAGGTACTTGGATCCAGATATGTATTCTATGATCGAAGATTCTACAAGTATATTGAGAAGCAAAAGGTTTAAAAAACTGACCAAATCTATATGTGGATTGGTAGGTATATTGCTTGTACCCTAAAATGCACTATCACTTTTTGTCTCTTTTAACTCAGTTTTTCATTTATTCAGATTAGCATGAGATTCTTGATACTACTGATATGATACTCTTGATAGCTGGATTGTAGCCAATACATTTTCTTTGAATTCTTTTCTGTTGGCAGTTTTGGGAAATGGCTTTTTCTACAGTGTAGAACTTAGGACTGGTAACCAGGTGTTCTGAGTAGGGAATTACCATTGGTTTGCAGTGTGACTTTAAATGGTATTTAGAAGTCCAGACAAATGTGGTTTAAGGAAGTGGCTTAGAGTGCTGTGATTGAGAATTAACTGACTGCATTTTTGTACCAACATCCTTTGAATCCTTTTATAGATTGATGACTATGGTATGGTTCGATTTCTGCCTCTGGATCGCTCTGATGAGGAAAGTATAAACATAGTTCTGCAGCACATAGACTTCACCATTCAGTATGGGGAAGATCTGGAATTTAAAGAACCAAAGGTAAGGGACTGCTGGTGAGAAGATTAAAAATTAGAAAGGATCCATAATATAGTTGTAATACAAATATATTCTTTGCCTTGCTAATAAATACTGTCTTAGTACTGTGGGGTATGCCCAGCCCCTGCCCTGGAGGGATCTCTGCTGAGATAAGAGAGTAATATATAGTACAGTTCAAAATAAGACATGTTTAGTCTTTCAGTGACAATGCTTGTACCATCTCCATTTAGAGTTACAAAAGTGAAATTCTCTAATATCACCTTGTATATGGAGATTGATCAAGTGGTTGTGTTTAAAAGTATTACTTTGGTTTTCAAAATTAACAGAATTTTAACCTTCAAATGTCAGAAAGGACCATTGAGATCACTAAGTTTTTTTTCCTGCATGACTGTTCAAAGTCCCCTGATAATTCCTGTGTTCAACCCAGGAAGGTTTATATTTTTCTGGTCTTTTTGACAGGAATGTGAAGAAGATAAATCTGCTCTTGTGGATGAATACTTTCAAGATCACGTGGATGAGTAAAAAACATGTTCAAACAGGGAGGAAAATACTTTGCTTTTGGTAAAAAATAAAAATGAAAAAAAAACCCCAACCCAATCCCTACACAAACACACTTGATATTTTACCTGTAAAATAACTAATATTTATAGTGGAGAGTGAGTTACATGACCTCATAACTACTTTAATAAACAAAGTTTTTTTTATTATGCTTGTGTGTTATAAAATACAGAGGCCAATGTTAGTACGTATGAAAAAAAGCAGAGCCAGAACTGGGCAAGAGATTCAACAGCCCAGCAACTCCTGCATATCTAGAGGAAAAGGGCTTCCAAAACTCTGTGTGTGGCAGGTCTTGATCTGGCTGAATTAAACCATTCAAAAGTTGGGGAAACTTCAGTGGTTTGATTCACCTCCAGACTGCCACTAGGACAAGCCATGCTTAGGGCGTTTTGAAAGGACAAACCCCAACCTTACAGTTGAATTACTGTGACTCACCTTCCAAACCCTCCCATTTTGTCTCCCTGACATGCCGTGAGTCAGGTGCCAGGGGACAAATCCAGCAACGCTGGGTCACAGGGAAGGTAATGATAGTAATAGGAGTGTGCACCTAAAAATACTGTATCTTTCTGAACACAACACGTTTGGACCCCTCTTGTGCTTCCTTACACGAAGTGCCCCTTGCAGCCGGCTGGGCTGTGCTGGAAATGCACAGGAGAGGAAACCAGCTGCGAGCAAGCATCCCGGAACCCCTTGCCCGAACGGGCGGTGCCTCCCGGGATCCCCTCCCGGTACCGGCAGAGCCCTGGCCGAGCAATGCCTCTCCGTGGCCCTTTCCCCGTAGGGGCAGTGTCCGGGTACAGAGATGCCTCCCGGGATCCCTTCCCGGTGCGCTGCCTCCGGGGCGGTGCACGGCTCCCGCTTCCCCTCCTCGCACCGCCTC
>NW_008238337.1:2867264-2873027 GCF_000691975.1 Corvus brachyrhynchos
GGGGAGGGGTCTGCAGCGGCGGGGAGCGCTCCTGAGAGCGGGGAATGGCTCTTTATGGGAGGCTGCTGGAAGGCCAGCGCCTTCCTCTTCCTCTTCCTCCTCCCCCTGCCAGGGATCCGCCCGCAGCCGGGAGGGAGGGTGCAAGCCCCGGTAGCAGCGGGGGACAGGGTGGTCACAGCAGGGCTTTGCTCTGGCTTTGTTCACACCACCTTACCCTCAGTGAAATAAACTGCTTTTTACACCCACTCTCCTCTACAGTCACATCCTTCCCTGCCCCCCACAAAAGGTGGGTTGTGAGGAGGTGAGGGATTCCCAGTGGCCTGGCACAGCACCCAGGAAACGTTTGGAAAGTGCCTGAAACTAAACTGAATAGTTGTTGAAAATTGGTTTTCTAGGAAGAATTTGTTATATGCAGAAAGCTGTTTTGTTTTTCACTTAAATCAGTTAGTTTTTTGTTGTTTTTTTCTGTTTGTTTTTTGGTTTTTTTTTTTTTTAGTGTATTAAGCCTGGCTTTATTTATAATTATCTACTATTAGTACTCAGACATGGAAATAAATTACATATTTTTTAATGACCAACTAACTTTCAGTGCAATGTCCCAAAACTCAGGCAGGTGAGCAGGGCTGTTACCCCTTGGTGCTGCCAGGATGGGGTCAGGCACACTGGGGATGAACTGTGCCTGCAGACCAACAACACAGATTTTATCCCATCTCCCACCACTGCGACTGCAAGTGGTGACACTGGTGGTGCTTCGATGGTATTCACCAGAATGGCACCAAGATCGGTGCCTAAATAAAAAATAGCAATTGTTTGTGCAAGGAAAAAATGCTGGAAGCATCATAATGAACTAGGCTGTGACTCCTGTTTGATGAAGACACAGGGGACATGTGATTGGATATGGAAATGTCTGTTTTCAGTAGGATCAATAACCAGCTCTCTCTGTCTCTAGGCTTACCACTCCACTTTAATGGACTCAGACACCAAGCTAATTGGGAACATGGCACTGTTACCCATCAGAAGCCAGTTCAAGGGCCCAGCACCTCGAGAAAGTAAGTTTATAATAATCTCTGAATTACTGGATATAGCTCATCATCTCAGGGGTTGCTCTAAGCCAGCCCCAGCAAGAGTGACGAGACGAGTCAGGGGTGGGAAATGGAAGGCTTTGCAGTTTAGAGAGGAGGAAAGAAGTTTTCAATTACTTCAGTTGTGCAAATCATAGAAAATAATTGTGCACAGATAAATGTGCTTTGTGTTCTGCTGCATTAGTAGTTTCAGTAATCCAAGCCTCTGGTTGCTGTTCTGGTGCTTCCCCCTGTGTCTCCCTGTGCTCCTGAGCAGGGTTTTGAGGAGGCTGTGGTGGTGTGAAGCCTCTGTGTCAGAGGAAGTGGGGGTTCAGCTACCGAGAGCTGCTGCTTTGGGCTGCGGCTGGAGACGCTCGGCTGCTCTGAGCGATGAGGAGTGGGACTGCAGCACCTAAGGGTGTGCAGCTTCAGGAACTGAAATGAGGTTACAGGCACCCTGACAGGGCCCACAGGCAGCCAGGTACAGATTCCTCTTCAGCACCTGAACTTCCCAGGCGTGGTATTCCCCAGCAATGTGGCGGTTCAGGTGGAGAAGGCAAATGTAAAGGAAATGTTTCTGGATTTAAGCAGTCTTGGATGGTAGCAAAGGTCAGTTCATCACTGTGTTCTGCTCCCCTCCTTTTTTTTTGAAGAGGATAATGGAATGTGAGTGATTGTGCTGGTATGCTGTCTCCAAAAACATTTTTTTCTATCCTTTTATGATGTTAAAACTCTGATGAGTTACTCAAATGGTAGAAAAGTGAGGAACTGCTGAATTGCTGGTGTTTGTGAAGTGACATATCACAGGGGAAGGAGAAGGGAGTAGGAAGCTTAAATATTACAGTCTGAGCTCATGGTGTTTCACATGTTTTCTCTTAACATGGTGCTGACTTCTGCTTTTTGTAAATACCAAGGTTTTGCCTTTGCAGTAATCCTTATTTATTTCAGTGAGTAGAAGTTATGACAAATGTTGTATTAATAGTGTACTGCTTAACTCTGTATCTCTTTTTTATTAGCTAAGGACACAGATATTATAGATGAAGCCATCTACTACTTCAAAGCTAATGTTTTCTTCAAAAATTATGAAATTAAGGTAATTTTTTGAGATACTGAGCATATTCTAGTTCTTCGGAGGGTTGGTGCTGTGAATATAAATTTATTTTCAAGGAGGTAATTCTACTAGATCACAAAATCTCCCCTTCCATTTAACCTTTAAAGTTGGGTAAATGCCATGAATTGCAGCTCTCCCTCTCATGGGGAAACTGTAGCCCAAAATGGCTTGAATTCATTCCTGCATCAGACTTTATGAGCTCCACAAAGTCCTGTAATTGAAGAGTTCCTGCTCTTGTTTTGCAGAACGAGGCTGACAGAACACTGATCTATGTAACCCTCTACATTTCTGAGTGCCTGAAAAAGCTGCAAAAGGTAACAAAACTGAATTTCTGTGCAGGAGGGAAACAGTCTGCTCTGACGATTGTTCTCAGGAAAGGATTTCCTGATACTCTCCTTCCAGGGGCACAGATAGTCCTGTTCACCCTAGTCCCAGTTGTCAGAGTCTCAAATACTCCAATGTGGATATGCTGTGTTGCTCTTCTTGATGAGTTTTTAATGTTACAGATTTGTAAAATACTTGGGTCTAATGCTCCCGATGCTTTTGTTTATAACTGCTAATCCATTGTTTGCCTGGTCTTCCAGTGTAACTCCAAAGGCCAAGGAGAGAAGGAAATGTACACACTAGGAATCACTAACTTCCCAATCCCAGGGGAGCCTGGCTTTCCACTTAACGCCATTTATGCCAAACCTGCCAACAAGCAGGAGGAAGGTAAGGCTGACCCAGGGCCTCTGAAGGCTGCCTTGGGCTCACACTTTATTAACTGCATTTTTGTGACTGCAGTTAGAAAAATTACTGTTAAAACCAAATCTTTTAAATTTAGAAGACTAAATCTGTCTTCTGAAGGCAGCACAAGCTGGATTTTCTGACCTCTATCTTATCCATAGATAAATTGAGCAAATCAACTCAGCCAGCTGGGAGTACCTGTAGATGTGAAACTCCCTCTCTGCTTTAAGCAGTGATCGCTGATGCGTCCATGTTAAATCCAGTTTGAGTTGGTGCTCCCCAGTTTACCCTGGTTTTGCTGTGCTGCTTTCAGAGGTGATGAGGGCCTACCTGCAGCAGCTGAGGCAAGAAACCGGCCTTCGCCTTTGTGACAAAGTATTTGATCCCCAGAGTGACAAGCCAAGCAAGGTAAGAGTTCAGTGGCATCACCACAGAGTTAATGAGGGGTTGGGGGTGTTTTTTCAGCCACGTGGAGAGAAGTGAGATGATGGGGTGATGGTCAGGGGTGGGTAACTTCAGCCAAGCTGGACTGATTTTACAGTGAAATGACAGCTGCAAGTTATCAATTAATTTAATCTAATGTGATATGACAGTTTGGGTTAGTTTCAAAAGCAGGGCAGTAATAAGAGGTGTCTGGTTCAGCTCTTCAAAGCACTGCACATCTGCTCTTGGCTGGGGTTGCAAATGGAAATTCTCAAGCTCAGGAGGTGCTGTTTGTCTTCCCAGGCAGCTCTGATTTGAGAGCTGCTTTGAAGTCGATCGTTTTGCCTCTTACCCAGATTGAAAGAAAAATCACTGATCAATGAATGAGTCACCTCTTGACTGTTCACATGTTTCATGTGCAAATGTGCCTGCATTTAATGTTGAAATTACTTAGGCTAATTTAGTTTCAAAGGCATAGCTTCCTAATGCATCCCTCATTTATGATTGTATTGGAATAAAATACAATAAAAGTAAGATAAGAGAAAGAATTTCCCATTTTAATTCAAAGTCCTGTAATATGAATTCATTGTATCCATTCCTATTGTCTTGTTCACCTCAATTCCAGTAGAAACCAGTGTGGAAAACTGGAGTCTTAACATGTTATATGTCAGAGATTGAATATTTTAAAGTCAATGGAAACCACTTTTGTAGATTTTCTGACCTATACTTCCTTCTGCAGTGGTGGATCTGCTTTGTGAAGAGGCAGTTCATGAACAAGAGTCTCTCAGGCCCTGGGCAGTGAAGCAAAGTGGCAACAACTTCAAGCATTTCCACAGCAAGATATTCAAGTCTTTTGCCTTTGTTTTGGATACATTTTGTACCAAGGAAGAATTAAGTGCTTATGAAGTAAAAAAAAAAGAAAAAAACCAAACCTGTCAATGAGTGATAGAGGGAGGGAGAGCAAAAACATAAGTTGTGTAAGCAAATATTATTAAGCTGGTGCTTAATAAGTGATTTCTAACGTGCTGTTTCAGATGCAAGTTGCTTTGTAATCGTGGCTACAGCATTTAAACCAGGGCTTGTATTTAAGAGAAGAAGTGGACTTGGCTGTGGGGCAGGGGAGCTGTGTCATTGCTCTGCTGGCTGGAGTCTGGGTGTCGTATGTCCAGGGAAAACAGACCTCTCACGCTGTGTTGTCCAGTGCAGTGATTTTTACCTTGTTTTCAATAAAATTCGCTTGTAATTAACGTGGTAACTACTGTGTGTCTTATGGGCAGCCTTCAAGTAAGTCAAAGAGGGCTTTTTTTTTTTTTTTGCAGAAGGCTTTGGGGTGACTTAATTGTGGCCTTCCAGGACGTAAAGGGAGCCAACAACAGCCTGGTGTGCCTGAACAAGGGGGAATGGCTTTGACCTGACAGAGGGCAGGTTTAGATTGGATACTGGGAAAAAAATCTCCCCTGTGAGGGTGGTGAGGCCCTGGCACAGGTTGCCCAGAGAAGCTGTGGCTGCCCCTGGATCCCTGGAAGTGTCCAAGGCCAGGTTGGACGGGGCTTGGAGCAAGCTGGGACAGTGGAAGATGTCCCTGGCCATCTTTAAGGGACCTTTAAGGTCCCTTCTGACCCAAACCATTCTGTGATTCCATGATTATTGTGTAACGTTAATCAGTTGGAAGTGAATCATTCTCACTGAAAACTGGGATTAATACAGGAGCTGCAGTTTGCATCAATTTACCTGTTTATTTAGCAGGTCTGTCTCCGCAGAGCTGTGTTCCTGAAATGCCTTTACAGGGTAACACAGGCAAATCCCACACAGCTGGGTCTGTGGCTGCCTTCCCGATGGCGGATTCAAACACTTCCAAACTGGTAAAAAGTGGCTGTTCTGATCAGCCAGATGATTTCTGGAAGAACACAAATCCACTCTTAGTTTATTCAGGTTTTGTTCCTTCATGGCAGGACTCGTGTCACAGTCACCACACGGCACCAAGAAACTTTTGGTGTTACCTGAAGCCCAGTGCTGGTGATGTTTTGCTGCCTGGTGTGTTTGTTTGCTGAGAGCTGTGTTCCTCTCCCAACAGCAGTGATGGTATGTCCAAACTGAAAGCTCGCACTGATTCAATTTTTAGGAATAGGATAGCCATGTTTTACAATGTTTTTGTAATAAAGGTGGGAAAATAAAGCTTATGATTCATCTCTCAGTCTATCCTTGTAGTTAATGGTAGGCCTAGTGAAGGACTTCTCCGAAGAAATTTAGGTTTTGAAAGGTCTTTCTCCTTAGTTACCAATTTTTATAGGCAGGAGCTTCCTTATGTCGGAGCCCTCAGTCACATTTAGCTGCGGCAACCATCGGCGTATTCTCAGAAGGACAAGGGGCGAACTCAGGAGCTGTGGACACAGGGGGCGTGCGTATCTTCCACCAGAGGACACACAGAGGAGCAGATCCCCT
>NW_008238337.1:2873185-2889678 GCF_000691975.1 Corvus brachyrhynchos
GAGGGGGGAGCGGGGCCGCTTTCGGGGTGTCCCTGTCCCTGGCCTGCCCCTGGCCTGCCCCTGGCCTGTGGTCTGCCCCTGCCCTGTCCCTGCCGGGGATGGGTCCTGCCTCTGTTCGGGTACCAGCATTAGCGTCCCTTTGGGTTGCCCGCTACACCATAGGTGTCCTGGCAGAGAGTCATGGAATCACCGAATCGTTCAGGTTGGAAGGGACCTTGAAGATTGTTTTGTTTCACCCCTCCTGCCTTGGGCAGGGACACCTTCCACTGTCCCAGGTTGCTCCAAGCCCTGTCCAACCTGGCCTTGGACACTTTCCAGGGATGGGACAGCCGCAGCTTCTCTGGGCAACCTGTGCCAGGGCCTCCCCACCCTCACAGGGGAGAATTTTATTAATATCCAATCTAACCCTGTCCTCCGTCAGTGTGAAGCCATTTCCCCCTTGTTCAGGCACTCCAGGCCCTTGTAAATTGTCTCTCTCCATGTTTCTTGTTGGCTCCCTTCAGGTCCTGGAAGGCCACAGTTAGGTCATTTGGTCTGCACACATACAAGGAGTGTTACAAAAGGGGTTTGTGTAATGTGGAAATAGGGATTAGGACCAGACCAGCTGTACAAGGAGCTGGGTTGCCTTTTAAACTTGAGTCCATCCAAACAAAACTCTGTTCTGAAATCTGAGTGGGCAAAATGCTGGATCCTTAGCTGATAAAAGGATCCTAGGAGAAAGTTGATGCAGTGTAATGGACATTGACAGCCTTGTTATGGGAAGGATGAGGGCAGTGGCCAAGTAGCCAAACATTGAGCCGTTGTTGCTGATGAGGTGTCAGGAGTGGCTGTTGGATTTGTTTGTTTACAGATAAAGGAAATTGGTGAGATAACCCCGGGGTGAGGAGTCAGTACCTGTGTGAGGAGTCAGTACCTGTGTGAGGGGTCAGTACCTGTTACTCAATGGTCCTTCCAGCGTAGTAAAGAAGCTGCAGCAGTTGGAAGTTGAAGCCAGACAAACCAGAGCTACAGATACTTTGGATCTGTAAAGTTTTGATTCTTGTACAGCCAGCTGATCTCAGCCTTTCTGTCTGCATTTCTTCTAGGGAACTGTTCTCTCCATCTCAGAAGTACCAGCTCCTTGTCTATCATGCAGACTCCCTCTTCCATGACAAGGAATATAGGAATGCTGTCAGCAAGTACACGATGGCCTTACAGCAGAAAAAAGCCTTAAGTAAAACTTCCAAAGTCAGACCTTCTACTGGGAATGCTGCATCAACACCACAAAGCCAGGTATTTAAGAATTGATAATGTGCTGCATGAAGTGATCACGTTCCCTCTTCCAGTTAATGTTGCTGACTCAATATTCACAGAGTCACTGAGGCTGGAAAAGATCCTTCAGGTCGAGTCCCTGCCAAGTCCATCACTAACTGTGTTCCCTGAGCATCACCTTTACATGTCTTTTAAATGCCTTAGATTATGCATTTATCATGGCAAATAAACCTGACTTTTAAGGCTGATTAGTTTGGTAATATCTGTGTGGTGTTTTCTAATGCAAAACTTAAAATGGTCTCCAACATAAAATTTTTCTGTATGTGTATTTCATACTTTTAATTTGAAGACAGGAACAATATGAACTAGCAGTGAGTTGCATTGTTAGCTGACTTGCACTAGATATTTTTCAACACAGTATAAATATTTATGAGGAAACCTTATTAAAAGTTTCATACCTGATTAAACCAATATTACATTTAAATCTTTCTTTCTGTTTCAGTGTTTACCATCAGAAATCGAAGTGAAATACAAAATGGCTGAATGTTACACAATGCTGAAGCAAGATAAAGATGCCATTGCTATTCTTGATGGGATTCCTTCCAGGCAGAGAACTCCAAAGGTGGGTTCTGGCAGGTTTTTGTCACAGGTTCTTGGTCAGTGTATCTATAGGGCAGAACACAGTGTACAGGTATAATGGCATTATGTCTTCTTCTGTAGTTAAATATTGCTTGGTAGCATTTCCTAATTTTAAATTAGCTGATTGGGACCCTTTTCTTTAAAATCATACCAATTTTGTATTTCCTCTGTTAGAAAGAATTTAAAAAAAAAAAAAAAAAGAAAGGAGTTAAATGTTTTGTGCAT
This sequence comes from Corvus brachyrhynchos, assembly GCF_000691975.1. NCBI lineage: Eukaryota > Metazoa > Chordata > Aves > Passeriformes > Corvidae > Corvus > Corvus brachyrhynchos. The sequence continues at coordinate 2,875,301 of NW_008238337.1, forward strand.
TTTTATTAACTTCTTGTGTAGTTGGAGCAGTGCAAAATCCTTGAAAGGCTGGAGACTTTGGCAAGTAGAAGGTTTGCTAGTGCTCCATCTTTTAAAATCTTTTAATCCTTTCAACAACAGTTTAGGTAATGTTAAATATTTAGATCCCTTTGTGGTCTGCAGTGCCAAATCTGTGGAGTCTTTGCTTGCTGGCTCTGTTACTCAGAAGGGCTTAAAAGATTAACACATCAGATCAGTCAACTGTGTTTCATGTTAAATTGTCCTAAAAGTGTACATGGGTTAAACTCCAGTTAATGTCAGAGTGTTCTGTTCAAAGATCAAGTTACAGAACAGAAAAAGTTGAGAAGAGTAAACTTTCTCCTGTATATACCAGTAAATGAAAGTGCTGTAGCAGAAACCAGCTACTTGTGTAGAGCTCAGATAATTTCTGTTCTTTAGTCAATCATGGCTTCATTCAGAAGCTGAATGGAAACTTTCTCTGCCTTGCTAAGCTAATTCAAACACTTCCGTGGATACAGAGAGATTCCTGGAAGAGACTGATTAATGGATATACAGATCCTTCTTGGCATCATGTAGGAGCACTTGCCCATCTTTTGACTTCTTTGGTGCACAGCACAGATTTCAAGGTGCACTGTGCACATACAAAAGAATGTAGATTTTATTTCTATACTCAGAAAGAAGCCAGAATTTTCATTTTATACTATGTGGTACCTTAGAGCGTTCTCAGAAGAGCAGCTTATTTTGTCTTTTGCCCAGATCAGAGGCAGGCAGACTTGAAGACAGAGTTGTGAACTTTCTTAGTGATTCTTTCTCCTTCCTCACACTTGACTGTCCCCACATTTCTGTTGTCTGTAGATCAATATGATGCTGGCAAATCTCTACAAGAAAGCAGGTCAGGAGCGCTCCTCGGTGACGAGCTACAAAGAAGTGCTGAGGCAGTGCCCCTTGGCCCTGGATGCCATCCTAGGTGGGTGTCTGCACACTGGGAGCATTGCAGTGTTCAGTAGTGTTGTAATTTGAATTGCACTTGGGACTCTGTAACTGTCTTGCATTTGCACATCATACCCACATTATGTAAATTGTAACAAGCCCTGTAACAGCTGTTTGTGCTTGTCAAGGGATGGAGTTTCTGACCCTCAGACTGTTTGTATCAAAGGCAGTTTTGAGTGGCTGAGTGATGGATGAACCCTTCTAAACAGGCTTGCTCTCGCTGTCAGTGAAGGGAGCAGAAGTGGCCTCCATGACCATCAATATAATCCAGAGCATTCCCAATTTGGATTGGCTCTCTGTGTGGATCAAGGCATACGCCTTCGTGCATACTGGAGACAACACCAGAGCAATAAACACCATTTGGTAAGAGTTGAAAGAGCATGATGCAATCCAATAATACATTAGTTCTTATATACAATGATATGCAAAATGTCATTTATAAATAATGGGCATTTCTTTCCCTTTAAGCTCTTTAGAGAAGAAGTCATTGCTCAGGGATAACGTGGACTTGCTGGGGAGCTTAGCAGACCTGTACTTCAGAGCTGGAGATAATAAAAACTCCATCCTAAAATTTGAACAAGCACAAATGCTGGATCCTTACCTAATAAAAGGTGAGTAAATCCTGAGAGAAGGTTGACCTGAAGAGTAACAGCTACATGCAGTGGAATATTGTATATTGTTTACCCAGCTTTCAGCTCAGAGTTGACATTCAGAAGCTGCATGTGTTGAACCCTTCCTGGTAGTTGCACAGTTTAAAGTAGGTGTTTGTGGTTTTGGTGGCTTTTTTTTCTTGTGAATGAACATTTCTTGAGGATTGATCCTCCAACGTGTCTCTTTAGGAATGGATGTTTATGGCTATTTATTGGCGCGTGAGGGTCGGCTGGAGGATGTGGAGAACTTGGGCTGCCGGCTCTTCAATATTTCTGACCAGCACGCAGAGCCCTGGGTGGTATCTGGGTGAGTTGTCTTCTTTCCTTTCTCACCTCAGCTCTCGATTTGCTGAGTGTGGTGGGTTACAGCTGACACGGTGGGTTCAGCTTGTTTTGTTCAGAAGGTGCTTTCCTATCCTGTCTGTTCCGTTCTTGGGTGCCTTAAACTAGCTCTCTGTAAATATCCGTCATGTTTGTTTTCTGTATGCTAAATCTGTTAGAGTTACCACACTTATGCAATACCAGCAATACAATAAATAGCAGTAACAATTTTAATATTTATAATGGGGTTTTTTTAAACTCCAGAAGAAGTTTTTTTTCTTAACTTCAAATGCAAGGAGTTCAAAACCCCCGTGACTCTACACAGGCACCGCAGGCAGTGCTACAATCTCTCTCCTCTTTCTGTAGGTGTCACAGTTTCTACAGCAAACGATACTCCCGTGCCTTATACTTGGGAGCCAAAGCTATCCAGCTGAACAGCAACAGTGTGCAAGCCCTGCTGCTGAAAGGAGCTGCTCTGAGGAACATGGGCCGGGTGCAGGAGGCCATCATCCACTTCCGTGAGGCCATCCGGCTCGCGCCCTGCCGCCTGGACTGCTACGAAGGTGAGCCACGAGAAGCTACTCACAGCTGCTCCGGTGTGAGGGTTGGTGTCATGCTGATGATGAGGCAAGGGAATAAACAGCAGTTCTTCCCTCCTGTTGGCTTTCTAGTAAATAATTATTACCTCAAAACCATGAAGCAGTCGAAGCTGTCAGGTGAAATATACCACTGAATGTGTGGGTTTGTAAGAATGACTTTCAAAAAGGGGTTTTCTTGGTTTTTGTTTTGTTTAATCTGGGTGTAAACAAACTTAGGTGTTTTGAGCAGCTCGCTTTTGGATGATGACGTTAACTGATAGTTTTGCTGGGAGCTTTGTTTTGTCATATTTGTTTAAATATTTAAATCTTGTTGATCTCAACAGCAGCTTCAAGTATATAGTGAGTGGTGAAGAGTCCAGGTGAAGTATTAATTATCTCAGTATTGGAATTGGACAAAAATGTTAGATTAGGTGTACTTAGGGTTGGGGTTTTTTTCAGTGCCTGCCCATTAATTAAGATCAAGTCAATTATCTGTAAAATGAGTATGTTGACATGCATAGATTCACTTTCTCAATTGTAATTTGTGTTTGCTTATTGGGGTGTCAGCTGTTCAGCACCTGAGTGCTACTAAGTGCAAATAATGATGGAGGGGTGAGTGCCTGTGGTGCTGACTCAAGCCCTGCAATGTTTCTATCTGACACCACCAGGTCTCATCGAGTGTTACCTGGCATCCAACAGCATCCGTGAAGCCATGGTGATGGCAAATAACGTGTACAAAACCCTGGGGGCAAACGCACAGACCCTCACTCTGCTGGCCACAGTCTGCCTGGAGGACCCAGTCACGCAGGAAAAGGCAAAAACGTTGCTGGATAAAGCTCTCACACAAAGACCTGACTACATTAAAGCTGTGGTAAAGAAAGCAGAACTTCTCAGTAAGTTCCTTTTCCCCATGTTGGTTTATTTAAAGATACCTTTGTACGTGAAAGGATGTTCTGCAGCCACATTGATGGGAAGGATGGAACAGTGATCATACAGTCTGGGGATTTATCAGTTCTATCCTGAAGGAAAAATCACAGGAATTAATTGCATCCAGCAACTGATATTACACTTACAGCAATTGCAAACAAAATGTTTTGACTTCAAAGTAGATGTAATTGTGAGTGCAACAGCTATTACAACAAAAAGTCATTGTTAGAATTAATCTTGCAAGAAGTAGAGCACTGCTGTCCTCCTGCTGACAGGTCTGGAGGGACAAATAGCCTTGTGTTGGGAAGACTGTGAACACTGTGACTTTTTATAGATTTGTCTCAACTATTAATTAAAACAGTAGTTTTGCCTGTGAACAGGTAGAGAACAGAAGTATGAAGATGGGATTGCTTTGCTGAGGAATGCCCTGGCTAACCAGAGTGACTGTGTGCTGCACCGGATCCTGGGAGACTTCCTCGTGGCTGTCAACGAGTACCAGGAAGCCATGGACCAGTACAGCATAGCCCTGAGGTAAAGCACACCCTGAGACTGCAGGAGGTTTATAAGAACCAATAACCAGTTTCACTGAGTAAAAAGATGAGCTATTAATTGATTAGGATGAGAATCAGAGGTGGCTTTATATCAATCTCCCTTAAAACAAGCAAAACCACAGAAATGACACCCTGCTAATAAATTGGTTGATCTTAAGACTTTGAACTGAGAAATGCAAAATGTAAGGACTGTAAAATGCTAAATACGTCACTAGGCTTGTGATTTCTTGAGTAACAAAAGGATTAAAGTATGGAATTATTTGTAGTTATTAATTATTATATAGTCAGGCTTTAAGATCAATTCTTTTACACTAGAAGGTGCATATAAAAATGAGCTACTCGATAAATTTAAATAGTGTGATTCAACTTAACATAACCTAAATGCTATTTTAGAGTGTTACTTTGTTAAATATTCCCATGTTTTGATTGCAACATCTTCAATTTGCCTTAAACCCAGCACATTATGTCCGCTGCAAACTTGTATAGCTTAAATGGGTCAGCTGGTTTTTGCCTGCACAGATTATATTTAGTCAGAGTCATTTAAATTTTTACTGCTTTCATGTTACTTTATAATTAGTATTGTTGGGAGAGGTGACTCAGTTTTCTGGAAGAGTGGGATGTTTAGATAAATGCATTCTTGGGGATCAGAACTGTTTTATAAAGAGATTTAATACTCAGTGTTACAGTAGCTCAAGGGGAAGTTGCATCATCATCTAAAATAAGCTTCCTGATGATGTTAAACAGGAAGTGCAGACAATAGGATGAGATTTTATTGTTATTCTTTACACTAAGGTCACAAAGAGAAAAAAGTTTCAGGACAAGGCTTTCTTTTTCTTCACTTGTTCAGTTTGGATCCAAACGATCAGAAGTCACTAGAAGGATTGCAGAAGATGGAAAAAGAGGAAAGTCCAACAGACGCCACCCAGGAAGAAGATGTGGATGACATGGAGGGAAGTGGAGAAGAGGGGGACTTGGAAGGCAGTGACAGTGAAGCAGCTCAGTGGGCAGATCAAGAACAGTGGTTTGGGATGCAGTAAAAGCCTCCTGCTGCTCGTTTTGGCCCTTGAACACACCACTAGGGCCACTCTTCTTAGAAGAACAGAAACTATGATTTTTTTGCAGTAACAAAGGACTTTTTTTTGTTTTTTTAATACACTCTGAAACCAGTTAATAGTTCTGTGCATCTCAATACTGTGGAGATTCTTGATGCTTCTTATTTATTAAGTGTAAGGGACTAACTGCATCCGAGGTTATTTGCAACTTTCATTTTGAAAAATTCCTGCTAAAACTAAAACCATCAGAATCTGAGGTGTGTCATGAGCCTGTTGTTTGTGATGAAAACAATGTCTGAGTTCTGTCCAGGGCTAAGTGTGCTTGGGCAAGTTGTAAATACAGTGGTTTGTACTCCTCTGTGGGAAAGGTCTTGCTCATTTGTATGCAGCCATTTGAGTCTGGGGGAGCTGCTCTCAGTGAAGTCTGGGGGAGTTACTTGAGTGTGGCTGAAGCAGCACTTCTCTTTTGCTGTATTTGTTGAATTAATTTGTCTTTTTCTAGGGCATTGCCTGTGCTGTCCAGGAGAAGTTTGGGACAATAGGCAACTTGGACTTGCAGGACACTTTTTGTAGCTGACTGATTTCTTTGTGTTCAGAATTGAGCCAGTGGTGGAGAATTAAAGTCTTTTCTTCAACCCTTACTAAACCCTGTAATCACTTAAAGTCTCTATGTTAGCATTTATTTTAAAATGCAGTTTAATGTTATTTCAGTATGTTCCTGGAAGGTTTTGCAGCAGTGACTCAAAGCACTTTACATTCTGTATACAGCACTGACATTTAAAATGCTATAAAAAGAATTAATCCCTCTTCCCTTGCAGTGCTGGAGAAATGTTAAATTACGCAAATCCACATATTGTCCTGTTTTTTCCATGTTTATGTACTTCCTGATTTTGTCAGGTAGTTTTTGAATTCACATCTTTTTCCCTCACCTTTTGAAGCAAAATTGCTTCACATACAAATTCCCAACCTCAGCATAACAAGGGTGAACTGCTTTGGGTAATCTAGAAACTGTTTCATTTCTGTGGGCTTGATGTGTGGGAAGAGGAATTACTTATTTTTCTTACAGTTCTGACTTCCTTAGTCTTTACCAAAACGTCTTTTTTTCATCTTTATATTGAGAGTTTAATTCCTTTTGTATTTATTTTGTTACCACAGGTATGCTGGAGCACACAGACTTTTTAGAAAGCTAAAAAATAGTTTCGAGTATCAGTTGGAGGAAAAATGGCTGTTTGTTACAAACACATGACATGGAAAAGAAGCTTCTCCCTGAAAGGCAGATAAGGGTAAAATATTCCTCTGTGATGTTGTATCAAAAATGCACAACAAAAGCAAGAGGCAGATTATTGTCTGTTCTGGAAATGTTTTGGTATGACAGGGCTTACAAAGGAGGAGTCCAATAGTTCATCCATTTAAGAAAAGAAAACAGCTGCTTGTCTGTTCTCTCTGGAATTCTGTGGGCTTTAGATTTTCCAAAATACCAAACTGAATTATGGTTATTTGAAGGTGATAGGGGAAGAACAGCAAAGCAAAGCTGTCGTGGCAGTTGGATTGGCATAAGGTGCTCCTGCTCTTCCAGTAAGCAAATCCACCAAATGGGGGCATCTCGGGGAGAGCAAATGTTTCATTAATGACTTTCTGGCAGATAAGGGGCCTCATCCTGTTCATCTCTCTGCCATTGCTGTGGGATGCAGTGAATGGATTTCAGCTCATCACACGTCTCATAACAGAAAAAAACATGCAAGCATATTCAGAGCATCTTTTTTTATATAAAAAAAACTTTGCTTTCTCCTCACACTCAGTGTTCACCAGACATATTCTACAGCTGAAAGCTGGGTAGCTGCATTAGCTTTCTAGTTTTATTGCAAACCTCTGCTGTGGATGAAAATGGAGTTGTTTGTGTTACTAAACTAAAGACAGGATACATTTAATTGTGATGAGGAGTATATGAGGTATGTGATGTATTTTTCAGCCATTTTGTTCTAATGGTTCCTTTGAATAGGTCATTCACTGCAGGTAGAAACCACTGGCCTTACACATTTCTCTGAAGTATTTACATAAAACAGGAAACTGGAGAACCACAGTTCTATTGAAACCATTCTGTAGTGTGTTTGTAGATAATCTGATAATCTCTGCTTTTACAACAGGCAGGTAACTAAACTTATTTCAAGATGAGTCCTTAGGTGCAGCTTTAGCAAACATGTCCAGGCACACCTAAGAACACCTTGAGATGGCTGTCCAAAGTGGAGTTGTATCCTCACAGCTTTGGTTTTCTGAGAACTGGGTTCCTTACTGAAAATGGGAAGTTGTCAGATAAAGCCTGGTGAGTACCTGATGTGTTGGGGTAGCCGTGTGTGATCTTTGCTAAGAGTTGCACTGACTGTGGGACTTTGAGGTGCCATACATGTTGAGACTATATAGAGAGATATATTTGGCCCTCACTTCAGAATTCTAGAGGGATTCTGCTTGCCTATTAATGAGCCTTCATTAGTGCTTTAATTTTAGAAAGTGATCTCTGGTTTTGCAGAGGTCTGGTACTCTCCAATGCAGTTACAGGCTTTTAGTTCAGGGAATGTAACAATTAGCCCTTAATAAGCAGCTGACCTCATTCCCTCCCTCAATCACATGCTCTGCACCCGAGAAGAAAAGATCACAAAGCCAGGAACTGAAGTTCAGGCTGTGTTAAATCAGTGATGGAAATGAAACAGTTTGGACATGAGGCAAGAAATTTGCTGCCATCCAGTTGTACTGAAAAGTCTTGGTGTGTCTGAGGTGCTGGTCTGGGGCTGGGTAAAGGCAGAGTGCCCCTGTTTGCCCGAAATCCTCAAATTTAAATCACATATTTCATTACTAACTTTTAATTCTTTCATCACTTTGACAAGAAGTGATGGGAAAGGGACAGAATTTCTTCAAAATTGTACATAGATTTGGGTAAGGGCTAAAAGGCTGAATTTACCAGAGTCTAAAAGCAGCACATATTCATGGTGTGGTTAGAAATTGCCTAAATAATGCATTTACTCCTGTCATGTGCTGGTAACACCTGAAATAGTGGCAATGTTTCTAATTCTGATTTCCAGATCATGGGAATTCTAGAATTGTGAAGCAGAGATAAAGGAGGGACTGAGGACTGCTGGCCCATATCAGTGTCCTCTGTTGAATCGAGTTGCTGCTTCTTTTTCTGCTGCTGCTGATTATAGAGAGATTTTTGATTAACCAGGATTTTTTTTTTCCCCCTTTCAGTAACTGTCTTCCTCATTAAGCCTCTTTGTGTGGCGATTTTTCCCTCCTTGCTTTTCAGGAGCTCAGTGATGTGGAAACTGATCCATCCAGGGCAGAAGCAGGCAGGATTTCTGATTCAGCAAACCCTATTCCCTCATTTAGATCTCAGTGGTAAGAAAATCTCAAAGGCTGTGTCTGCCATTGTCATTTCAAGTTACACAAACATACCACAACCAAATATATTTAAAAACCCCAGATCTGCAGTGTCCATGGTTCTTGAATTTAGTGACCTTAGGAGGGCTTAAACTCAGTATAAACCTGTGACTTCAAACTAAATAGCCTTAGGTGGTTAAAGTGTCCTTTGGAAGCTGGCCAAGAGGAGGCAAGGATGTATAGAGGACTGGGTGTTTGGGGAGGAAATAGATAATAAATAATATAGATAGATAAATTTTGGTGCAAACAACTCAGGAAAAAAATAAAATGTTCACCTGGGTAACTTCAATGTAACAATTTCTATATTAAGGAAAGCCCTTTGGCCAGTCCATGGCTATCACTTGGTGGAACAACAAAATAGAATAATCTGTTTTCACTCACTGGCTTGAGCCTTTGCTTTGCAAAGTCAGTGGCTCTGGGGTGTTGGGTGTGGGTCCCCAGTGGACATTTACTCTGTACAAACTTCCCTTTTAAAGAGCTTCCAGAGGGGCCGAGGACTTTGTGAGTTTGGAGATAAGATTCCTTTTCCTCCCTTATCATCCCATCAAAACAGCCATGTGGCAAATAGAGGGATGGTTCAGGGTATTGGGTAAATCCCTGGAGCCTGATAAATTCATGTCCAAAGTCTTCTCTGTGCTTCCATGTGGGTAAAACTGTTGGGATGAAATCTTTTAGAAGACCTCTTCAGGTGCTCTGAGCTTCTCCCATTTCTCACCCACCCTCCTGGGGGTGGATGTGGGCTCTAATCATACTCAAATTCACCTCGAGGTAAAAATAGGGATATTTCCTGCCCTTTGTATTTAGAGTTTGGTGTAATATGTCCATAATGCCTCATAACTTGAGCTGTGGGGAATGGTTTCTTCGCTCTGTGCTGTCAGTGGACTCATCCATGTGATGCTTTAGAGCTGGGGGTTTGCAGGGAGAAGAGGAGGAGGAGGGGGAGGATGAAGCTGTTTATTTCAGCATCTCTTAACACATACTCTTGCACTGACTACCTTGGCAACCCACTGAGCATCACGTTCTCCTCACATGGCTGTACTCCAGCTGGGGGACTCGTTCTGCTTAAACTTGCAGATCATCCTTTAAAGAAATGTTTAAAAATAAGGTGTGAGTTGGTGTGAGTTTGCTCAGAGCTGTCTGAACGTGCAGCTGCTGGAACCAGCTGAGGAATGCACCTCGCTGTGACAGCAGCACGAGCTGGGTGCTGAATAACGACTTCCTGTCATTGCTGAGCTTTACTTTTGGCACCGGTGCTGGGGACGAGAATTTCCACAGGCAGGAAAAAGGGGCAGGAGAGGAGCAGCCGGGCTGGAGCGAGTTCCACACGGGTGCGTTGGGACAACAGTGATGGTGAGCTCTGAGAAACGCTCCATTTTCCCAGGCGGGCTGAGGCTGAGAAAGGGAAGAGGTGCTCATGGGGCTGTCTCCCCCATCTGCCCTGGCCAAATGCCTGCGGTCCTGAGCTCAGGTGTCCGTGGGAAGCGCTGCCGGAGCCCTGCAGCGGGAGGGGCTGTGCTGACAGCGCCGGCGGTGTGTGCCAAGGCCCGGCTCTAAATCCGGCTGCGAGAGGAGCTGCAGCGGGAGATAAGGGAGTGCGGAGCCGGGCTCTGACAGCCCCGGGGCGAGCAGCACAGCTCAGCCTGCCCAGCACAGCACTACCATAGTAGGAAGCAGCCACCAGCAACTCAGCCCGATGCGTTAACGCACCCTCCACCATCCTATAGAGCTGCTGGACCATGGAATTCGACCCCTGTATTTTTAAACATCACACTGTTGCGTTTGAAGGGTCTCAGATGTGTCACCTCATTTGGATAATGCTGTTTGCCAGCAGGGTGCTGCTATCAGGGGCTGGAGGCTAAGAGGCATTACACTTAATGTAAAACACATTCCTAAGTTGTCTCTTATTCCAAACAAAACCTAGTGTTTGGGCTTTGGAGCAGAGCATTACAGGACACTTGGAAAATCCAGCTTTTACCCTGGGAGTGCTTTAGCCTTGCCCGGCAGCAGCCTTGTGAGCTCGTGGCAGAACAGCCCCTGGTTTGGGGAAGGGAGTGAGCCCAAAGCACTCCCAGCAGGATGCTCGTGGTGTGGTTTGGAGCAAACACGTTTGGCTTCTCTTCCTTTTGCCTACAGAAAGGGAAGAGACGAGGAGCGACTTTAGGCTGGGGCAATTTAGAAAATAGAAAAGGACAAAAAAAATATAAAGATGTAGTTGGGAAAGAATTGTTTATTTTACCGTTTCTCAGAGGGATTTTACAAACAATGGAGCATTTTAAAAAAACTGAGTGATCAAAGTACTTGACAGTGTCCCTTAAACACACACACAAGCCCCTGGACAGAGGAATCACACCAGCGAGGAGGTCAATACTGCCGAGGAGCAGCTGCATCTGCATAGTTCTAGGAGGAAAGATTGCAATGGTGTTGGTGCTAAAAAGTGTCATCCTGGCATTAAAGTAAGAGCGCGCTGCAGTGCCTACGCACGGACCTGCAGGAAACAAAGTGCATCAAATAACACGCCGAGTATGTATTGTAGAATAAATTTATTTACCTGATACAAATGAAACTAGGTGTGATGCTCCTTACTGTCAGCATGTCAATAGACAATTGATCTTATTTACAACTTCTAAAGGTCACACATGCAGCTGTGGGAACTGGCTACGTCGTCGTTGCTTTTTAGATAAATGCATCACGATATTTTGTATTGCACCAACATCTGTCTTACTGCCTTAGATTTAAATAAGTTACATTACAGTGCAAAAGAGGTTGATTTGCACAGATGATAAAAAAATCCAATGTTATGAAGTGGAGGCTTACGGTTTAACATTCATCTGTAATCGTTTCCATGGGTTTATAAATAGGAGAGCATTGTACAGAAGCTGTTGGAGTAGGATGTTTGGATGATACAATACAGAGAGAGATCCGTCTACAACCCAAGGCATGCATTATCTGATATTGTACATTGTATAAACTGACATTTTACATACAGGAATATGGAAATTGGCTGACAGCTCTGCAATTCTTGTTCAAGGATAACCAAACTCTTCTCCATGCAGCACAGAAACCCAACTTCTCTGGAGAGAGTTCCGACTTGGTAAGCTATATTGCACGTTTGTACATCTGTATCATGAAGTCCTAATGGTACCACACATTTCTTCCACAGAGAACACAATGAGTTTTGTTTTTAGGGAAAGCAAAGAATCTTTACACGATACATGCAGAAGTTTTGGTAGATGTGTTGCTAAAAACACATGCACGCAACAAAACAACCTTACATTTCTGCAAAATTGTTTAGGAAGCGATTACTCCAGTATTGCTGAAAAGGAAAGAAAGAAAAGGCATCAGTTAATGAAAGGATGAATGCTAAGTATCATTATACAAGCAAGACTAAGATCAACAGTGACAGAAGAAAGAATGTTAAGTTTGGTAACTGGCTGCTCTGTCATTGAAGGGACACTCTCAGGTTACTTTGTTCTTGAAGCTCAGAATCCTCTGGATTAAGGCTCAGCTCTCTTGATTATCAGCAGAGCCAGCACTTCCTACTCGAGACTGCAGTGAAAAACAAGACACATTTAATTAGCTTTTGCCTTTCTCTGCCTGACCAGTGGTAACAGACAATTCTCACTTCTTTGGAATTTTTACTTTCAAGTTCCACACCATGCACTTGTTTTTTACAGTCGAGGCATTACGGCAAGTTTGGCCCCAAAGTGACCTAACAATGTCCCTTTTCCAAGTTAGGCAGCTTGTTCTGGGAAGCAGTAGGAAAGCTTTGAAGAAGTCATTAAACTACACGGATTAATGTGTAGGCAAAGGGTAGAGTACAACATCCTAAAGCTCCTGCTGTACTTCACCCCTACCACAGCGTAAGGTCAGCCTTGTGTCTGGAGAGACTGCTCTGAGTCCCTACAGCTCCAGGGAAGCTCTTCCAAACACTGCTTCAACACTAAAATTTGGGCTCTCCTGCTAAGATTTGAAAATGCATATTAATGCAATTAAGGATGTAATTAGCAGAGATTAGGGAAACAGTTAATGGTTAGAAGTGCAAAAAAGTAAACAAGACAGGTGCAAGAGACAGACGACTCTGTATTGGTTTTACCTCCCTTCATGTCAGCAAATCCAGCCCCCTTTGGGCTGTGTACCATGAACTCTGGGCTCGAGCTGTGTTCTCGGGCCGGCACTGCTGTACTGCATTCTATCATCAGATTAAAAACTCAGTTTCGTACCAGGAACCTCCCCAACAGCCTCTCTACCAACACAAGCCTCGGAGCACTTTGACAGACGGGTAGAAATGTTTTTCTGCAGCCTCTTTCATACTCATTTTTTTGCAATAATGTTTTGGGAAACCAAGTATGAACTATTTTTATTGCTCAGATGCCAGCAAGAAGGAGCAGCTCGTTGTGTAGCTCAGCACTTTGGATCGCTCACACGTGAAAGCAGAGAGCCCCAAGGCACTACAAAGACAAAAGCTCCTGTCTAAAAATTCAATGCATGACTGCAGCTGCCTGAGCATCCTCCTTGCTACAGAACACGGGATTCAGGAGGAGCTGCTCTCATTCCAAATCCCACTGGGTTCCCAGCACAAGCCAATATCCTTCCTGGTGTTCCCAGCATAAGGCAGCATCAATCCCATGATTGATCCTGGTCTTACACACCCCTCTCACACTGGAGAATAAGCAGTGATGTGTGAGGGCACCAAGGAATCCAGAAAACAGCAGAGATGAAAAAGCTCGGTGAGATGGGAGCAAAGAGAAACAAAAAATATGAAGTTATTTTTAAGAATGGAATGGGAGATCAAGCCTGGGGAATTCTGAGTTAGTACTGCTTGACTAAGGGCTGCTGTTACCTTCTCTGGGCTAACATGGTTCAGTAGGAGTTACCTTCTTCAACCCCAGCACTGGGGAAGTTGGAGAGGAAGTATTTGGGACCAAAGAAATTAAATGAGATGTTGGTAAATGAGTCTGTCCTGAAAAGTCCTCCCTTCCTGGCTTCTCCAGCTGAAAGGACTGAGGCTGAAGGATGACAGGATCTATACAGCTCAGGATAAACACTTTAGTTCAGACATTTCCTGCAGAAATTACAAACTTTGCACTGCAGTTCTGTACTTTCTAGACCAGAAAAGCCCTCAGCTGCCTCATGCTCCTCCTGCAGCCTCCCCCAGCCTGCTCACCTGCCAGGGCTGAAGCCCAGACCCAGCACTCCAGCTCCAGGACCACAAAGACGTGATTCCAGGGCAGGATGCTTCACTGCCCAGGAGGAAGCTCATGGTAGATCTGAACATTTGGTCAATCCCAACCAGGCAAGGGTGGGATTTACCACACTTGGAAAACAGAAGTCCTGAAAGCACAGCACAGCTGCCATCAAACCCGAGACCAGCAAGCGCTGATCTTGGGGAAGCCTATTGCTCCATTTCTGCAGGAAAACTTGGACAAGACTGGGAGAAATAGAAGAAAAACAGGGCAGATGAAGACTGCTTGGGCTCTGTAGGAGCACCTTATAAAACCTGACTGTTCCTGTAAGCTCAGGAGCCTGCAGGGATGGAGCCCACTCCATCTGCCCACCACTCATCCAGCTTTCAAGGCAAACTCCAAGGAACACAAGGCCCTACCCCAAGTGCCTCTGAGACTGCGGCATGAACGAGCTCTCAGATGTCTGTGGAAATCCATGACAAGCAGCAAGATTCATCTTCAACACTGACAGATCCAACAGAGAAGGTGTTGAAGACTGAATTCTACTTATCTACAGTCATTCACCCCTTCAGCTTCTTAAGAGAGGGGAAAAGGGGGTGTATAGCAGGATTATTTGGCATAAAAGACACGAACAAGAAGCAAATTATTCATGGTGGCAGCCAGACACGTGGCTTTAAAAAGGCCACAACGTGGTGCT
>NW_008238337.1:2889812-2907183 GCF_000691975.1 Corvus brachyrhynchos
AACCTGTGTTCAAGGATTCAGTGGCGTTCCTGCCCTGGAAACATCTGTCAATAGCAGTGGGAGCACACAGAACTAAGCTGCTAATTTGTTTCCAGCAAGTAACATACTGGTACATACTTTGATCTCAAGGAATCCTCCATCACAGGAACTATTATTTTTTGTTTCAAGAAACAGGGACGAGTCTCATACGGCTCCTTTGTTATTGATACAGCAAATGGCCAGCACAGACCAGTGGTTTTGTGGAATGCAAAACCTTAGCTTGGCTCTTCCACACTAAAAAAGGGCATTCAAGGAGATTTGAATGCTCACAGTTTGGCAACTGTGTTTGGCAACACCTACTACATCATCAGGTCAGCTCCTCTGAGCCACTTCAGCATCAACTCAAACAAGTCAAAGTCTCTATAAACAAAGTATCACAATGCAGTGGAATTTCTGATAGAGCCTCTGTGTTCTGAGGGAGCATCTCTCCACTTGAGAGCTTAAACCTTGAGAATTATGTGTGCTCGCTGGATTCCAGCTGGCACCAAGAGAACATAGCCTGGAACTATCCTTCCCGTCTAAGAGGGATCACAAAGCTGCTTGAATTTGGTTACTAAAGCAGACTGAGCCAGCACAAGATAACAGCACCTGCTGCTCTACAGACACAGTGACCCCAGGGCAAGTTTCAAAGACTGCCCTGTTAAAGTGAGACTGTTCTTTTGCCTTCTCAGATGGCAAATAACAAATAATGAGCTGTTTTTGCCAGGAGCAGCACCTGCCCTTCGAGCAGTGCAGGTACCAGGGACAAGGGAAGGGTGCTCAGCTCTGAAGGGCAGCCCCTCCTTCAGAGCAGGGAAAAGCTTTGGAGTAAACCAGCACCTGACCACGAGTACCAGAGAGTTTTGGACACTAAACATTCACGGTAACAGCTGTCAGGGTCTTAAGTTACAGATTTGTCTGATTTTATCTCAAACTTAAGACCAAAAGCTATAAGTCCTTGGGGCACTAAGGCTCCCAGGTGCCATAAAACAAGACCCTAAAGTACACTAAACCAAAAGCAAGTGCTTTGCCTTTGGAATCAGTAATTTGAGCTTCAGACCACAAAACAAGAGTCTAAAGTGGTGATAATAATGTAGCACAGCAGAGTTTGACAAAACACAGCATGGGAATGAAGGAAATTACTATTTATTCTTCAACATGTATACAGCATATGCTATTTTACAGCAAGTCACCACTGGCAGGGTGAAATGGAAGAAAAATACTCACTTTAGTCGATGAAAGTTGGAAGGCATTGGAGAAAAACACCACAGTTAGGACTGTTAATGACTTACACATTGTTGATACAGGACTGAATTTGAAAACATGCTTTAACATTTACCGTAATAATGAAGGTGGTTAGTGCCACATTAAAATAAAAATAGTTCTATACAATATGTTCAATTTGGTCATGTGCTATTTACAGATTTTACAAAAAACACACACGAGCTTGTTACTTCAAGTCAGGCTAACAATAGGCCAGCAGAGTAACTCCATGTATACAACTGAGCATTAGTGCCCTAAGTGTAGGAAATCCAATTTCTAGCTATGCAGTGCAAGTTATTTTTTCAGGTCTCATTGCAAATTTTGGTCTTAAAGGGGAAAAAAAAAAAAAAAAGAAAGAAAAAGAAAGGATCTGACACGTGTAAAAAAGGTATTAAACTCCAACTTAAACCCCTCTTTTTAATTGAAACAGTTGTGTGTGTGTGTTAAAAAGGCTTTAGATTTAAGGAGACAGAAGTAGCCCTCCCTATCCCTGCGTAATGGGCAACACTGGCAAAGTAAGGTCTGTTACAATAAAATACAATAGACAAATAAATAATCCTTAAAAAAAACAACCCTATGTGTGTTGAGAGTATGGAAGAACCCCAGCAGGCTGCACCTGGAATGGTATTTTCTGCACGAGCGAGATCAGGCATACCTCATACAGAAAGTGGTGTAAACAAGGACAGTCAAGAACCGAGAGTGAGGGAAGAGGGGACCGAGAAGAAATCCTGACCCAGGGAGCAGGACTCTCTACCCAGTGCAGAAAGTTCTGCTCGTGAACAAAACCTGACTTTATGACAAATTAAGTTTGGATGATCATGCAGAAGACAAACAGTTACATGCTTTTTTAGTTTTAGACAACACACATTCATTCCCTAAAATCTGCTGCCAATTTAGTTTGATAGTGTCCGCTGGCTCAAAAAAAATTTACTTTTTTTTTTACATGATGAATAGACTATTGAACAGAACACTGTACATGCTTTTCATCTACAAAAAAATATTTGCATAAAATAGTGTTAGTTCTCTGTACATGTCAATGGACACTTTAACTGTGTATAAAAGAGGAATATATTGCCCCCACTGAAGTCAGAAAAAGCAAAAAACCAAAATCTAGATTATGAAACCTCCATCACCGGCAAATATGTTCATGTGAAAATTCAGCAGAAATAGACAGTTGCTCTAAACAATAAAAAAATTAAGTTAAACTTTTTTTTTTTTCCTTTGAATGTAAAACTCGTCACCATGTCAGTCAAGACCAGAACATATCACTAAAGTTAGTGTCTGTGCTGTAAAGCCAGATAACCAGGGGCATAGTAATGAACACAAACGGCCAGGAAACTCCTTCGGTGCATGCTGACAGAGCACAGGGTTTGGTGGCAGGCCGCACACTATCATCTTTACCAGGTTCCAGGTAGTTACGGGCCACATATTTAAGTGTTTCATCCAGCAGAATGACAGGGAGGGAGATTTTCAATACCATCAGCCACTGCGTCACGTTCAGAGGCGTGATCTGGAAGATAATCTGAAAGAAAAGCCAGGGGTTACCAAGCTCCCCCTCCAGCCCTGGCCTCAAGCCTCACACAAGGTTTTGCTCTGTCTGGGAGTTCAAGGGTGGGGGTAAGGAACGAGCACTTACTGGCAGTGGTTCCACATAAAGGATAAGGAAGTGGAGGGACATGGACAAGCAAATGGCCCCCACCAGCCAGATGTTCTCCCACGGGGGCATCCTCATCAGGGACTGGTTTTCTGACAGGCTGCAACAGAAACACGGCTGGTGTGTGACTGTAACACCAACAGGAAGCTCTGAGAACCACAAAGCAGCCTGGCAAGGCACGGGGATCCCAGGCAGGAAACAGCCCAGGATACAGTTTGGATGCTGCAACTTCAAACTGGCCTGGAAGTCAGCTTAGCAAAGCAGTCACCATCAGCCTCGGGTTTATTCTCGAGAGTCTCAAGTGTTCTGCTTGTTCCTGGTCTAGCCTGTTCTTCTCACTATGACTCCAAAATCCTCTCCATGAGAGAGGAGAGGGAAGTGTGGACATGGCAGCCTAAGACACAATCCCCCCGAGTCTACCAGGGCCCCAAGTGCACCCACTTCTGCTCAAGTTCACAGAAAGACTTACAGAGGGTCAAGAACTTGCACCTTCTTAATGCTTGGCTCTTGATTCCATCTGCATTTATGCTGTGCTGGAGAGGAGGCTGAGATCCAGAGCAGCAGATGTAGAGCAGTATCTTTATGTAGGACTACCCCAGTGCACTTGCATTTCAAGTTTATTTGTTTTTAAATTAACTGACCTCTAAGCTATTTGAAGAAAAATACCCTTGACATTGTGCTATTTAGTGGTTTCCATTTATAATCTAATATTAATTGGCTAAACCCACACTCCCTTAGGGCAGGAAAAGCTATTTTCCATATCTTCAGCATTCTTATTTTAGTTCTCCTTGATATCACTTTATACCAACATAGGAGGGATAATCTGATTGATTAAGCTTAGATTAAAAATAATGGAAAATATTTCAGTTGCTTGTGCTTAGTAAAATACCAGAGTGAATTGGCAGACTTAAAAATACACCTTATGATAAGAGATCTCAAATGTTATCTAAGAGTCACTTTGTTTGCACTACCAGAACTCGGAAGGGAAATGTGACTCACTCTTCATTAGCTGAGCTGTCCACCAAGGATCAAATTGCACAAAAAGCAGGATTTTGGACAAGCTATGCAGAGGCTTGGCTTTCCTGTTGGGACATACGAACCTGTTGAGAGCATTGCACATCTCTATGGTGACAAGCACAGAAAGAGCCATTGTCATCGGATACGGGGACTCAAACACCACACAGTCGACCCCGTAGAAGTCTGGGTTGTCCTCCTTGCACTGCAGAAAATGGCTCTGGAACAGAACAGAGTCAACTCACTTCCGCAGCTTGTTACCTTTTAAAACGTAAAATAGGCAACTAGGAAAAAGCAGTGAGTGTTACAGAAAGGAAAGTTACTACTGTAACTCCTAAAAGCAGTGCTTATGAACTTTTGCCTGCTTTAGAAAAATCCCCTTTAGGCTTTCATTTACAAGACAACAATTAGTCCTTCAAATGTTAGAGGCTCAGGTATCCCAACTCTGAGCTTTGCTATCAAGACTAATTAATCATGATGAAGTTTTATAGTAACAAGTCTGAAAATGTCTAATTATACAAATTCCCGTAACCTACCAGATTTGTACAGTCATTTCAAGTATGAAAGCAGCAAGAACCTCCCCTCTCCCCCCAAAGATATTAAACTGAACAAATACCAGCTGGTAAAAGGAAACTCTTGGACCACCATCAGCAGCAATAAACCACCAAGCAGCAGCACCCACTGTGGCAGCACCAACGTAACCTGAAAGTAAACAAAGAGCTTTTCTCAGCGCTGTGAACCATACTCAAGACAAGACCTCGCTTGCCACACTTGAACTTCGGCCTCAAGACTTCCAGTACTGAAAAAAAAATTGGTTGTAATTGATGTCTTAGTTTATTTAAGGAAAAAAAAAAAAGCCATTAGTACTTACATCCAATAGCCAGGTAACGGAAGAAGAGCCACCCACTGATCAGGGGCTCTTTGGGGTTGCGTGGTGGCTTATTCATGATATCAAGATCAGGAGGGTTAAAGCCCAGGGCAGTGGCAGGGAGACCATCCGTCACAAGGTTTACCCACAGCAGCTGAACAGGAATTAGAGCTTCAGGAAAACCCAGGGCAGCAGTCAAGAAGATACTACAAAGAAACCCACCAGTTACAAGCTTGTTCTTGTGCATGTCAGTAACGTTTAAGTCTAAGCCTGCAGCAGCACTTCTGTTCTCTCTTACCCACCGAAGATCACAAGCTGAATATTTACAATCAGAAAACTAAACACATACCCAAGAGCAAAGACTAACCACTGGCATGCAAGCTTTGAAGCATTGTCTTCTTCTTCTGGTAACTTCAAAAATTAGGGTTGTTTTTTCCCCACTCTACTTGTCTGTATAGGTAAATATATATATACACATGAATAAAGGCTTGCAAACCACTTTCTTCAAGACACATTTTAGCTCAAATGACTAAGCTTCATTTCCCTAGATTACTGCTAGTCCCTGCAGAAGTTTAATGAGCCTGTAACTTTCATGGCTCCAACCCTGTGTGAATAAATAGAACAGAAATAGGGGCTGCAGCAGGAGCCATGTGAAGGACAGCCTTAAAGCTGACAAGAAACAAGGCAAGACAATTGCTGTGCTTTATCCCACTCTGGGAGAAAGTCTGCTTTGATGTAAGGACTGTGAGGAGACCAATATTTACATTTTGTCACCAGAAATGCATTCTGTGGTGCTGGGTCACCACTGCTCCTCCCAGAGGAACACAAGACATGTTCCTGAAATCTGAGGTTAAGCAAACATCTAAACCATGCCCATAACTACGTTATCTGAAATTCCAGATCTTGTACTATTTGATTAAGGTTTTGGTTCTCCTTCTCTAGAGAATTATTCCAATCATAGAAACAGTTGGAAAGCATTACTTACTGAGCTAGAATATTCTACATAACACAACGTGCAACTTTTGTGGCAAGCTACAATTCTTCACTAAAGACCAGGCCAGAAACATGCAACTTCCACAGAGATCCATTACCTGGAGAACTTCCTCCTCCAGTTTTAGTGAGAAATACTGAAGGACTCCATCATCACTACTCTAGCTCAAAGGAAAAATAAATTAAACCTACCAAACAACTTCCCCAACATTGGAGGAGATCAGGTATCGGATGAACTGTTTCATGTTGTTATAAATTGCCCGTCCTTCTTCCACAGCAGCCACAATCGTGGAGAAGTTGTCATCTGCTAAAACCATTTCAGAAGCAGTTTTGGCCACTGCAGTACCAGAACCCATGGCAATTCCAATTTCTGCCTTCTTCAGTGCAGGGGCATCATTGACACCGTCCCCAGTCTAAAATGAGAATTCAGAGTTGGGTGGGCATTAACATACAGATCCAGAAAGGAATTTTGCACTGGGTGTGGTTTGGGATCCTTAAAACTCACTAAGTGCAAGGAAACATAGAAGCAAGTGTTTTCCAGAATGGGGAATTACTCTGAGAAGGCCTAATTAGGGTTTAAACATAGCATTTGCCTTTCTAACCAAGTAACCATCGCTTACCATGGCTGTGATCTCATCGAAAGACTGAAGAAACTCCACGATTTTGGATTTGTGGGAAGGCTCTACACGGGCAAAGCACCGGGCATGGTGACAGGCATCTCTCTGGGCAGCAAGGGACAGCTCATCGAATTCCCGGCCGGTGAAGGCTTTGGTGGACACGTCCTCATCTTCCACAAAGATCCCGATGCGGCGGCAAATGGCCACGGCCGTGCCCTTGTTGTCACCAGTGATCATAATAACTCTGATGCCAGCCTGTTTGCACAGCTTTATGGATGAAGCTACTTCAATCCTTGGGGGATCCAGCATTCCCACACAGCCCACGAACGTCAGGTTGGTCTGAAACAAGATAGGCTGAGTTTTAGTGCAAGATCCTGCAGATTTCTCCTCTGGCAGCAGCGAAATAATTGTTTTCCCTGCACGTTACATCTCTCTGTGTCGTGACACTTGGGATCGCTCCTTGTCCTGCCTTACCAAATTTTACTTCAAATGCACTAATTTTACAAGTTAAAACGTGCTCCACTTGCCAGCCTTGCAAATTCAACCTGCAAGCATTGAGTCTTTCATTTTTATCATCAGTGCCAGGAGCAGAGAGAGCACAAGCCAAAACTCATGCAACTATTATTACCTTCCTTCTAAATACCAGATACAGATTTCACTGGAAAACTACAGAGCAGCTAAGATGATAATCATGGACTGAGCCCTTGCAGCTGTCAGCACAGAGGCAGGCAAGTGAACCTGACTCCCAGAGCAGGTATGTTCCACCACACAATCCCAAAAAAAGTCTTGCAGTTGAGCAATGCCAAACTGAAAAACCGTAAGAGCTAAAACAACACCACAATTTTTGGACTGTTTAACTGATTTCTTCTTGTGCTTTTAGCCAAGCAGCAGCAGTCTGTCTACATGCCATCAACAGTTTCTCCTAAAATACAAAGTCTGTTCTTACACCGAGCATTCCCTCCACACGTGAGGAACTGTTGTGTCTGACATCAAAAATACCCAGAAAGAAAATTCTCAGATGTAACTTCCTCAAGGAATAATCAAACATAAGGAGTCACCATTCTCCAGTTTGGGAGAGGCAGAAGTGCTACAAATCTTACCTCATAGTTAATGAAATTTGAGGAGTCCTCCAGATTCATTTCCTCTTTTTTGGGAGGATTGTCATGGGTTGCCAGAGCCAAGCAACGCAATGTGTCTCTGCCAGTTCCCCATTCTCTAATGACAGACATTATTTTCTGCTTAATTCCTGAGGTTAAAGGTATTTTAGCATTTCCAACACGGACATGTGTACATCTGTCAATCACACCTTCAGGAGCACCCTGCAGAGGCAAAAAGAAAAAGTAGTTTAGCTTAATAAATCCCTTTCCATTACAACATTTGCTTAAATTATGAAGTCCTTCCTCCCACTTCAAGCTGCAGTTCGTTGTACCATAATTTTTAAGTATGTAACACCATTTCACCACCACACTCACTCAAGGGACTGACCTTAACAAACATCTTGCTCATGGATGTGCGGCTCGGTTTGTTCGGAGTACAATAGACAGACATCGACTTCCTGTCTCTTGAGAATTCCAGAGTGAATTCCTTCTTCATGAGTTGTTTTATTACCTTATTAAAACAAAAAGCATACAAATGCATTTAGGTGATACATACTACAGAGCTGTCTCCCCAAACAATGCCAATAAAGGGGAACTCACTGAGTTGCAGGCGTTTGCGCGTTCAATTCTAGAAAGTCCCTTCAGGTCTGTGTCAAACACGTTCATTTTCTCAACCAGACACGTAAGCGCTGTCTCTGTGGCTTCACCAACCTTTTCATAAACTCCCTTAGCCTTGAGTTAACACAAAGCAAACAAAAGCACAGGAGTTTAAACCTCACCTGGAACCTACCACAGACAAAAGCTCAAGTTTCACAAGGGTGGGGGGGGGGAACAGGGGAAAAGCTTAATGAGATTTAATGTGGCACATGAAACAAGTAAAACTACTTGAAAAGAGCAGCTTTGAGGAGTTTGATTTGTAGGAATTTGAAGCCCTTACCCTCAAGAGCAGCAGAGAGAGGTGTCAGTACTTTATCATCAAGCATTTAAGACATTTTGGGATTGGCAGCAACTGTAAGGCAGTGAGGCAAAGCAAGAAAGCAGCACCAGGAAATCTCCAAATTACAGATTACACTTGCTGCTGGATTTAGTTCTCAGTGTTCAACAAACAAGTAATTCTCAGAATTAATACTTCAGAGGGCCTAAATACTCTCCCCCCTTGACTAGAAGGGGATTTACCACTGCAAGGTATTACACAGACAGATGAGAACATTTATCCTCATTCCCACACTCTCCTCTGTTCCAGGATATGAACTTACTTCATTGTAATCCAAAGAGGAGTCATTGCAGAGTGCACAGATCGTTGCAAGTTCCACAAGACCATCATACTGGCTACATTTAATCAGTTTGTCATCTTTATGCCTTTCCAGAAGAAGAAAAGGGGGAGACTGAAGTTAGTTATCTAGAATTAGCATCTCATCTTTTCTTTACCCTCTTTACTGCATTTCCATTTAGTACAATGCTCATTAGTTATGGACTTGGAACTACAGAAGTTGTTGAGAAGAGCAGGATTGCTAAAGGGGAGTTCTGAAGTTTGGTCAGAGCCATGAATGGAATGACAAGATCATTGATGACATCACTCCCTGAGTGACAAAACCTCACTTCCTCCAGTGACAGTCACACAGCAGCGTGGAAAAGGGCTCAGTGATGAGGCACAGGAAAGCACTATTTGAGCATGTGCAGGGCTCGGAGGGGAGATCCACACAGGAGAGGGACATTGCTGGATACCTGAGGAGTTTAGCTTCCTTCCTGCTGCATATTCTGCAGCTTCACTGCAATGCATGAAATGCATGAACTGGGCAGGCATTAAAGCAGATTTCACTTCTTTAATTTCCTAACAATCGATGTCTATTATATGTGAGCATCCTAAAGCCATGAAAAGTGAAGTCATTTCACAAGACTAACTCCACTAGAAAAGAAATACTCTTTCCTAGAAGTGGTACACACTTAATGACAAATATCTCAAGGCTTCAGAGAGAGGGAAGGTACATTTTCCTGAAGTAAAGCACCATTTTGACATCACAAGTAAGAAGCAACTTCTCTGCTTTCACATTTGGAAACAATGAATTGATTCCTTTTCTGGAACATTCCCATACTTCTACAGCAAGAATAAAAGAACCAAGACAGTGTTCAATACTGTTATTTTCCCACCAGCAAAATTAGCAAGACAGAGCTAATATATAACATCTTTTATTAAAGCTCCCAAGGAGGGGGAAAAAAAAGGTCTGATGGAGGAAAGATGTGGATCATTACTCCGTAAGAATTCACAACTCAGACTATGACATGTCCCATTATGTAAGCTTTTGTTCAGTTGTGGCACTGCAAACAAATTCCAGTGTTGTGTAACAGCACAAGAACAAAATGAATTTTAAGAAAACAAGTATGTTTTTCATGTTTCATTTTGCATATAATCCTACAGCCATAAGCTGTGGCTTTAAAGTCCAGCTCTCAGGTTGTCACCTCGTCTATCCCACCCAAAACTTCCTGTTTTCACCTGCTCTGAACTCAAAGAACACCAGCATACTGGACTATCCATAGCTTGTTACACCAGGGTGTGCTTTTTATAACCCTTGTTTTTGTGTCCCTTATCAACAGTTTCTGAAGAACAAATGCAGTCTAAGGTGCTGGGATCAGTTCTGGATAAAGGAATTCTTTTTCTTACAGCTTCAGGTTTTTCAAGATTAACTCATTTGAAGGTCAAATGCAATCTGCCAGTTCTTAATTATTGTTGGGTTTGTGCTCTGTTTGCAGTAAGCACTGAGTGTGCTGACACATGGCAGAACTACTCCAAACTTTGACAAACTCCCAATATCCCTGCAAAATAAATCACTATGAAATCTGGGGCGTTTTTAGAAGGGAATATTTGTGATTTTATATTCTGAATGAATCTCAGGGGAGAGTCAGGTATCATATTTTTTAAGACTAAGTGAAAAATTACTGATTTAGTGCAAAAACACTTAATGGTTATGAAATTGAATAGGCTGTGGAAGCCAACAGTGTCTGAAGTACCAAGTAACACCTGTCAGAAATGGTTTATATCTGGAGCAGGTCCTGCTCTGGGGCAGTGCAATGGATTAACTGCCTCTTAACCCCCCCCAAACTTCATTTTCAGTGACAGTTTGCAATCCAAGGTGAAGTCAGTCACCTTACTCAAAATCCCTTCAAAGCCACTGCTTTAAAAGCTGCCCATAAATGCAGAAATAAACCAGCCCTAAGGCTTGGAGTTGAGCTGAGTTTCCTTATGCTCCAGGAAGAGCCTTTCTGAGGCAACTTCCCTCTCTCAGAATCCTTTGTGAGTTTAACACACTTGTTCACTTTCTCCAACTTCAGCAAGTGAAAACAGCACATTAACAAACATTATCTGTCTCATTATCCCCCACATCTGGCACCACATTCTATTTTATTCTTTCGTTTATCTGGAGCTCTTGTGAGACCAGCTAAAGAGCAACAGCTGGGAGTTTTGCAAGGTCTGGAGTCACCTTGTCTAAGCAAATGCTGCCTCCTGAAATGAAAGTGAAAGCTTTTGACAGCAATTAGCTTTGAAATAAAAAGGAGAACTGGGGAATTAAGATTTCCAGCTGCTGGGAACACCAGGGTCTTAACTGCTGTGGGAATTAAACAGAGATAATCACTATTGAGATGGGCAAGATTGCAGGAGTCAGAGGCACACATGTGAAACTGCACAAGGCTCAGACGTTTACAATAACTGAAATTAAATTCTACTTTGCCCATAGCAGAATTCTACTCTGCAAGTAAAACTGAACTGATAAGATTATAAAACACATGGAGGACTGACCAAGTAAAAGGAGCTGTAACAAGCCAGTAAACTTTTCTTCAAGAAGCAGCCCTAAAAATTCCTGAAGTTTTCAGGATGAACCACTTACCTCACTAGTAGAGACTTGCAACTGCTAAAGTAAACCAAACCTCATTCCTTTCCTAAAGGACTGGGTTTAACAGCAGCTCAAATAGCAAAGGCTGGGGTAAACACACATCAACTCAAGTACAGATGCACCAATAAACTACTGAGGGCCCGGGACAGGAATTTACAGTCAGTTTAAGAGGTAACACATTCAGAAGATGCCTCAGAAAAAACAACTTCCCTATTCTCTGAGGCAGGGAAATTGGAAATACTGAGTTCACAGATTAGCAAATGCTTACCTTCTTCAGATTTACCCAGTTTTTACATAAAAGTAAACCTCACATAGAAGCACTGAGATAGCTAATCTCAGTCCAGTAAGACTTCAATAAAATAAATCCTCTCTACCCATAATTAATTTTTAGATTATCAAGGGAACTTGGCAATACTGGAGACTGTATTCAGTGTTATGAAAGTTTACTTTTCTACCATTTATCTTCGTTTTCCTGTTAATTACTTTGCCCCCAGCCCTTCAGTGTGCATTCTCACAGGCTGACCTTTCATTTATTAACAATCACTATTGAATATTACACGCATCCCTTTTCTAGACCAAAGTAATAGTGAATGCATAAACAGACAAATATTTAACTTGAACAGAACACTTACACTTCTCCCATGGGAGCATATGTTGAACCAGTTACAGTAAATTCGTTCAGAGAGCAGCTGTCTCCTTCTACTCTGTCCAGGATAAACATCTGAAATTAGAGAGTTACAAGTGTTACTATCTTTGAACAATAATTAATTCAAGAGATTTAAACAGGCCTTAAGCAAGCAGGTACAAGAAGCAAGTTCGGGCTGAATAAACAAACCAGACAAGTCCTGATCCTCCGCACTTCGATCTCACATATGTTTGAACAGCTCCATACACGGAAGCACAAAGTGCAGGTAACAGCCCTTCTGCCTACAGATCTCTTTGGAAAACTGAGCTGAAAACCACAGGAACTGTGTACACTTCAGCTGGGAAGACCATTCACACACCACCTGACAATCCTCACTAGATCCAAGCTCTTCCTAAGCTTCACAGCTGTGTATTAATCCTCATGTAACACAAACCATGAACTAATTATCTGCTTTGAAACAGTCAAAAGCAGCTCAGCTGGACACTGTCAGCTTGGACACTGACAATTCCTCCCAAAATCAAAATAAAAGCATTTACAAATAGGAGAAGCTGAGATCTAAGAGGTGAGGTTTCAGCAAGAGTCAGACTATGGCCAGTTTCTCTTAGTACCAGCCTTAAGCAAAAGTGTTGCTTGTCCTGGATTTCCAGTTACAAGTCACTTTACCACATGGAACACTGGGAGTTTAAACCATTCAGCCAACTCAAGTGCTGTTCTAGCACTGGTGAAATGATATTTTCAAATTCAGACACCCATCTGAGGGATGCAGTTGTACCTCTAAGAGACCTGCAACTCAGTCATTCCTTTGTTTCCTTTCTAGGAGAGCTGCAGGCAGAGCCACATCTGAGGATGGAGATAAAAACCACAGTGCCTGAAGCTGTCTTACTCTTCATGGCTTGCTGGAGTGGTACTGGAGAAGATAATTTCTCACTAATTGATGGTGTATTCTAATGGAACTTCTGATCCACTGGTTAGTACAGGCCATTTTGTCACATCACATTTTAGCAATGTCCTCCTCTCCCCTCATCGTGCTGCCCTATGTTTTAGAGAAGCATTCTCACAAAATACAGCCCAATAAAATAAACTCATTGTTCCAGGTATTAGAATTTTGCTACATTTTTGCAAACTGCAATTCACATTCTGCTGCAGCTGTCAGAGGTTAACAAGGAACCAAGTAAGTTGTACTGGACAAGATCTAAAACATTTAGCCCTCTAAATAAGGAGCAGAGCATTTTGAGCTTTTAAATAAACACAACTTAAATGATGAGTTAACCAGGAAGCCTCCTGCTTTTGGCATCTGCAGGATGAAAAAATCCCTGCAAAGACTAGGGCAGTTATGCAACTCTACTGCAAGTAACCTCTTCTGGAATACTGATGAGCAGCTGCTTTGTGTCTCTTAGGTATAAATACTACGATACTTAAGGAAGCAGAACAAGTCAACCACCAATTAGAAAGAAAAAGCCATCAATCACATGAGAATAAAGTGCTTAGGGCTTACAAACTTTCACCACTGGTGTGCAGTGCTCAACATGCACACATTTGGAATTCTAACCCAATGTAATGAGACTCTGGACATTTCGTGTTGGAGTTGCTGTGCCACTGAACATCTAAAGTTATTAAACAGAAGAATTCAGTGTTTTCGCCACTAAATCCCTACACAGAAGCACAAACTGGCAACTGAACACGCAGCATGTTAAGTGATCAGCCATGAAAGTCCCAAATTAGCCAACACTAGACAGAGTACTGGGGGGAAGGGAGGAAAGGCACAGAACTCGTGCTTACCTAAAAATACACCAACATTGAAGATGACCCTGGCAATGCTGGTGACACGGTCAACTGCACCTCAAGCTGCCAGATTAGTCAGTGTTGCACACTGAAAACACTACAGTGATCCACACGAGACCAGCAGAGCTACTGCAGGTAAGATAACCAAATAAAGGTGGAACCTCCTCAGAAGTGAACACACCTTTGACTTCCCAAGTTGCTGCAGTAAATCTCCTTTTCTCATACTAAGTTTCTCCACCACTGCTGTCTTTCTCAATTAAAGACCCAAGTGTTTGACACTTACACACAGTCTGGTCGACAGTGTAACTTTCTTAAAAAAGGCATAAATCCCACCAAAGAATTACCAGCAACCTGAAAGGCTCCCAGACAAGTCAATGGAAAGCTGCTTACAAACAACTTTCTCTTCCTTGAGTGTGGGTAGAGCTATTTTTAGCCATGACTAAAGAAGGGAAGAGACAAAAGCCTTCAAGACTACACAGTGGAAAACTGAATTTAAAGTGGAGGCTTATCTTAGGAAAATAAAGCAGGATTTTGATAATATGAGAACCGAAAGAGCCGGGATCAGGAGAATTTGAGCCATGCTGACTACTGAGAGCAGCTGAGGAGAAAAGGAGCAGCAGAAGCAGCCAGTGGGACGTACCCTGCACACAGACATCTGGTTCGTGGTCAGGGTCCCCGTCTTGTCGGAACAAATCACCGAGGTGCAGCCCAAGGTTTCCACAGAGGGGAGGCTCCTCACAATGGCGTTCTTCTTGGCCATCCTGCGTGTGCCCAGCGCCAGGCAGGTGGTGATGACAGCAGGCAGGCCCTCGGGGATGGCGGCCACGGCCAGGGCGACGGCGATCTTGAAGTAGTAGATGGCGCCGCGGATCCAGGAGCCGCCGTGCACGGGGTCGTTGAAGTGGCCGATGTTGATGATCCACACGGCGATGCAGATGAGGGAGATGACTTTGGACAGCTGCTCCCCAAACTCATCCAGCTTCTGCTGCAGCGGGGTTCTCTCTTGCTCAGTGGCCACCATCTCGTCACGGATTTTCCCGATTTCCGTGTTTACCCCTGTTGCAATAACCACCCCCATGGCCTTACCAGCAGCAATGTTTGTACCCTGAGGTAAAGAAAGAGAAGGGAAAACTTGGAGTCAGCCTACAAACAGGTTTTGTGGGTGAGTTTCTTTTGTTTGGTATTAATTTAACAAAAAAAAAACCACCACAAAAACACCTCAAACCAAACCACCTCATGCAAGCTCAGATTGTGTCTCAGCCAGGACATGGAAAAGGGTAAAGAGGAAGAGGATGCCACTGCCTGTGTCTGTAAGGGAACACTCCAGGGTGGAATTTCTGCTCCCAGAACAGGCTCAAAATCAGTCACTATTGATCTCTCACAAGCAGCACAGCCAAACCCAGATGCTGAGCAAGCAGTATGTATTTCAGCTGAAATACTGAATGTGTTTTCCCTCTTTTTTTTTTAAATTAGGGCTCTATTTTGTCAGATTTAATGTCATTTACTATGAGTAATAGATGTGTTCTCTGAAGCTCCCTGTGTGAACATATTTAACATGGAAAGGAACAGTTAAATTAAGCAGCCTGCCAGCAAAAAGTTATTTTCTTATCTGAAAGATATTTAATGCTTCCTTTAAATAAATTTGAACAAACTGTTTCATGCCTATATAGAAAGCCAGTTCTCAATCATAGCTACATGACACCAAAATTTGTGTGGGCTCTTACCATGCTGAAGAACTATTACTTCAGGAAATTACTGTAGAGACACTAAAAGTGTGTGTGCTCCACCTTCCAAGACTTCCTTGTAAAGGACAAAAATAATTTTCCTCATATAGACTGGTTTCATCCAGCATCTTCCCCTGAGGACAGCTTTTATTAAAAGTTAATTCTAATTTTTAATGCATTTAGTTCAATGTGTATGGAGACACACACAGACGTGTAGAGAACATAGCAAAGTCATGCAGCTTTTGGGGGAAGACCTGAAGTTCTGCACGTTTTTATCAGCTTCAGCGTTATTTTAAAAATGTTCTGAAAATCTCAAAACAAATAACTTACAGAAAAGAGCATGTTCTTCTTGTCTTGATTTACAGCACGAGGATCAGGCACAGGGTCAGTGTGCTTTATAACAGACACAGATTCACCTGAAATAAAGATAATAGTCTTAAGAAGAGATTATGCATCTGGAGTCCTGAGGGACTCAAAAAGTTATAATCTTGAGCCCTGAAATTTTTAGGATGTCAAACTTCTTTCCTCAAGTGTTGGCCAAGAAAGCTGAAAATTATGTATCAGCTTCTACAAACATGTCACACAGGTATAGAAAGGTTCCTCTTCTTTAAAAGCAGATGTTCATTGCTACACCAGACTTCACAAGGTGGTGCTCTCAGCTTCAGTCACTGAGTTACACTACTTTGTGTAAGCTCAAGAGAGCCAAAGCTTCCTCCTTTTAAAAGGATTTTGTTGAGCAGCATCTCAGACCTCAGTCCTATTTTATCAGTCAGGAGACTCAAGCATCAGCTTGGCTGAAAACAGCAAAGGCTTCCTTTAAAACAAGAATTCTGTTACTTAAATAAAGGCAAGGAAGAGTCCCTTTTTATAGAATTCTGGTGGGTTATTTCTACTTATTCCGACAGCTTTACAGGCATGGAGTCCATTTTCCTATGCTAAACATAAGTAAAGCTTGATCAGTCTCGTGCTATTCAGGATCTGTGGTGAGAAACTTTGGAGCCTGTTTCAAGACAGATTCAAGGATGAAAAATAGGCTTCCTATGAATACTTTACTGTTTTAAAATTCAGAGCTAGTTAACATTAATTTATGCTACCAAAACAGGCAGGCAGATCTTCATGTTCCAGCTGAAAGAAAACTGTTGTAGCATGCTTGGTTGATTCCCAACTTCTTTCCTATATTCAGAAGTGCTGCTACTTTGTTTTGTTTTCAACAAATCTGAAAAGGGTTCTAAAAATAGCTCTTGCATTTGAGGGCTGGTACCAGAAAACACACGAATGTGAGCGCACAGAATTTCAGCAAATAAGGCTTGAGTGTATTGAGTCTTTAGTGGCAGCAGCTTAAAAGCTGCCAGTATTGCAAAAGTTGTTCTCTCCTGTTGCAGAAGACATTTAGTAGATTTACATACTTTCATATTTGAGTGGCGACAAGATGTTCAAACCTAGCAGACTCCGTGAACTAGAAGAGAAATTCATAATTTTTATTTTCATTTCCCACAAATTGCTTGTGTCTGTTGAGAGAAGGGGATGACCAAAAAAGCATTACAAGACGCAGTAAGAATGTTCATCCCACTAAAGGGAACACAAAGCCAATGATGAAGCAACATATTCAGCCACTCTAGAAGTTACCAGATCAGAAATTTACTGCACTTGAATGCAGAGAACTTCAATAACTGCAAGCTTGTTTCTGATGGATCATTCCAAATAAACAGTGAAGAGGCACTTTCAATTATGCACATAATTACATAAAAGTCACAGAAACTGTACCTGTGAGAATTGACTGGTCTACCCTTAGAGTTGTAGATTTGATAGAA
>NW_008238337.1:2907261-2930196 GCF_000691975.1 Corvus brachyrhynchos
GAAGTAATTCTTATATCGGCAGGAACCTTGTCTCCAACTACAAAGGAATGACAAGACAAAGTCAGAATTTTGCTGTTTGAGAGGTTTCTGACCACGTGTCCCTTAGCTCCGTCAGCCAGAAAAATGACTTTCCAATAACTGCTCAAATGACTAAGATCACCAGCAGTTTTTGCTGCTTTTGTGACTTGCAGTACTCCCATTTTCTGAGTATCCAATACACTTTGACAATTTAGACTTGCCCCTACCTAACCTCCAAGAAAGAAGCTGTAAATCACTGGATTGTTTCTCTAACCACACGGCCACTTGAAAGCAAAGGGGAAACATTCTCAAGAGCAAGATACCAATTTCAGAAGATGTATTTATAAACAATCAAACCCCGTAGCTAAGGTGAATCGAGTTCCCTTTTCAGAACAAGTGGTCCTGCAGAGTCTTTTAGTTGTTTTCTCTATGCCCAAAGGGAGTCCTCTGCTCTCCAAAGATCACATTATCCACATCTATTTATTTAGAAAACTAAAAGAAGTTGTATTTTCCTTTTCTTTGGCACCAATTGTGAGAATAACGTGCTTCTGCAAATATGCTCTTGTAATGTTATACTTTGAATCCTGCCAGATGTTTCAGAGTTGGATGTTAACTTCAGATCACACAGTAGCTTTCTTTTCCAGTAATGCTGCTCTATTAAATAACCACAATCCACATCCCAGTTACAATTTTCACAGATCTCTGTTATGTTTATCTCGTCATACACATTTCTACTTTGCAAAAGACAAAACTGAAGAAAAAAACAAAACAAAACAAACAACTCACAAACAACAAAAAGTTCACTAACAAGTGCTGGAGACACCAAAGCAGCAGATGATAAAAGTTAACACCACTCCTAAAATTGGCAGTGATGAATCCAGCTGTCAGCTGAGCTCAAGCATCCCTAACATCTCAAAACTAATTCTTCTACCTTCCTACTTCCTCTTACCCAGCTTTTCCTAGTTTTTAAGAAAAAAAGCTAAAGCTCTACCATTT
The DNA here is from genome assembly GCF_000691975.1 of Corvus brachyrhynchos. Classification (NCBI taxonomy): domain Eukaryota; kingdom Metazoa; phylum Chordata; class Aves; order Passeriformes; family Corvidae; genus Corvus; species Corvus brachyrhynchos. The sequence goes on from NW_008238337.1 coordinate 2,908,276, forward strand.
TGTGCCTACTGAAAATAAATGGCTGGATGGAAATTAACTTGCTAAAGCATATTAACGAGGCACATTTCTGACTCACATGGAGGGGTTCTACATTCTGCATGTCAATGTTGCTAATTAACACGATTGAACACTCCTAATGTAATTTAGCACCGCAAGCATTCAAGTGTCAGCTAAATTATTATAAAATAATGCAAAGAAATAAAGAAGGGAGAATAACTAACTAAAGACAGCTGATCTTTTCAGTAGGTGGAATCTGTGTCCCTGCAGTGAAATTGAAATAAGCTGCAATTCCTGCAGGAACTGCTTATGCAATCAGCAGCAATAATGCACATTAAGAAATAATGTCATGAAAATCTCTACAGTGGTGTCACAGCCTTGGCTCATCCAACCACTCACACCCTGGAGTAGAAAACTGTGCAACAAAACCCTGAAGAGGAGAATTAAGTGCTACTTCAAACCTTAGGAAAACTTGCACCATGGGACTTTCTGTAAATTCAGAGTAACTCCAACCATTAAAACCAGGAAAAGATTGTATAGTTTTGCCTGTAAAGTCAGACGTGTGTTTTTGTGAGCATGTGTATAGGAAGGGATAAAAAACCAGGCACAAATGTATCATTATACCATGTGAATACTAATTTAAGCCACAATGCCCTTGAGCAGCAAGAGAAAATAGCCTTAGACAAACGGTGGCCTAGGCCAAAAAAGGCAAAACTATTCAATTGCTCTCCTGGTGTCCTGAGGAGGGTTATTTGCAGACACACAGTAGCAGCTGCTTTTCAGATATGGCTGGACAGGCCAAGCCCTCAGAGCAATGTGGTGAGCGCCTGTCAACCTGCACAAACATCTTCAGAGCACCGGGAAGAGCTGCAGAGCTACAGCCAGCCCACATCCACCACATCTGACAACACTGGTAAAGATGCATAACACAAAAAAGAAGCTGTTAAAAGACTAATCTTAAAACTTTCAAGCAACTGGACTGACATATGGCAAAGTTCACAAGCGATTTTCTAACCTACTTCTGAACTGCTCTAAGTTGTTCAAACTCAATATTCACAAGACTTAAAATACTTGGAGAGACCCCTCTAACAGGCTACTGATATTCAACATCAGTATTTCCATGAAAACTACTACTGTTGTTATCAACTGCCTGAACTGCCAGAACCGAAGTGTTAAATTTATTATGACAGTGCAGCTTTATAAATTTCTCAACAATTTAAGATAAGACACATTATTCACTCGCCCTCTCTGACTGAGAAGGCTGTAGTAAAATATCCAAGGCATTTCCAATAGGCAGGAAAACTGCACAGCAAGGTCAATTACAGAGATATTTTAAACAGCTCTTTGCAAAATAACAACTATGACACTAAGTCATTTATAGTCTTGAATATACTTTCAAGAGCACAACTGAAGCTGAATATAAATAGGAAGTCATCCTATGACAGAGAAGAACCACAGGAAATGTTCAGTGAGCAGTGTACTACAGATCTCATCTACAAATAGAAGGTGTTTTTTCCCTATACTTTTAAAACAGGAAAAAAAATTGTCTGTTGTTGTTTTTTTGGAAGGCTTTTTAAAATTCATACAATTCAGTCCACAGAACCAATGAAAGTAATACCCAAGGCTTGAAAGAAATGAGAAAGTGATTATGTATTTGTGTTGCTCAGCACAGAGCTCCTACAGTAAATGACACAATTCCGTAGTCTGACATCTAAAATAACAACTCAGCTGCAGAAATATTTTTATCCATTATTTCAACTGAAGGTTTTAATCCTAAATAGTCACTTGATTTCCACAACAGCTTTGAAGAAATCAAATAAACTGCTTTCAAAACTGCCCAGGTATGTGTTCTGAAACATAATGTAGCCAAATACATAACTACTGATTAAAACATCCCCACTAACTACAGCATTGAGTGCTGCTTGGAGGAGTGAGAGAAGGGTTTGGTTTGAATCATTACAGCTTTACCCACAGAATCCTTTTATTCATGCATTTTAGAATTTTAATACTGAGCTTCAGCACAGAATAAATGAATCTGTTTAAAAACAACCTGGTCCCCACAGGGGGTTAAAAAAGATAAATATCCATTTTATTTAACTGTACATACTGAAACAGACAATTTACAATTTCCACTCCTTGGTAGAAACTAGAGTGGTACTTTGTTGCAATAGGAATTTAAAGTTTATCTCAGTTGCTTTAAAGAAGTCACAATTTTTCACTGAAAATATGGATAATTTAGTACTTGAAAATACTGGGTTCTTCAGCCACCTAACCAGCAATGTTACCTGCCAAGATTCCCACTGATTACACCCAACACCTCAGCCTTTCTTCTCAGGTTCAAAGCTCCCCAGCCCCCATCTTCCTATTCCCAGTGCTGTGGCAGTGTTATGGGTCAAGTTCCCTCTGTATGAACAGGCACTGACACATATATTTGATTTTTACACAGTCCAACACTGTTTCTCCACAGACTTGTCCCACATCAACTTCACGTACAGAATGTATTAAGCAACCTGAGTCCCAGTTTAATACTTGGCACTGACCAAGTCCTACAGTGAAATGACCAACTCATTACCTGGGTGTTTCATTTGAGCACTGATATCCCTTTGAATACTTTACCAGTTTCCAGCAAAGCAATAAAATTAAATATTTCATTTCAGAATTCTGTCAGACAGTGGTTTGAGACACTCACTGGGAGACCTCTAAAGCCAAAATACAATATTAATGTTGCAGGCTATGGCAGTCTGTGCTTTAAGCAGCCCAGAAAGATGGGCAGAAGTGATGGGACACATTCTATGAGCAATGAAGGTGGAAGGAAAATAACTGCTAAAACTGTGTGGATTTCAGTCCCTTGTATTTTTAATTACTTCTGGGTACTAACAAAGAACCTTAGACTACAACAGGACCATACTCATCTTTCAAGTCTCAAATTATTAGACTATCTCAATATAGTCTATTGAGATCCATATGCCAGATCTTCTAATCAAAACTGCTGGTGACAGGAGGCTCAGGAAGCAACATAAATTGTACCTCCAAAAGCCACTATGCTATAGAACAGTCCTCAGAACAAAACTACTGCTTGAAATGTGTACTTTGACCACCAATATCAGCTCTGTTAACTCTCGACCCCTCACACCACTGGAGACTTACTCAGATTTACAGGCAGGTACACTGTCAAAAGTGAAAAGTTTTGCTTCTTTTTTATGTTAATGTGTTACAAGAACAATTCCTCTTCTTAGCAAAGAAAGTGATATGTTTGCAGAAAGTCCCTCTGTGTGATCACAGCAAATGAAAGTAATTCTTCCTGTAGAAGTCAGAAGGGCTGTTCATATACAATACGTACCTCACACTTTCTTATTTATGTTTATCATTAACCAAAGCCAGTGTCACCCTGGATCTGCTATCAGCAGGTTGGGGGTTGGAACTGGACTTTTGTAATAAAGATTATCAGTACAGCTCCAATTATTCTGTAGTTGAACAGTTTGTGAACACAAACAGCTCCTGAAACTGAGTAAAAGCATCCCCAAACCAATTGCCATAAGCCATCAAATGGAGAGAGGAAAAAAAGTGTCTTAATATATTAACATTCATTGTTGACAAGTTCATGTATTTTGGTTTTTAAGACACTATGGTCTTTCTCCCGCTTTATTAGGATGCTCTAATTTTAGCAGGCTAGAGTAGAAATACTATCAAGTTTAGAAGATATAATCTACCACACTGCTATTAGAACACCTGAGTGAAAATACACGGGGTTTTACCAGCCAAAGGAAAAGAAGTAAGTATTAATTCTTTTGCCAAAACACATGAAGTGTTAGCAACTGTTTTCTGGTCTAACATGACAGATTACTGGTACAGTTATTTAAACCACTTTTCCTAGTGAGGCATTTAGTCTCTTTAAGAGTCAGTTATTTCAGTCCCCTCTCTTACCCAAAAGTAAGTTTATACTCTAAATTAGAGGATACACCATTGTGAATTTTTATTAATAAACTGAAGCAACTGAAGCTTCCTACATGAAGAATTGAAGAACACAGTTTAAGAACTGAAATGAATAGATTCAATCAACAGAACTGAGTGTTTTCTGAGCGTTGAATTGAGTATTGCTGAGGACAGTAATACTTAAAGCTCACACCTGAACAGAATGGTTTGCTTTTATTTAGAGGTAGAGCTGCTGCAGCACAACTGGTTTTTGTATTAAACTTCCTTAACACAAGCTCAGCTTAGCTCCTCTTCTCCCCTTGTACACAGACAATCTCATCTTCTTATTGTGCTTGATTTCCTTCGACCATCAGAAACTTAATTTTTCTTCTGTAGTAACAGGTTTTAAGCATTTAATGCTTCCTGAACAGGGCATAATAAAATAGTACCAGAAATCAGAAGCTCTACAAAACAGGAACATAATTGAGTCCATCTACACTTTCATACAAGGCCAAGACTATCCAAGTGTCAAAATTAGAAGAGTGATTATGAACCATATTTTAAGTCTGAGTTTCCACTCCAAACCAGGAAGGTAAGATTTATTTTCCAATGAGACAGATTACACCAGCAAAGGTCCATCAGTTGTAACCACAGCAGTAAAACAGCACTTGCTTTCACTGACAAGGAGACAGAACAACACATTTAAATTCATTCTTTCCATCAGACAACTTGCATAAAACAGCCTCTATCATCCACCTTCTGCATTCTAGGCAGACCAAAAATATCCACCGAGCTTACTGTGCAGTGTATGCAAAGTGTGAGTATCCTAACCCAGGAACTGTTAAAGGTAGAGGTTAAAAAAAAAAAAGTGAACAACACATATGTATTATATTGTTATCAAGAAAAGCCAAAAGGACAGAAAAAGCTTCGCTTTCTGGGAGCAAAATATCTCCAGGTCAAAACTGAGGGTTGAGAAAAATGGAGATACTGTGTTAAACAGTATGTAAGACTCAAATTTTTCTTAATTTGTTTCTTTATATTCTCTAAACACATACTTGTGTCATTCTCTCTGAAGAGGGCACCAGAACATTAGATAAGATTGGCTGATGGACAGGGACACAGCTTGTAAGCCTGCACTCATTTCTAAACCAAATTTGTCTAGTTTTAGCTTTTAATTAGTGGATCTATTTATACCACTGCCTGGTAGATGGCAAACTCTTGTGATCAGCCTATAAAAATACCTAATAGCAGAAAGAACAGACTGGTAAGTTAAGCCTCAAGGCAAGTCAGGTAGAGAACAACATCATCTTCACACCAAAGCTGAAGTCCTGTTTCCAAGTTATGCTGCATTTGGGTAACAGAAGAACCAAGAGTCAGAATTCTGGAAGTGAAGCAAAGCTCCAAATGCAAGCTTTCTTTAGCCTTAAAAAAAAAAAGCTTCCTTTGTTAGGGTGATACAGTAATAACAGAACATTATCCTGATGTTCAAGCTTTTTGTTCAGTACTATTTGTGCTTATAATAAAACCCACTCAGTATCAGTTCTGTCAGAGTACAGAATATCAGAATATGTTCTCAATTTTCAAGCAACTAAACCAGAATTAGTTTCACTATTTTTACCAAACAGTTTAGTAACTCAGAAGGAAAATGCTACCAGAATTGGGGTAAAAATTGGAAATATGTTTTGCAATATTTCAAATGTGTGTTAAAAGTGACACAAGTTGAGGCTGTGCCCTGAGTTGAACCTCAAATGACGCCAGATGCCAGTGAAGTATGGAACAGAGTTTGGACTGTGTCTGGTTATCCCCAAGCTGCCTCTGATGTGTTGGCCAAAACATTCACTGAAGCTCACAGATTTATGCCCTACTCGTACATGTATTTATCAACCACTGATCTTACTTTCCTGTCTTTTTTGGTTCAAAAGTAGTACTTTAGGAAAAAAAGCAAAATACATGCTTTAAGACTCAAACCCAACAGTTTGCACCCAGTAAGGAAACACCCACCACAACATTTGCAGTCAATTCTTTTTCCCTATCAAGAGAAGCTCTCAGCAGTTTGCTTTAAGACAGCCTCCAGCAGGTCTCTGTTCTGGGCTTAAGCCTTCCTCCATCCTTTTCCTTGTTTTTTCCAATCTCAATACTTTCCCAGAAAAAGTAAACCTGCAATGTCTAGCACTGAGCCTGAAAATCAATCCTAGTTATTGGAAAAGTAACACAGGCACAAGGACCCAGAGGTTCTGGAGTAAGATCTGCAACATCCATGTTTTTTATTTGTACTACCAGGGAGAACCTGGAGCTCCTCACAACCACATGGGACTTTGATGTAACTCACCTCAAGAATCTTCCTTCCTGACCTTCTTCATCCCAAAATTTATCTATCTTTCTTTTATTATAAGGCACCCAAGAGTCCTGAAGTGCTCTGCAGTTGGAATTCAAAGCTTCAGAAAGCAGTTCTTGCCTACTCTGTGCCAGGTATAAAACCAAGTTTTCTGGAATATACACTAATTTAATAAGCAACAGCTTCTGGCAACTCTGTGTATATTTTTAACATGTTGAGTACTTACAGATACAGTAACAGATGACAAGAACCATCCTTCAGAAATTCAGGGAAAAGAGGAACTACTGTGCCTGTGCTTTGGTCACTTACTGACTGCAACTATTGAACTTTCATTTATTAAATTACAGAAACTCAGATACACTCTATCTACTCCAGAAAATTTTAGACAGGAAAATACAGCAGAAGTGAACAAAGGTCATTTCTGTTCCCAAATGTGCTTCTATAAAAAAAAGGACATGATTTACAACCAGTTTATCCCAGTTTTTCAGGCTGAACTTCACACAAAACTTTTAAGTAGGGCCATGCTTTTTAAAATTTCTCTTTAAAATTTTAAAATTTCTCTTTAAAATAACCCAGCAAACAAAAACTAAACTAAACCAAAGTGTATCTAATCTAATAAGATTAGTTACAAGTTTGGAGTCTAGCCTCCAATTAACTCCAGCTTTTACAACAGCATGATAATCCATTTAAAGACAGGCAAACTGAAAAGCCATGTGAGGACAGCATGTGGATGTTTGTCAGTTCATCAATTCTAAGAAAAACTCTGCAGCTTAGTAACCATCACACACTACAGCTCTGAGAACCATACCCACCACAGGTGTGCAAGCAAATTTAAGGCACACATCCCAAATCTGTGATCCCAACATCCCTAAGAGCTCCTGTTCATCGTACAGTATCTTTTCTACCATCTCTGCTGAAGTGAACATGGAAAGTCTTCCTAACAACATGCAGTTAAGAAATTCGTGCCTGCACGTATCAATAGCAATCTAACAATTCCTACGATAAAGTTATCTCTGTGTCAGACCCACACACAGCTATTTCAAATTTACAAAGCTGTTACAGCATTAAATACAACTATTTTGCAAGGGAAGACTTGTAAAAATTTGTTCAATATTGTTTATCAGCACAGGGGAGAAACCAATCACCTGGTTGTTTATGCCACTCAGTTGAAAGATATTTGCCTGGACACACAAATGTCATTGGCACTTGGCCAGGAATTCCATAGCCAGATATGCATCCCAGCATGAAGGGCTCTGTCACTTCCCTACATGGCCATCTTTTTGCAAACACCATGTCAAAGGCCATCGCAGTCCTCCTGCACTTGAGGCACCAGCATGCACAGAGTCTCTCTCACCTCCAGGTCTTGACACCAGCACTGGGACATGGTGCATTTATTGGCTCTTCTCTACTTGCTCTGTGGCTTTTTTCCATTTGATTACAATTAAAACTTCTTCATTGTCTAGCTACAAGAATTTATTATTTCAGTATCAGAAGCTGTGTTACACTGAAGCACTTATTTCTCTATTAAACATCCACATGACTTACAATCAACTGCAGCTTCAAGAGGGTAACTGAAGTGCATTGTTTGACCCACCACTTCAAGTGAGTATTTTACCCAGAAAAGCTTCTGCAGTCCAACAAGCCAGACCACCTGTCTTAAAGGACAGCCACAAAACTTGGATGTTTTTTGGGTTTCTACATGAGCACACCTGCTTAAGCTTGTCCTTATTAAAAAAAAAAAGAAAATCAATTCTACGTGTGCTGGACTATCAGTCATTGTTCTACAGGCAGATTTTAAAATAATGCAATAGTAACCCTATGATAAAGAGGAGACTATGCTTGTTAAAGGCAGCCTGGTGTCACAGGAACATTGGTTATTCCCAATTCGTTTTTCTCCCTCAGACATAGGCCTTTTAAACACAGTAATTGATTTTATTGGTACTGACAATATACAGCAGGTAAGTAAAAGCCTACACATCCCCCAGATGTTCTCATACAGAATAAAGGCAAAGCTAAATTTGAAGATGAAAACACAATCTGTACCTCTTCTGAAACGGCAATGAATCAAGTAGAAAGTGCTCTGTGCTCTAGATACCTGGCAGAGCATCAAAATCCAGCGCTTCTCCTCAGTGATACCCCAAACCAGTGCAAAACACACAGTCATCAGCTCACAATTTTACCAATACTGCTTTAAATTACCAAAAAACACAACCCAAGTGTATCCCCATGATGAAAACTCCTTCCAAAACTACCATTCCATTGCTGACATTTAAAAACAGGCTAAGGATTTGGCCAAGACATCTACTGCAGAGTCTGTAATTGATACAGTTCTGTTTGCCTCAAAAGGACACATCAAACACAGCAGAAACACCCCCCTCCCTTGCAGAGCACACAGCTCTGGCCATGCAGAGCAGGAGCAGTGAGGCTCAGTAAGTGATAAAGCATCACAGTTCACCCTCTGTTTCTGCTATCATCACTTTGGATTTGGATGTGTAGCTGAATCATCCTGTGCACAGAACAGGGCCTTGAGACAGGGCTCAGCCAATGTTAAAGTTTCTCAAGAAATGAAAGCTGGGCAGGCAGCCAACACCAACTTCATTCTGAGGGCACATTCTCTTTGTCTGCTAATTAAAACAGGAGGATAGTCAAGTTTAAGGGTATATATTTATCTCCTCTTGAGACAGCTGCCACCTCTAAAATCAACGTGACACTAGTGCAAAGTAAGTTTGATGTACACCCTGAATTGTTCCCAAAGGAACAATCACTCAGTTAACAGTTGATAATGACCTACAAAATCTGAGCATGCAACATTCCTGATACTTAGCAAAAGCCACCTAGTTTTATCTGGGAAGGAACAGTCAAGCCCAGTTTAGAGAAAATGTTATTACTATGGCATTATTGCCAAAATGATGGAGTTCTAGCTCAAAGTGTATAACCCTTCTATTTTTGCACTCCTTCCAAACAAAGATACGCCTTTTAGAGGAAAACTAAGATATTAGAAAGCTCTATGCAAAAGTCCAGTCTTTTAAGACTGGCACTTCAAAAGCTTACCCAGGAGTAACAGGGAGCTCTACTCTGCATAGCTTATGTTTTTGAGATCTACGCAGCAAATTGTCAAAAGAAGCAATAAAGAATTATGGAAGATGAGAAAGCAGTGAAGTCACGTGCCAGTCATACTTGCTGAGAGGACAGAAGACATTTGTGAAAAGAAGTTCAAAGGCACTGCTACTACAAGTCTAAGAGCTGGAGGAACACATTCAGATGAAATAACAGAGCGTGACCAAAAAAATCTGCGCTCCCAAACCCAAGGAAACTGAAGACATTTAAAAACCAGGAACAAACATCTATTTTGTGATGAAAAACCAGATGAGTTTTAAGACACTCTGAAAGCAGACATTAGAAAACAAAATTTTAAATTCGTGACAAGTGTTAAAATCACAACTCCAATTAAAATGCTCTGCTTTTAGACCTACCAATTAAACTAAGTGGCAATTTGAAAAACAATCCCCTCCGTAGAAATGCACATTTAAGGTAATTACAGATGAACAGGAACAAGATTGTTCTTAAGTGAAGCATATACTTAGGAGTCTTTGAAAACTCCCCCCAGGGCCTCAAATCATTAAGACAAAGCCCCACAACAATTTTACATTAATATGCTAATGCATGTATAAGTGGGTCTTACCTGCCACTTCCACAATATCACCTGGGACAATGTCTCTTGCTTTAATCCTCTGGACACTTTTTCGGTCTTGTCGATACACTTTACCCATTTCTGGTTCATACTCTTTAAGAGCTTCAATAGCATTTTCAGCATTTCTTTCCTAAAGGACAGCAAAAATGAGTAATTCTGAAAGCCCTCAAGGAAAAATAAGCCAGTCAGATCCGATTTTTCAAAAGCATTATCATATGAATGCTACCAACTCAGCTCTGCTGTGTTTCTTCATACAGAACATTTTGTGTCCCCTCCCCTTACGAGGTTGATGACTGGAAATCATTAGAGTGTACTTCAGGTGTTTGGAGGCCTTTAGAACACAGAAATTGTTTATTTAAACCCCCGCAGCATTTTCCAACAAGAATATCCACTGTGTTGTTGCAGGGAGGCCACACAAAGAGTTCCATGTCACATATGGATGCTTTTTGACCTTAAGAAAAGCACTAAGCAGAATTAAGAATCATGAATGTAGGTTTTGGCTGTACTTTGGCTGGAGCAGCTTACACTCAGCCTGGAGTGGACTAGCACTGCTGAATTTCGTTTACTGACATAAATCAAGGATCAAGTTATGATGAAGCCAACTTACTACTACTTGTTTCAGCAAATCAAGTCATGCTGAAGTGAAATTAAAGCATACACTAGAAACTTCCCCAGAATCTCTAAACAATTTACAAACTTGGATGAATCTCCACATATGAAAACCTTTTGATTTCCACTAAAACAACAGCTTTCCCGTCTCAGCTGCAGTCCTCTCACTAAGCACTGGCAGAGACTGGTATCAGTGTTGTGATGCCACCTGGATAAAGAACAACTGTAGAAACCAGCAGCTTATCAGTGCTCCTTCTCCAGCTCTTGGAGAAGGAACTTATTTTCCATTTCCCTGCCTATTGACAAGAACAAACGTCATCTAGCCCTGATAATTATAGATAATGGTAGAGTGCACATAGTTTCTAGAACATCTGCCCTTCAAATATACATCAGGCTTTCCAGATAATAAAAAATTCCTCCTGCATGTCAAAGCAGAAACAAAACCATCAGAAATTCAAATGTTGAGGAACTCAGCAGTTCCATGTAACAGTGCAGCTGAAAAATGAGCTTTTTAAAAATTACCAAAACTACCTTGAGGAACTAAAATTTAAATGGCACAGCTCAGGGTCTGGCAGTGCAGATACCAGCACAAACCCATAAAGCTTTAAGTAATACCAGCCTCATACTCCACCAGGTAAATTAATTCTGCTCCTCAGCACTGTTAACACCAATACTACTTTTCTATGGACTAACTACGAGCCACTGTGAGGCAAAACCTTAAAATCCCACAAAAGGAAGGTTACTTCAACAGAATCTCTCCTTCAAAAAGGAGAAGTAAAAATTCAGCATGATAACCCAGGTGGCCAAGAAGGCCAATGGCACCTGGCTTGTAGCAGAAATAGTGTAGCCAGTAAGATCAGAGCAGCACCCATCCCCTGTGCTGGGCATTGCTGAGGCACCTCCAGTTCTGGGGGCAGTTTTGGGCCCCTCATGACAAGAAGGACATGGAGGGGCTGGAGCATGACCAGGAAAGGGAACAGAGCTGGAGAAGGGTCTGGAGCACCAGGAGCACCTGAGGGAGCTGGGGGTGGGGGGGGAGGGGAGGCTCAGCCTGGAAAAAAGGAGGCTCAGGGAGGACCTTGTCACTCTCTAGAAAAAGAAAAGAATAAACACCCAAGTTGCACCAGGGTAGATTTAGAATGGATATTAGCAATAATTTCTGCACAGAAATGGTTGTGAAGCATCCAAACAGGCTGCTCAGGAAAGTGGATGAATCACCATGCCTGCAGGTATCTAAAAGATGTACATGTGGCCCTCAGAGACATGGTTTCTTGGTGGCCTTGCCAGTGCTGGGTAAACGGTGTGACTTGATCTTAAAGATCATTTCCACCCTCAACAAAGTCTGTGATTCAGCTCATTCAGCCAGCTCAGCGTGCTAGACTGAGTCTTTTTGCTCCCAGTTTGCCTGAAGTTATGGTAGCCAGACTATCCTGCAGGCACTGAAGCATTGGCAGGTGGCTCCTGGGGAAAAGTGCACGTGAGAGGAAAGGTTGAGAGCGGCAGAGCCGTGGCCGTGACTCAGTGCTCACATCTGGTACCTGTAGGAACAGATACATTTATGGGTGGAGACTGTGTACTGTGACTGATTTTCCATGCCCATTAGAACAAAGGAATGAGTCACTTCATCTGTGCAGCAACTCTGTTGCACAATGAAGTTCCATGCATGTAGAAATACACAGAGGTATATTCTTTGCATACTATCACATCTGAAAAAAAAACCCTGATTATTTCCTACAGCAGGGAAACAACTACACAAGAAAAATCCTCAAACTATACAGACAGCTTTACCTTCCATTTCATGCTTAAAATTAGTACCTGCAGAACTGCAACTCAAGAGTTTCAAGTTAAGCATTAACTCTTGCACAATTACTTTATGGAGACTTGAATATAAAATGTCATTTCAGAGGGCAATGCTGTCACCCCTTGACCAACGTCTCTTCCCTCCACACCTGCTCCAGCAGGTTGACCAGCAAGCTGGGTACTGCTAAAAACTGAGTTTTGAGGAATACTCTTCAGCTAGCTCACATGGGATAGCACAAAGCAGAGCACAGGAATGTGCAGCAATGCCACTCAAGGCCACTTCTTCCAGCATACAGGGCTCTCTCTAATGTGTTTTAACCTCTTAACAGGGCTCCTCCTCTTAATTTTTGTTATTTTGACCAGTTTGGTTTTTTTTAAGCATGATGTCTCACACACTAAGAGAACAAGTAATTAAGTCAGGTTAGCACCTTCCCTTAAAAAAAACCCCAACAAAACCGACCAATCATACAAAGAACTGGAATTACCATAAAAATCCCAGGGTATTTTTTATCTGCAGAAAAAAACCCTCTAACAAAACATCCACTGCCTAAAGTGATCAAATTAGCAAACTAAAGTGATATGAACATTTTTGTTTTGGCATCTCATGAAGTGTTATTTTATGTTATGATATTACTGTCTACATGATTTATAAAAAAGCATCAAATTAATGTCACAGCTGACAGTGTAGGAAAAGTTTCATGGTATTTAGATGTTTTCAGAAGAAACTTGTGCCTTTGACAGACATGCAGTCTTTGGATGTACACTTAATAGTGATTGAACAGGGAGAATTAATACTGTATTAATAATTTACTAAAACACAACAGTTGTCTCACGAGGAAACAGACAAGAAACAAGATTACAAGTGCTCCATCCTTTGTTCCTTAGCTGGGAAAAAAACCCAAGCAAACCAATCCAATTGTTCTTAGCTTTGCAAGGCCTGATTTATTGCCTGAATTCAGGTCTTTATGCTGGCTTGTCTTGTTCGTGTGTTCAGCAGTGTGTGGCCAAACACACTGATGGGCATTTTGCCTCTCTGGCAACACTTCTGAAGCTTTCATTTTACCTTTAAGTCAACACTTTCTGTTGAGACGCTTTATGGTTTGCTGACTCTCAGGAATCCAAAGTTAACAGCACATCCTACTTGCTGTGTAAGAACACCCGACACTACAGGGTACAGTGCTTCCTCTTAAACGATAAAACCCCCAAACATTTGTGATTTGATGCTGTAAAAATCTCTGCATACCTGCCACACTCCCACAATTGCATTGGCTACTAATATAAGTAAGATTACAAAAGGCTCTACAAATGCTGTGATTGTTTCTTCACCTTCTTCAAACCAGGCCAGGACCTGCAAGAGAAACACAGCGATTTAAATTACTGATTTACACAGACACCTTGCAAACTTTATGCCTGCTAAATTTCAACTGCTCAGACTTCAGCAGTTTTGGAAACCCCTCAATCTACCAAGTCTGTAGTTTTGTAATTCATGAATGAATTGGCAAAACGCAATGGAAAAGGAGAAAAAGAATCTTTACTAAAGTAGTACAAAGTTCATTTTAGAGGCCGCTCTTCTTCTAAAGGAGTAAGCTATTTATCTGGGAAACAATTGCTACTGTTGCTTCAGAAATGAAAGCAGAAGTTGTGACAACATTATGACAATGAAAAATAATTATTTCATTATGGTATAAAACAGGACACAGACAGATTAGTTTGACTACTTAAAACACAAACTTTGCCAGAATCTGAATTTTAAGCAAGTTAATTGCTCTTTACCGGTAACTTAGCCACACAAATGAAAACAGCTTTACAACAGCTTCTTTCATATCTATAGTGAGTAGATATGAAAAATAAGCATCTACTTATTTAAATACAAGTAGTGTCTTATTGAAACATCTAAGTGAATGGCATAGTTATATCTGAAGCTGGATTCTGAACCAAGCAGCTGATAAAACTCAAAATTGGATTTTAAAAGGTAAATTAAACTTGAGGACTTGCATAAAAGGCTCCACATAGATTTTAATTCATTTGTTTCAAAAGTGCACTCCAGTTTTAGGCATCTGTCATTCACTTGACTTGAATGTGTCAGGGCCTCTGCAGAGTGCTGGAGTCACTGATGAAAAGTCAAGTTAAAGTTAACATGACCAGAGAGGAAGAGAGTTTTCATCAACATGTTGAGCAACAGGAAGCCTGGAAAGTGACAGTAAATAGGAACAACGTGTTGAGATAATTAGGGCTGGTAGTCAGGCAACAGCACTCTGAATCACTAGAAGACTGCAGCAAGCAAACTGTTACTAAAGCAAGACCATGATTCCACCAACATGCTGCTCCGAGCTATTGCTCAATTGTGAGACACTCCAGGATGTCAAAAGGAAGGAGCAGCAGCATGAAAGCCTCAAGCAGAAAACAGACTGTCAAGCAAATCCAATGCAACAACAAATCTTTATTATGAAGGGATAAACTCGTAAGATCCAGGTTGTGATTAATACGACTGCAACATCCCAACTGGCAACACAACATTTTGAGGGTCTGTGTAATTCCTGTGCTGAACAGATTTAGTCAGGATCTCTCCACACCTCGGTGTTTCTTCCCTCCTACCACACCATTGCTCCCCAATCCCCAGAACCCCTCCTGGCATTTGACCTGCTGGGGCAGTGGGACAGGCCCCACTGTCTGTGCTCACTCCACACACATCCCTGTGCCATGGGCAGCCTCCCCTCTGCACCAGCACTGCTGCTGCCCATGGAGCTACAGGAGAGGCCGACGGTGCATTTTCAGCTCTCTCAGCGTACACAAGGTCACACGCTGCCATCAGAAAAGCTCTTCAGGAACTGATTCTTCCTTCCCTTTCTTTATTGGAATTCTGTAGAGCCCAATTTGCTTCCAAACAAAGCAAATAAAATTCAATTATTTTGTGATGTGCTTATCTGAGCAGGCACCTACAAGGTTAACTAGAATAAAACATCTGCTTTACACAACGTTAAACCAGAATCTTTTCCGATTTAAGACCATGTGTGTTGTAAAATAACATTGAGACAGGCTGTAACTCCAGAGGTAAGGAAAGTAGCTACAAGGACAGCAAGATCCAAGTATGTCAAGGAGAGCCAAAATTAAGTTTTCAAGGGATCTTTTCTTTCAATAAGCCATTATTTCAAAAACAGCAGATGAACTCAAATTAGAGATCCTGAGAGTATAGTCTGATGGTTTAAGTCTTCACTGCTGTTTTTTTGGTGAAATTATCAATCTGTTACAAGACTAAAATGAAGTATCTAGTTAACCCTGGAAGCCAGCAATACACAGCTCTCCCTCCAGAAGTTTCTACACAATTACTACCAGTGGAACAATCCAAGCTTTAGTTCTAGAACAATTTAGTAAATATAGACATAAAATAACCAGATACATAGTGAGTTCTTGGTTTTCCTATAGCAGACTACAGCTATATTAACTCTCCATTTAGAATATTTGTGATACACAACACATTCTGTACAGATCAGGTTTATTATTTGATAGTAGCCTGAAGTAAGAAACAAAACAAATGCAAGAAAAACATAGAGGAAGTAGAACAAGCAATAACAAGTATTCAACACTGCATTTTTAGTAACAACAGACCATATGCTGGGGCCTGGTAAAGACTAGACAGTTCTTGTCCAAGTCACAGAGTCCTTGTCAGAAAGTTTCCACTAGCACACTTTTAAGACCCTGGAGAGGTTTACGGTGAGAAATCTCATTTTTTAAAATTTCTACTCAGAAGGGCCCCACCATGTTTCAGCCCTAATCACTTTAAGACTCACACACAGAACAGTTTAATTTCCAGGTCATTGATCTCCAATGCACTGGTCAGGCAGTACTGTCAATAGGTAAAGTCACCGTGTATTTAAGAAAGAGCAGGAAAAATAAGAAAAGAATAAGATAATTGCTCAAGAGAAATGCAAGCCTAAAAATATAAGAGAAATAATAGCAAGACATAAAAGCCCCATATCAACAGCCAACATAAGCAGCTTAAAGCACAACTTTCATTCAGTGTATTTGCTTTAGGGCTGCTGGAGCTACGGCTTGCAGAGCCTATTTTAAACAAAGCCTAATGGGGTGGACCTGCAGGACACTGAGGCAAAAGACACACAATGACAGGCAAACAGTACTTAGTTTTCATGGTTATTTGTAAAAAGGGGCCAGAGGTACAATGCCAAAATCAGCCAGCAATGAGGTGAGTACTGATGGAAGCGGCTGAAACAGCACAAGTACCCTTACAGCTTTTTTCCATTTCTACAAGTGAAGTATCTCTATTGTCAGGGATGTTATGGAGACAAGTTACCTCAGATGACTATGTATCATTAAGTAACAACAACAGAATCGAAGAATGGGAGTTTTAAGACAGAATTGTGTTGCCCAGCAGGCTGTACCCGCTCACCACTAACAGAGGAAAAGCAAACACTTTGTTGTCAGCAACCGCACAGGGATTTTTGTTTGGTTTTCATTTTGACAATGGAAACTTAGAAGCAAGCTGGGAGAGGTGAGAACTCATCCCAACAAAAAGAATCCCTGGACTAATTAAAGCAGGTCATATAAAATGTATGGACTGCTTTCAAGGGTTTTCTTCTCACAGGATACTGTGATTCCAGTTCTAGTGTATTTTGGACAGAGTATCAACTACTGCTTAGAAAACCCTCTTTTAGTGATTAATCATTTCAATACAAATTAGTTTAAAATTAAGCAGATGCAAACTATTTCAGTAGTCCTGATCCCTGTTCCATCCATGTCAGTTACACTGAACATCAGGAAACATTCAAGAAAAACCTCCCAGGTTTAGTTCTATGATTCAGTAGAGATTTTTGTCCACTACACAAGGAGGTCAGGGAAAAAAAATCTCAAACACAAACCAAGACATCCTGACCACATGTATATGCACAAAATTAAGAATTTTACTGAGTTAACAGGTCGTCAGCACCCACCACGTTACTCCATATTTCTGAAAATAAATATATTATTATAGCAATAATGGGGTAAAAAAAAAATACCTGTCACCCACAGTTTAATTTTTACAACATAAAATGGAATCACAACGACTTCTCACATTTTTATCACCACTACCCTCGTGCTAATGAGCAATCTAAGTTTAGCTAAAAGCCTGTCAGTGTCATGTTCTACAGCAACCCTTATCTTGTGCCACGCACTCACTGCTGCTGACCTAAACAGGTAGCTTTTGGGGTGATTTCAGGGCAAAGCCTGCAACATTGTTACTGACACATCCTACTTCCTCCAAGAGGACCTTTGCTCACCTTTTACCACAAGCTAGGCTACACTCATGCTAATTTACAGGCTCTAACAATGTCTGGGCTAAAGCACAATATATTGTTTTAACCTAAACACAGACATCCACTATTAGAAAACATTCCCAAAACAGTCATTTCTAAGTCAGCTTAGGAATCAAAGGAATAACTGAGGGGAAGAGTGCTCTAAGGACGCTGTATAAGTACTTCAAGTTTTGGTAGAGTTTATAGCCTACATTGCACCTTGTAGAAGGAAATCCACTGAGTGATGCAGAGCTAAGATTGCAGAGTTCTGCATACACCACTGGTTAAAGCACCCACACTTCACCAAGGAATTATTCTACATCAGATGCAGTCAACATTTTGCAACCTGTCAAAATCATTTATACAGCAAAGCAAGCTGTTCTTTTCAGTAAACACTGTAGATCTGAGCACATGCTACACAAGTATCAAGAATTAGAAGCGATGAATACACTCCATGGGTTTATTTCTGCAGAGGCTTCACAGATCCAACACAAGACCGAGACAAGTCTATTCACAGATCCATTTACTCACCATCAGAAATTATTTATGCTGTTTCTCTTCAAAAGCCATACTTAGGGCTTTCACTAACCAGCCACATCTCTTACAGCAGTTCTGACCTGGAATGTAGGACACAGGATCCACAGCCCACAAACACACAGCATCTGACCCCGGCAATCAGCCTGGGTGACACAGATTGAGCTGCTGCTCTGAGTTATTTTACTGACACGTACCTGACAGGCAGTGTGGGAGCAGAGGGCACAAAAGGCACTCTGAACACAGAAGTTTATACTCTATATAAGAAGGAATGTTTCTGCACAAAACCTAATGCAGGTCTCAGTGCTACAGATGAGTGTTACTGTGCAGGCAGTTGTAACAGCAATAAACTAATATGATTTATGATTGCAACAACCACCATAAAAACTCCCTAAACACAAAAAAAATTATCTGTATACTTCAAGATCCTCTCTCTCATACCTGAGTCTTGATTTTTCTAAACTGACAATGTGCAGCTGGTAAAGAACACCAGAATTTGGGTGATGTAATTACATCCTATTTTTGCAGTAATGCAATCCTGGTATCAACATATCCAACAGTGCTTTACAGCTACTACGAAAGTCTCTATTATGCTTTCATCAAGAAAAAGTGTTAAAGCCGAAGAAAAACAGACAACATGACCACCTTCTGAGCAAAGAAAACACCAAAAACAAAGGGGAAGAGCTTCTAAAGTACCAAAATTACAATATATCTAGGGTTTTTTAACTTTTCATCAGAGAAAAATCTTTACTTCTAACATCAATTTAGTGTGCCTCTGTAACTCTAAAATAGGAGATAGAAAAGGCAGAGTAGTAGCCCAAGGTCATGTACCATGTCAGCTGCACAGAAGCAGAGAACCCAGATCTATCCCACACTCCATTAGAATACAGTCTCTTAATTAGATAGGAAAATTAACCATACTGAAAAAAGCTACTGAATTCAGCTACTAATCAAGTTTTCCACGAGGACTCAGCAGCGTACGTTCTGTGACCTCTGTCAGTCTGGTCTCATACTTACTGAG
The DNA here is from genome assembly GCF_000691975.1 of Corvus brachyrhynchos. Taxonomy (NCBI): domain Eukaryota; kingdom Metazoa; phylum Chordata; class Aves; order Passeriformes; family Corvidae; genus Corvus; species Corvus brachyrhynchos. The sequence goes on from NW_008238337.1 coordinate 2,927,463, forward strand.
ACTCAGCAATGAAAGCTTTAGTTTGGTGAATCTGATTTTTCACTTACTTGTTTATAATAAAAACAATTAATGTACTTTGGCACAGAAGGCTAACAAACTTCTGTGCTGTCATTTGTCTCATGAGATGACAGAAACACTCCTGACTTTCCAGGAACAAAAAGACATCCCCTTCTCACCCTCAAGGAGGATAAGGGGAAAGAAGAGGGGGAAAAAAAAAAAGCTTTTCAATGACTGTTTATTATTCGATTTTCAATAGCCAGCCTGATTTCCTCTCCAGGAAACAGAGGAGTGAGTGAAGCACATCTGTCTCCATGGTCAAGATCGATATCACCAGTCACTGCTCAGCTGGTACTGGTGAATTGGACCCAAAGCCAGAGCCCTTTGGAAGGTGTCAGTGTGGGGGGAGCAGATCCCCAGCACAGCACAAACTGCAGCACCAGGGCAACCCTTCCCCCACCACACACAACAGCTCCAGAGCACATTCTCCTCTGCCCATCCTAATTAGCTTGCCCTTAGCTAAAGAGTCACCACAATTTCCACCCCCTCCAAGAGCTGCAGCATTTTTTTTTTTTCTTCAAGTAGTTAATTACAACTCCAGGGCAAAGTCTACTGTAAACTTTTACTCCCTACCTAAACAATTTAATATTCTGCAAGCTTTTGTTTCTGTTGTCCAGCTCCCCAAGAAATACAGCCTTCACCTTCCTTCTCCACTGAGCCGTCACTCCATTTTCCAGTTTTTAAGCAAGCACATAGGCTTTACACATAACGTAAGAAGATTGCCTAATCGTGCTTTTTTTAGAAAAAAAAAATGTTTAAAATGTTCTTGTTCTTTTAGTCCTGTATGCAAAGTAAGATGTCCATTTAATGACTTGACTATCCAAAGGTCAGTTACCAAATTTGGTCAACAATGGTGCCATCACAGCCGTCAACATTCTTGTCACTGTCAAAAGCAACAACTGTCACCTTGCTATTATCAGGAAGGGAAGGCAACTGGAATATTCGCCATGTAGATTCTATTTACAGTCTGCATTGCATCCAAAAATGTCTTCCAATGATTATACATTGAGCTTGATAAAGATTAACCCAAAGGCAAGAAGAATGTCCAGTTAAACGCTTACTTACTCAAGGTTAGTTCTCAAAGCCAACAGCAGCATTGGGAAATCCCACCTCAAATAAGCAAACTGGGTTGAATGAGAAGCACTTTTTAAAATACCTGTCCTAGTGTAGTTATGCACTTATGATTCATGCAATGAAAGACTCCCTGAAATTTCTGTTGGTCAGCATACAGAAACCTCGTCACAAGGAACTAATTTAAGAGGCAGCAACCTCGCATCTTTTACTTCTACCCAGCAAGAAAGAATAATTTCAGTATGTACAGTTCACATACATTGGAATATGTCACTCTGCCATACAGAACCCTAGGAAATAAAAAAAATAAATAAATCATACTTACAAAAGATATGCAAGCAGCGAGCAACAAAATTCGAACTAGTAAATCTTCAAACTGTTCAATCACAAGCTCGAGTAAGGTTTTTCCTGCAATATGTAACAAAGCCATTGAGACATGTACATTTAAAAAAAATGAATTATCAACAGGAATTAGCAAAAGATTTCACAACCATGCTCACCTTCCTCTGCCGGTAGCTCTGTCAGTGGAAGATTTTTCCAGGAAGCATGTCAAAGAAAAGAAATCATCGAAGAAACACATTAGAGCATTATCAGGCATCCACACCAGATATTGTTCCTGAATTGCACACTCAGCTGGGTTGGATTTGACAGACATACTGAAAGCCCCACTAAGGCGGCTCTTTTCACCAGAGTACGTGAATGGGCCTGAGAGTTTTGCATTTTAAGACACATGAAGGTTCGCGGGAATGTGCCAAGGGTTATAATTCAGCCAAGTCATCACTCCAGCCAGCTGTGGGACTTCGGCTGTTGCTGCACACAAAGGGTCAAAGGCTCAAAACGCTTTTCAAATGCTTTCTGACAAAGCTTTTCCTCCACATTCACTTAAAAAAAACCCACAAACCATCAAACTTGGTTCAAAATATTTCAGATTCTTTCCTCCATTTTAAGGGTATGTCCTTATTTCTGCTCTCCCCTTTATATCCCTGCAACTAGATTTAGGAATCCAAGAGGCACAAAAGCAGTGCTAAAGCTAAAAAAACACCTCCACCGTGTAATCTTCTCATAGATTTTCATTTTTTACACAAGGGCAAGGGCGTTCAGAAGAGACCAGGACAGCCAAGCAGTAAGGATTAAAAAAAATCGACTGAATTTTGTGTCCCGACTGAAGAGAAGAATATAAAATAAGGGGCTGAAAGGAGCTAAAAAAACTGGGGAAAATGAAGGTCAAGACGGGCAAAAAAAAAAAAAAAAAAAAAGACAAATCCTAACCCCCAAAGCGCTTCATTTCAGAATGGAAGAAGGTTTCCCACCGTTACGGTGAAAGGGAACGGAGGTGACACCCTCCTCCCCAGAGCAGCCCTGCGAGCTCGGGATTGAAAGAAACCCACGAGGTGGAGTTCAAGTCAGCCATCTTCTCTCCCTCGCTCCTATTCCGGGTCCTGGAAGAGATGCCGGCTTTGCCAGTGCACACGCGTTAGGCCTCGCACAGGGCCCCGGCAAGGATGAGGGAGAAGAGAGAGGGCTTGGAAAGGGAGCAGAGGGGGAAGAGGGGGAGCGCCGGCGGCAGCATCCCCGCGGGGGGGGCGGGCCACCCCACCCGTGGGGC
>NW_008238337.1:2931221-2958047 GCF_000691975.1 Corvus brachyrhynchos
AGCGGTCTTGGTGCGGGGGGGTGGCGCGGAGCTGCACCGGCGCGTGTGGCGAAGGGAGCGCCAGCCGTCCTGTGAGCACTGCCCTCACCCTGTCGTGATAGGAGCCTCATCCAGTCCAGGGGTGAGTGTGGGGTTGGCCCCCACCTCAGGAGCATCATACTGTGGGGCTGGCGCGCTCTGTCGCGACAGGAGCATCATCCAGTCAGAACGTGAGGGTGAGACTCACACGGGGAGGCCGTGGATTATCCCTCTCTGGAGACATTCCAAACCCACCTGGGCGCGTTCCTGTGTCACCCTGCCTTGGCAGAGGGTTGACTGGGTGTTATCATGGGTCCCTTCCAACCCTAAAGACTGTGATTCTGTGGGGCTGCACCAGCCCCTGTCGTGACAGGAGCCTCATCCATCACGAGTGTGCAGAGGTGAGGGCCGTGTGCCTCGGTGCTGTGACGGCGGCTCACTCCCCAGAGGTCCTGCCCTGCGCTGGCGCTGAGCAGTGTCCCCAGTTGCCGTCGCACACATCCCAGTGACAGCACACTCAGCCCCGGCGATAACGTGAGGAGGAATAAACTGCACGCTGTGATTTCAGCGCGGGTGTGGGGTGAGGTACCAGCTTTCCTCAGCACTGTATCTCGGCTCTGGCACAAGCACAGGAACCGATAGAGAACACAGAAAACTGACTGATCCATCCAATCCCACCCAGTAATTTACGGGAACTTCAGTGAACACAAACCAGAGAGAAATCAGCGCCAACTGACATTAATACACCTGCAACACACGCACAACACAGCAAGCAGCTCAGCACACAGCATAAACACCTTCAAAACTTGGTGCATATGCATGTGCAAATACCAAAGCTGATCCCTACATGTGTGCTGGCTTACATAAATGCAGATCCTACATACAATCTGCATTTCCGCCACTTACAAACCACCCACAGCACCATGCTATAAGAAACTACATGTCTGATCTGGAATGAAATATCTTAGTCTTAACCTCTGTGCTAGAAAAGGGATGGAGAGGGGACAGCCCATATAAAATTATGGTGTTCTAGGGTACGTGTACAAAAAGTACGTGTACAAAAGTACAACTGCTCTAAAAGACTCCTCTGTGAATGGCCAAAGTCCAAGAAAGGAGAACTTGACAGCCCACACTTCACAGGGCAGTTGAATGAAAATTCCTGAGCTAGATCTGATGACCTAGTTCAGGTAAGGCAATTACTTATTCCATGCCATGCCCATATTAATTTCATCTTGCTTATCAGCAAGATTAATCAGCATGGCCAAATGTTGCATCAGTACAGTTATGTTGCTTTTCATACCTCACACTACACCTAAATAGACTTAGCCTGTTACAGAGGTGAAGAATTTAACTGTAGTTTATACAGTTTACTGTAATTTCTTAACCAGTTATAATAGTTTTTTTCATATGGTATGAACCCATGATGCCACCATCCCCGAAACATATATATATGCATATGCAACATTAAAAATACATGATTTCCACAATAATTCCATATGGAATAATGCCAGCTACTTGAATTAATGTATTTCATTACCAGCTCAGTGTATCTCTATGAGTAGTTTCTTCCCTTCTGCCACATTAATAAAACCTGCATTATATATAAGTTTTTTGTAAAAATACATTTACCAACCAATATTTGTACACACAAGCTTATTTACTAGCCTTCATATACAAGTGCACGTGTAAAGGACTTGAAAGTCCTGCCTTTCATTTTCTTACCATTTTAAAGTATTACAATTAAGCATCTCTGTCAATTTTCAAAACAAAATGATACTAGTAAGAAACCCAGGTCACATTTCATATTGTTTCTCCCTGTGTTACATTTCCTGTGTCATTCTTGGTTTCTTTTTTGTGCCTGTTTCCTAAAGGCCTTATGGAAAATTATTTTAAGCATACCAGAGGCATGGCACATGCAATTAGATCTTGGCAGAGGGTAAAATAAAGTAGATACTGTGTTCTTTCTATCTAACTTGTTAACAGGAGGAAATGCTGCTAGGAAGGCAAACAGAGTCTGAATTCTAGCAAATCCTGGAGAACTCTTGGCATTCTCTGGGGTTCACTAGTTCAGCTACAGTCTGACAACTCCCATTCGTTGTTTCTCTCTCATCTATTCAGTACAGAGAATTTGATTCTTCCCCTTTTTTTCCACCCTATATAAAATCTGGAAAGAACCTGGAAGCACAGTCCTCTGCCTGTGTTTATTTCTGTCACGTGTTCTGTTATGGCTCAGTGAATTTTGAGAGAAGAATGGCTGAATTAAGGACTTTTCTACAGTTCTTTCTCTTTCAGAGCAGAATAACCTCTACATTTCCTTCACAGTCCTTTCCCTGTCTTTCTCGAGAAGTGCAGGACCACTGCTGCTGGCCAGTGAGGACTCCTTTGCAGGTGATACCTTCCAAATCCTCTGACAGCTACACATTTGAAAAACATTTGCAGATACAATTCATGGTCTAGACAGCACAGTGCAGAACGAGCTACAAATACCCATGTAGACACTGCAGCAGAAGCAGTACCTGCTAAATTTGGCATCACTTGAGATCATACAAATTTAGAATTGTGAGTTGAAATCAGTGTTGTTTCCCATCGGTCTGCAAGGATTCATAACGCTTTCCATGACATTCGTCTTGCTTCTTAAAGAAGATGGTTATCTAAAGGAGAGGGTTATCTAAAGATGGTTATTTTGACCAAATCAATATGACAGCACCTCAGCTCTGCCTGAAGCAAACGAGCCCATGAAAGCTTCCAGGCAATTCATGCTTCCAGCAGGTGCAGAGAGCTTTACATTCTCCATTTTTAAGGAAGGAAATCAATTCATTTTGCTGCTGCGAAGTCGTAGTTTGTTATTAGAGTGGAACCCCTCTGAGTGGTACCTGGGAAAGAAACACAACAAAATGGGGCAGTTTGGGCCTTGTTGAAATTCCATTCACATAATGGAAGTATATATTCACTACTATCTTTTTTCACTGTAATATATTAAGAAGAAGCAGCCAACACATCAGGCAGCAGCATTAAAACAGTTCCTGTAATGCTTACTAATTGAAGTAAATGGGAATTTGGCCTGAGAGAGGACTGCAGGATGCTTTCCTTCAAATTGCAATAACATTAAGTCATCCCTACTGCTGCAAAGCAGATTCACAGCAGAGTTACTGGTCATAATGTGAATTGTCTCTTGCTGTACTCAAACACATATGTTTCGTAGCTCAATTTTCAATCAAGATTAATAGTTTTGAGTGGAGCTAAACTCAGCATGGAAGAGCACAACATAAAATGCCAGTTGTTGAGCCAATACACATGAATGCTGACCTGCAATAGGATCTCTTTCAGTGAACATAGACAAAGTGAATATTCTGCTTAATTGTGCCAAATTATGTCATGATTTTTGCCAACTGGCTAATTGCCTAATGGGGCTTATGTTGAGACCACCAAACTCATTGCTCTCATCACCCTGGCTGATTTCAAATACAAGTCTTCATGAGTGACAAATGGGGGCATTGTTTCTTCCTCCCACAGTACTATTTTATTCCTCTGAAATTACAGTTATTAAAATGTTTCAGCCAGTTGAAATCTACTAAGGCATATTAAAATGCTGCAAAACTGCTGTATCAAAGTGGAAAGGTTTTAAATCTGCAGTTCTGTCATAGGATAATGCAGTTTAAATATAGTAACTATTTTTTCCAGTCAGCTTGCTCTTTGAATTAATGGTATTATGTCAAAGGGGGTTTTTTTTGACTCTCTCCCCCTTTAAGAAGCTTATAGATTAAACAGCAAAATGCAAAAAACACTGAGACTAAAACAGTTACACAAACCCAGCAGAGAAATCAGTGATACAATGCGAGTTTGGATGTTGATGAAGATAATATGACTTTATTCTGAATAATTTTTATTCCTAGGCAATGTGCATTCCTGTATCAGCAGCAGGTAGAATTTGACTTCCACTGAGACTGAGAGACTATGAACACAAAGGATGGTGTTGCTGCTGGGAGATTTCTAGAACTGGATCTCTGTTCCTGCACAAAGAACTCCTTGCTGCCTTGGAAGTGTAAAAGAGGCACCGAGACAGAGTCTGAGCTCAGTGACAGTAACCATGAGAGATCACTGTTTGGCTTGGTAGATTTCTTATTTTATTTTTATATCCTATTCATGGTCATTTGGTTCATCTCTGAGGACTCCATTAGAGTATTTGCCACAGTAATCTCCATTTCCCTGCTTGGAAAAATCTTTCTGTGTATCCCTTACTGGTTTAAGTATAGGAGTATGGGAGAAACATTTTATCAGAACCAAAGTCCATTATCCATATCTGAAAAAATAATTTCTCCTTATTTTGATGGTGAGTCAGTTCCCTGGACAAGAAATCAGCTGGACTGTTATTTTAGAAAATGCACAGCAACTTTAGAAATAAAACACTGGTTGGTGCCCACATGATTTGAATTCTTATCTCATCCTGACCTGATTTTTCCATCTAATTATGATCTAATTCTGATTAATTTGGCAGCTCTCTGCCGTTTCTTTTCTTCTATAAATATTCCTTGTGGGCTTCTGGATCTCAGTTTTGCTCTCTGTAGATGGGGCTGGGGATACTACCAAGCTTGTAGGGGGCTGCATGGCCTAGCACAACGTTTATAAAATGGTAGTTTGTTGTTTGTAAGGTGTTACAGAATTGCCCTGTATTTTACATCTGTAACAAGGTGATAGGGTGTCATAGCTGTGATCCTGTTGTGTAGTACTTACCTGTAGAACTTCATAGTGCTACACAGGGTGCACTCAATTGTGCAATAGAAAGTTGAATTACTTTAGTGGTGGTCATGGGCCACTACTTCCTGAGCAAAAAGTTACTCAGGCTTTGTACAGTAAGACTCTGGTTTAAGTGAACCGTGTGAATTACTTGTTTTTAGAATGTCTTTGGTTTTTTTATTCCCTTGACCCTATCAGCAGCAGTGTTTGTACAACAAATATTTCCCTTTTTTCAGAGTTCTTGCATGGTACCATGAACAGATCTACCATGCCACGGTCTTCTGTCATTCCATGTATTTGCTGAATCACAAGGAAAAGTCACACTCTCTCTGACTTTTCAAGATTGAAAGGAAGACATGCAGGTGCACTCCATGTAGGTGAGAAGCAATAATGTAAGATTGAACAGCTTTTCTTACTCATGGAGATGACTCCATTTTCAGGCATTGTTTGGGACTAATGGCACATGACTACCACTCTTCTTAGACGTGTGACACTTTGTGATATGACACAAGCCGAAGTTTCTGTGTTTCTTGTGGAGGATTTCCTCTGAACTCACAGGTAGTTATTAGTAATACAGTGAAGTAGCACACCTCAGTTTTCAGACAATGATAAAATTCTTGTATGCCATCAAACAAGCTCTTCTGTTGGTTATGGGGTATATTAAATAGAATTTCCAAAATGCTATTTAATATTAAATTCTCATGAGGTGATTTTTTTTTTCCTCTCTGTCATGAAATAAGACAAAATGAGGGATTGAAACCAAGTGCTCTTTTTGGTTTACCAGTTAAAGTCTTCCAGTCTGAACCCTCAGAAATCTGTGTAACCCACAATCCACATGGGTTTTGTTTTTTAAAAGGCGATATTTTTGTGGTAAGACTAGTGGGTACAGTGTGTCTGTCACCTTCCCCTACCTTTCTAAGGTTTTCACAAATGCTTCCTAACATGGGCTATTCAGGAGGAAAAAAGAACCTGCTGGACTGCCTTCATTCTCTATTAATGTGACTCTAACCAAACCTGAACATGTTTTTCTTTAGTGGAACAAATGTTATATTGATCTCCTATGCTTCCATTTCCTCACCTCATTTCTACCACTTAATACAATCTATCTAGGTATTTCACAGAAATGACAGCTTTTTGAAGGGGATTTAAGATCCCAAATTACCTGTGGTAGGTTTTGGTCACTCACAAAACAGAAATTCTTACAGTTTATCTGTCAGAACTCAATGCTTCCAATATAAGACATCTGGGTTTTTATGGTTTTTTATGCATAGATTTATTATATGTCAATGGTGTTGCATGTGAACTCAAATTATCCTGACCTACAATTCTTGTTCTATTTCAAGGTTTTGGATTTCTAAAAGATTGTTTAACTCTTGGGTGGTTTTTTTTCCCCCAGTTCTGTTAGAAAAAGAAAACCTCCCCTGAGTCATATTTTAAAAATACTGTTAAGCTCTTAAAGCTGCTTCTGCTCCCATGTCACAAAGCATTATTGAAAAGATATTCATTTTTACCACCTACAATTGCTCAGATGGAGAACTTAAAGAATTCTTTTCTACTCCCATGTTGAAACTCTGCCGGCAGCATTCTTGTTCCTAGAAGTGAGCTACAATGATTTTCCTGCTCTGTGCAGGTTGGGCTTTTTGTCAGAACAATGCTAGTGAGCTTATAATTTGATATTAATAACATTAACAAACATTATTATTATTAACAATAATAATAGTAATGCTGATACTGTGGTTATTCTTACTTGATTATTTGCATTTGCAGCTTCTAATCAAGGGTCTCGAGCATTTCATAAACCTTAAAAAAATGAAAATTATGTTACAGAATATCCCTGAGAGAACAGGATTGTCATCCCCGTTTCACAAAAACGGGAGCTGAGGTTCAAAGTCACAGTCACACAGTCTATGGCAGAACTAGAAATAGAAATGGTCTCCTGGCTCCCAGTCCTCTTTCTTCTCCTGTCACCCTAAATAGTTTCTAGTGTGGTTTTGTAAGACATTTATCACATAATTTTCAAAAATCATGTCGTATTTGTTAAGGAAAAGTAAAAAATAATTTTAAAAATTTAAAAAGTGATGAAAAAGAGAACATCTAATTTTTGCATGAGGTTGCTGAAATTATTTTAGCCGTTTTATGGGTGATGCCATCCAAGTTTCATGAGTTAATCCTGACCATAAGTACACCTAAAATAGGTATCTTTGCCTCCAGCTAATCAAAAGGCTTACTGCCTAAATAATTTATGTATAACCAACTAGTGGAAACTAGATCTTCTGTGATTTCCCTAGACACATATTCCGCATGTATCATGTATATCCTTGCCTATTTCTGATACTCATTTGAAATTCAGTTGGGACATTTCAGAACACTTTTGTGCTCCAGCTGTATAGCTCTAAGAAAAAGCCAGCTGGAGACATAATACAGGATCGTTGAACTGGGCGAAATAATGTTTAGAATCCAAGTGCACAGTAGATGAAGATTCTGACTTTTTCTTAACCAACAATGGGTTAGAATTTTGAGAAATACAGTTCTAATTCTAACACTGGCACATGTGGGTAAGCACTTCATCTCTCTGCGTTACTAATGGCATTTAGTAACAAAATTCAGTTACAATATAGTGATAGGCAGGCAAAGAGATAAATATGAGATATCAGGGGATGATTAAATAAAATGAAAAATTAAATAATCTAATTTTCTTGCTGGAAATGTGAAAAACATATAGCACCATGCTGTGCTTTTTTGGACAGATTTGTGTAATGTTGCCTTCAATGGAGTAGTGAAAAGAAGCTTGGATTGAAGGAGAAAGTGAAAGCATCATCAGACATTGTCCTGCCGTATTCTGACTGCAAATTCAAGAATCTCTGGCTGAAATGGAGGGTACAGTACAAACTGTCTATCTGGGGTTCATTGCTTTTATCCAGAATTCCTAACTGGAAAATATATTCTGTCTCTTCTGGATGGCAGCTGCTAAAAGACAATTCTTGCTCCCGTCTGCTCTGTGTGCCAGGAATGCTGTGGACTGTTTACTGTTCTTGTTGAGACTTGCTGCAAAATTAGGGCCACGTCTTAGCTTCAGTCAGCCATGCAGGAGTGGGAGGAGGAGCACCGGGTACTCCAGGAATAATTTAGGTGTGGCAGCCAGAAATTTTGCAGCACTGAAAGAACACAACAGGCATTCTTGCTACTCCACTGCTGGCTGGTGCTGCCTTCACCTGGGGAGTTTGTGGCAGCACTGAAATGGAACAACACTTGTGGAGCTCTTCAGACCTGTGCAAAGGGAGGGAGAAGCACTGTTGTTCCAAATCACAGCATTTGACATGCACCTCTGCCTCCCCAATCCAAAAATGCACTTCCCTTCTCACAGTTAGCAATGTCACCATGTTCCTCTGTCCTGGTGTCGCCTGGGATAGAGTTAATTTTCCTCCCAGTAACTGGTGTAGAGTGGTGTGAGTGAGGGGCTGCGTGGTGTTTAGCTGCCTGCTGCGTTAAACCACCTCCTATTCCTGTCTTTGCGTATTCCATCTCTGCACACTTGAAATTCCTTCAGGCCTGAGCCTCGGGGCAGTGTGTTCAGTTCATGTACCATTCCCAAATGTGAATCTGATTACCTTGCAGATACAAGAGTCTACTCATTTCAAATGTCACAGAAAAAAACTAAGAAGAAGAATTAAAATCTCATTGAGAGTGGTAAAGACATGAATTGGTTCTGGCCTGTGTTCACGTAGCACCTGTTTGTGACAACTGTAGGAAGGGATAAGTGGATTTGCTAATTCATATTTGCTGTGCAGAACTCCCTGCTGCTCTGCAAAGCTGGGAGATCTCCACTGATTAAACTGATCTTTAAAGGCAAGCACCACTTTGAAAAAAAAAGTCCAATCACCGAGCTGTAGGAATCTGGCAGGTATTCCTTCAAAGCCTGGGGATGCTCATCTTCCATAAGAAAACTTGGAGCATTCAATATTCTCATATGTTGAGACAATTTTAGGGTGGTTTTGTGATACCTGTTAAGGCCTCAAAGTACTGGAATTGGGGGCATTTTGTAGTCATTTTATGATGGATATGATGTGCTGCAGCCATGAACAACTTCTGTGGCTTCTGTGTTTCTTTCTGTACCGACATTTTGGCTGATGGGAAAGAGATGTCTTTCCACGTGGCATGGGATGTATGCAGCTCATCTCAACTCTTATTAAATGTGATGTCCAATTTTTTTTATCAAACCCCTAATCTCCTATCCATTAACAATTTTTGTTTGAAAAAGTGTGGTTGCCACTGGAAACCATGACATACCAGTTAATCCTTTTGTTTGATCCTGGCTTACACAAGACTGGGTTTTGTTACTCTTTCTGTACATTTTGATTCCTTCTGAATCATCCAAACAAGAGGTCTGAAAGCCATTATACACCAAAGCAGTACCAGTAGTTTATTTTTTTGCTGTTTTGGCTCAAAGAAGCATCAATTCACTTATTCTGATTAGCAAAGAGGCTCAGTTAAATTCATTCTCACTTCAATTCAATGAGAGGACGTTTTCTTTCTCCTAAGTGCAATGAAATAAAAAGCAGAAATTGAAGAGGGGTTTGGGTTGGTTTGTTTGTTTTTGATGAAGAGAATATAAAAATCTTGGGCTATAAATTCACCATGACAGTAAAAATACATGTCAGATTTTGGGATGGGTTGGCTTTGTGCCAGTCAGCACTCCATACGCTGGACCATGTGTTGGCTTCATGAACCTTTTTTACTTTATGCTGCCATAATCTTTATATGTCTGTCCTCTCACAAGCTGAATAAATGTCATGTAGGACATTCTGTCCCATCTGTCACAAGTGCTATTGTGTGTCTGGATCCGTATTGGATTAGTATTGATGAGAGATCCCAGGTATTCTACACAAAACGTGTATTAAGGACGATGTATAGAAAGTACAGATATGAAAACAGAGCTCTTTTGGAAATAGCTGCATTAAAGCAGTCTGTTCAAACATATTTTGGAAGGTCATTCTCTTATTTCAGAGATGTTTGGGAGTGGTTTGACATTTTATTAGTAATTGTTTACTCTTTGAGGTGTAAACCAGCTGTTGTGGCTTTCACATGACTAACTGTGCAAGTATCTGAGATAAAATTTCCTAATAAATACTTCCAGAAAATTCTAGAAAAAGCTGTTCCAGATATAGAAATGCCTCAATGTCAGCTCCTCCCAGACCAAAAAGTAAGATGCAAAATAGGCAAGACAGGAATCTCCCTTTTCTGAAGGCGTAGAGTTTCCATATTTAGATCTGGAGTTCCATGGCCTTCCACCTGCCACTGGGCAGAGTGGTGACCATTTGTTGGCTTGCAGGGCAGTGTCATTTCAGAAAGAAATTCCACTTGAAATGGAGAAAGTGGCCATTTTTGTGAGGTATAGATTCAGTTACTTGCATGACAGCTGCTTGCAGAAGTAAGCCAAGCACTTAAAGGAACGATTATAAAGGCGCAGAAATTCTCAACAAACCACTCAGCTTTCTTTTAACTGGATTCACACAGAAACAACAAATAATTAATTGAGGCCAAAATACATGTCGTACTGAGTTTGCATTAGCTGGAAGGTTTGGAAATAATTAAGAGCAAAACTGTTAATACTCCATTTAAATAGCTGCTGCCTATCTGTCCAGTCTGAAAGCCCAATCTGTTGTATTCAATCAGCTTTCAGCTGCTACTTGCCAGCAGCCTAATTCCCCAGTCTTGTCTCTGTGCTGTGCTTGTGCATTCCACTACCTGCTAAGTTAAACCCCACAGTCCTGGTGCTGCATGGAGATTTCTAGTGCTATTCCAACTATCCACACTGGGTCGGAATATATCCCAAACCTGGGGCTCTGGGTATCCACACCACCACGCCTGGTTCCAGTGGAGCACCACATGGGGGAAAGGGGAGCAGCAGCTGTGTGGTTTAGCTCCCAGGATTAGGGCTGTGCTCATTCATACCATTCTCTGGGCATTTATGCTGTTGACCTGCAATATTTTCACCTCTTTTTTTTAAGTGATCTAATGCAGAGTAAGTTGCTCCCCCAAACTGCTGTTAATCATGGCCACACTGCAGGTTGAGAACATATCTCAGTTTTCCTACATCTCTCTGCACTTGTGTTGCACATTCAATACTTTGGCTGGTCATTTATATTGCAAGAGGACTAAAAGGAAATTAATAATTGTACTCCTTATTGTTTAGCTTGTGCAAGGTTCTGTGCAAATTGAGAGTGAGACTACAGGGGAGTCTCTGCTTAGGCCTGACAGTTCTAAAGCTGTGTGGGGAGTGTGGAAATACAGTGCAGTGAAAGGTGTTTGCAGCTGAAGAGGTATTTTAAGCCTCAAACCTGTACCACCAGTTCTTTGCTGAGAAATGTGTGTTAAAAATGACAAAGTTCATTGCACAGGCATTTGGAAGGCACTAAAGAGCAATTCATTGACCTTTGCAGATTAAGTAATGCATATTGTCATAAGGAAGTGCTAGCTGAGCAACAAACAGCAAATGCACACACTTATCCTTCATTAACCCCTCACTGGAGGCAGTCAGGATTTCCTGATCCAAACGTGGTTCATGTTCTTGGCATCTGGAGTGTTTTCAGGGGGCACATCTGTCAGAGGATGCTCCATCCTCAGCCTGCCTTTTTTGTCCCTGAAAGTATACCTAGGCAGGAAAGAGGGAAGAGGGCTGTGGGGATGGGTGTGCAGATGGAATACTGAAGGCTCTGTGCTTGGCTCCTGAGTCCAACAGAGGCCTCAGTGCCTGTGTGCCTCAGTTTTCACTGAATTTAATTGGACTGAAATGTTTGCAGAATACACAGAGAAACTTCCACTTGAAGGCAGCAGCAAAGAGCAGTTTTGCTGCTTTTGCAGAACATTTATATTACAGAAAGAGGACATGAATGAAAATGAACCATGTGTATAATTCAGAATTTGTGTGCAATAAAGGTTAAATATGTTCTTTTTTTCTTTTATAATTCGTTAGCTCATTTATTTAATTTATCAGAAAAAAAATTATAGAAAACTTTTTTTTTCTGGACAATGAAATGATCTGTTCAAGTACAAATGAATATGTCACATTCCTATATTATTTGCAAGAAGATGAATGAGTGTGTCTCTCCTTCTCCAGCCTTTCTTCCACTTTTCTAATTCTTCAGGAAGATTATTTTCAGATTCACTGTGTTGCTTTTTCTTTATGTGGCTTGTTGCACACTGAAATAAATTTGCCACACTCTTGCTTACACAGTGTTTTAAAAACTACTTTTATTTAGAAATTCTTGGTACAACATTACACATTCTCAACAATTAAATCAGTGAAAAAGAAGAAAAATTCTGTTCATCAGTCTTAGCACTTGAACTCATAATTGTGTGTCAGATGTAGAAAAAAAAAAATTGGAGCTCTCCAGAACCCCTGGACAGGAGAATCCCTTTACCAGGACATTGAGATAATTTATCTGGGTGACTTAGAAAAAATGCTAGATAAGACTGAAATTTGGAGAGGCTGAGCATGTCCAGTCTCAGCCTTTGGATTATCAAGAATAAATCCAGCAACTGGCATGTGAATATGTTAATGCTGTAGATTCTAGCATGGAAACAGGAAACTGTATTTATGAGGCAAAAATATATCAGCGATTAATTCAGTTCTATATATAATATATACATTTTACAGATACAAAATCTTTGCCAAAACATGCATAATTTGCAAGTACACTGAAGTTGGAAAATGCCAGAATAAAGGTTGCCTTTTCATGCATATGCCCTAAAGGAATCTTTAATTACAAGATTCCTGGCTTCTTTTTCTAACACTGAAATTTTATCATTTCAATGCGTGCTTGATTTTGAAGTCTTAATATTTTCTCTTTTAAATAAAGACTTAGGGATGCATTTCCCCAGGTTTAAAAGAAAAGCAACAACATTGGAAAACAACAATATTCCATCCTTCTACCATCACCAGACTGCAACCTCTCTGTGTCATCCCAGGAGCCTCCTGAGCAGATTTACCCAATGCTGGTGTGGTGCTGAAGCCTGAGCGATGATCCCGTGTGTCTTCTGTCATGTGACAAAGCTACAGCTGTCAGCAAGAGGACTGGAAGGTGAGGCAGCACCTGAGCAGAGTTTTAAATTAGTTACTTATTATTGCTCTCTCTCATCTTTTTCATTATAGTCCATATTGTGCAACCATTATCAGCCTTGCTTGGAGCAGCCACGTGAATTTCCCATATGCACAGTCACTTCTACCCATGCAAATGAATGTAAAACTTTGATTTCTGATTTGCTCACATTTTACATCTCTTTGCACTTGGTTTCTGCAGCTGAGAGTGACAGCACATAGTGCTACAGCCTTCAAATCCAGGTCCGTGTGCTGAGGAGGGTCCCACTTGAAGCTGATTGTTTTTCCTCGTGGCTGTTAAGTCAGAGTAGTCACACTGACAGCACAGAAGTTGATAATGATTTATCACACATCCAGTGCACTAATCATTATGCCTCATTGTCTGCCTCTTTCTACTGTGGATTGAAAAGTTTTGATCAATAGTGGCACCATGCAAAGCCTCATAAAATTTGTACATTTCCTAGAATCTCTTTCCATGTTTAGGTATTTTATCTCTCTAACCAAGGGGGCAATATTTCAAATCTCTCTGTGCACTATAGAAATGCCCCAAAACTAGTATGTACCTCTGCTGCACTAAAAAGGCTGTGCATTCCCAAATTTCAAATAGAAGAGGAGGGCTGAGGACTCTGGAGCCTGATTCCAATGAGAGAGCTTAGAGGCAGAAAAACATCCTACCTGTGAAGACTCAGCCAGAGTATGAGAGGGTTAAATACTTACTTTATGTTGCTTTTTTAGTTGATTAATTTAAACCAGGACTGTGCACCTGGTACTGAAACTGCAAACTGAAAGTTCTCTTTGAGATCTGGAAACAGCAACAGGCTTGCTTCCATAAATAATACTGAAAGTTAAACAGTGATTTCACAAGGTCCAGGACGTAGTATAAATAAGAAAGCAGAAATATCCAGGAAATCCTTAGTTAACAAATGTTTTGTTTTAAACATTATATGCTTTTCTTGATCTCTGAAAATCATCTTCACAGTAGACAGTAAACTGAGAGAAGTAAAAAGAAAAATTTTCTCAGACTTGAGCAAGATATTTTGTCATACTGAAAGAAGGGTTTGTTCTGGAGCCTTTCAGTGTTAATCCAAAAGCTCACAGACCTGGTGAAAGGTTAAAAAGCAATGAAATACTCTATTAATGACACCAAGCTTGTGTCAAAAAGTTTCAGATGCTGTATGCTGACACCACATATCACAGCATTCAGCAACTGCAGGAGAATGGATTAGTGCAATGCTTGGAATTGAACCATCCCAAAGGGGTTTTTAGGCATGTTGGGCCAAATTCAGCCAGGAGGTAACTGCATAGATTTGACTGGATTTATACCCTGAGAAATGTGGTCTTTTTTGTTGTGGTCAAAATGTAATGCTCAGGTTAAAACTGGGCATCTGTACAAAAGTTGTGACTCTTCTTTTTAAAGAAATAATTTAAAATGTCATCCAGTTATTTCAGGTAAGCACGGGTGCTACTTCAGATCAGTGATTCTGCTGTTTTCATTTTTGGCTTCTAGACCAAACTGGGCTGCTGAAAAGTGAAAAGGAGGGAAATGGGGGAAATTCTGCAAAACTTTTTCCACATACAGTGTACACCACTTGCTGTTTCTGTGTCCCCGTTGTCCTCAGGCCACCCCATTCTAGATTCAGGACCTGTTTCAGTCACAAGTGTTCCTGTTCTGTCTAAAGCATCATCTCTGTCTGGTATTTATTACATAGTCCAGTGGACTGAACGACCTGTGAGCGGGACAGATGCCAGAGGAAAACAAGCACAGGCTGGAGGCAGCCAAAAACCTGCTGACATTGAGTCATTGAGAAGCTCTGAGGGTTTTGTCCTGGTTTGGTTTGTTTATGCTTTTTTCTATCTATGTGGTTTTTGAAAATCACAAATTCTACTCTGGAAAATACATATTTTGGCTTTGTACAGGTTTCTAAATTCTGTTCAGCCCACTCAGCAGTATATTAACTTCTGCCATATGATTTGTTTTTCTCTTACGGTCTCCATGGGAAAAAAAGATGTTGAAACTGTAGTCCTTGTTGTGTGATGTTTAGGTTTATTATTTCTATGCTTGCATTGCATGTAAGTGAGGGAAAGAAAAAATTAGCCATGAGCTCCTGGGCAGCTTCAGGAAGCCTGGTGCTTGTACAGAGCTGATGTGAAGTGTGGCAGCGGGCAACCGTTCCTGTATCAGAGGGAAGGATTTTCCTTGCCCTGTCTCAGAGCAGTGGGGAGGCATTTCAGCAGCCATTACAATAATTTCTTAATCTCAGGAGGCTCAGAGTTGCTGTAGCAACCTTTTGCTAGATAAGAATTTGGCTGGTGAAGCCCCACAGGAATCTGCTCCCACTCTTGCCTAACCTCTCACATCACTGGTCTCATCTGCCACAGAGAAACCCCAGCTGTGAATCAGGCAGGGTGAGGGACCCCTTTCCACAAGTTCCTCACAGAACTTTCCCCTAATTCCTGCAATCAGATGCTTTTTGACAATTTTCCGTGGAGACGGAGCTTTGCTGTGTGTATGGAGTTCTTCTCTGCCTGAACTTGAATTGTAAAAGTGGTCATAGTAAATTTTGTGCACACAAACAAGCCCTTATTCATGCACTTGCAGATCCAGACAGTGAAGATGCAAAAGCAGGGAGTGCCGTTTGAGAGATCGGTGTGGGAAGTTTGACTGGGAGGCAGCAGGAGCTGTGGTGACACAAAAGAACTATTATAAAGTCACCAAGGGGATCAGGCAGATGGGAGCAGACTTGAGTAGGAAGGAATACAGACAAGGTCCCCAAAGCCTGTTACTTAGATTTGGATAAAAAATGATGTGTGAAGTTGGTCAGAGCATGAGGGGATGCATCACTCCTAAACCAGTTCCTTCAGAAGTGTGAAGTAGTTTCTGGAGTAATGAAAGACATTTTTTTGGCCTTCCAAATTGCTGTATGGTTGAGAATAATATTTGGGAGGTTTTATTTATAAATAATTTTGCCCAGTGGTTATAGAGAAAAGACAGTCCATATTTTGGACTGTTGCCTCCTATTTCTAATTCTACAGATGATTGACATTGTCAAACCACAGGCATGGGTGCTGCCTTCTGTTGTAACTCTGGAGGACGACATGGCATAACTGTTGTTTCCCTTTTATATATTGTTCAATGATTATTACTTTTGAACCAGGACACGTAGGGCCAGTTCCTTCCCTGGTTTCCTGCTCCTACTCCCAGATCTGCTTCTGTAAGTCATTATTAGTCTGCTTAGATTAAAATATCAGTCACGGAGCAGGTACCAAAATCAGTGGTAAGTTGAAATAATGTGCTGAGCTGAAGAACTAGGTGGCTGAGGAGCCAGCCCACACTCCTTTTTGCCAGATGTGGTGCAGGGCTGCTGCTTCTGAGGGGTAGAAAGCTGAGGAAATTCAGTGTGAAGCTGTCCAGCAAAGGGAGCTGTGGAGAGCTCCAGGCTCTTGCTATACCAGAGATGCACCAGCTTAACAAAAAAATCCTGAGTCTGTGAGGTTAAACCAGGCTGAATCCCTAATGTTAATGCAAGATTTAACTCTTGCAGATACTATTTCAAGTTGTACAGGCAGTCACTAAACACAACCAACTGTGAAAAATATAGTTAAAAAAAAGTTTAATTTGTGCATTTAATGATTCTCACTGGTTTAAAGCCCAGGTAAAGCAGGGCGAATTCCAGAAAAAGAATCACTGGTTTGTTTGGGTTTTTTTTTTAAACCAAGTACTTTCCAGTCTGAAGCACTTTTTAATTATGCAGAGAAGAAGAAGATCCATCCTGGCAGGTTTCTTGGGCTGCAGGGAGCTGTTAGGCCTCAGACAGAAAATGGGCCCATGTATGGTTATAGTCAGCCGAATGTGTCGCTGAGTGGCAGCGAGGAAGGCGAGTGGGCTTTGGAGAGCTGACTGATCTCCGTGCTCTAGCAAAGGAATCAAAACTGAATATGGACTGTGCCCTAGTTAGACTTATTCTAACTACCCAGAGCTGTGTGTCACTTCATGCAATTTGGGCTGCAGCCTGAGCTCTGTTTCGGGGGTGTCGTGTATATGTTTTTTACTGTATATTTTTAAAAGAGCACCCAGTTCTGAGGAATCTATTCCCAGCTGAAGCACACAAGCTCTGGAAAGGTCAGAGAGAGGCATCTCTAGCTTTGGTAAATAAACAAATCTCTTCTCTGTGGCTGGGATGTTGTATTAATAGCAGTAGATTTGGTTTCGCATTGTGGAGCTCCTCCTGTTTCATTGCTATTGAAGATAAGAGAACACAAAATGTTCTGTCACCCTCCCTGTGAGAAAACAAGCCAACAGGCAGAGACTATTATATTTAAAGATATTACTGAGGCAAAGGCTTGGAGCACACAAACACCCAGGTTTATATTCAGTAACTACTGGATACCATCACTGGCACATCAGTAACTCGGCCTTAGTTAATGCCTCGCATGAAAGAATTTGCAAGACAAAGTCACTGCATGAGAAATAAACTAAAAATAAGGGTTGAGCCTTAAGCAGATGGAAGGATTGAGCCTTAATTTTTCCCTTTTGCATTTTTCTTAGTGATTCAGTGCAGCAAAAAATTAACAGGTCTTTTCTGCTTCTTAACCTGTGCGCCCACCAGTCTGCTACAGTCAGGTTTACTTCAGCTGGTAACCTGGAGTTATTCCTTCATCACAGGACACCAGGACTGAAGAAGTTTTTCTCAGCAGTTCCTCACAGGAAGATTTCTTGTGAAATTGTAAAACCCCCTAGCTTGGCAGCAAGCATGTGTAAAATAAACTAACAGAGCTGTACCCTAGAGCTTCCCTACCCAAGTTCTTTGGGAATAATTAATTCTAAAGTTTCACATGTAGCATATTTTACTTGGGAATACGCACCTCCTGGGTGGAAGGCAGACAGCCTAGTGGGTAAGAAACGTGATGGGAAGAAATGAAGAATTTATCCTTAACTAGTTGACATATATGACACAAACCATTGCTACCCTAACACTGGTCACTATTACATGAGTTGATCCGTGCTCAGGATGTACTTCTTGTCCTTGGTGGCACCGTTGCTCCAGTTGGGCGTCAGTCCAAGAAGGAGACAGTCTTCTCCTCTGCAAATAAGCATCTTCTGTTGGAGAGCAGATTGCTCGAGATAAGTAAAAATAAACACGAACCAAATCAGATAATTCTTCTCTCAACAGTAATTTTCCTTGTCCTTGAAATGTCCTCAGCTACAGGTTTATTTGTTTCCCTGATGCTCAGGTAGAGAGTCTGTTCAGAGGGGAGTTATTTTGCATGCAGGAGGCGTTTTGGAAAACTGCACCTCTACATAGGATTCATAAACAAACCAAATGACTCAACAGAAAGAAGTTACATGCAGTGAGATTTTTTCCTCTAGGGGTATTTTTAGAGCAAGAAAATAAAAATATCGGCAGAAGATAGACACCAAAATCACCAAAATTGTTCTCTCTTCAGTCTGACCAGTCTGGAATTTAATTTCTGGGCTTGTTGTGGCCCCCAGATAGCATTCCACCTTTCTGTGTTGTGGGAGAAAGTCTCAGCTGAGGTTAAGATGCTGCTTGTACGTGTTTGTAAGTGAATATCATTTCCTATCTGCTGCACTCATTGCATTTTACATGAAAGAGGAATTAATTATTTCTTCTAGATCAGCACATATGCAAATTCCTCTAAAAAATTCAAAAGAAATTCTGGGCAGAGACAATGGACTTCTTTGACAGCTACTGATGAGTCTTTAAGATGATTATAAATGTTCAGTGAAAGTAACAATTTTTGTAGTTAGGAATAAAAAAAAGGTAATTGTTCCATATTGTAGCTTCCTTACCATTTGAGAACAACCCCAAATTTAATTCTGCCATCACAGGAATTTTTGGCTGAGTTACATGTGAGAAAAGATTTCCATTTTGAGCATGAAATTTCTTTTAACTGTGATTTCTGATACAGCATATGCCATAGAAATGAGGAAAAAATCCCTGCAGTTTGTGTGAGGGCCTTCTGATGCTTCTGAAGGATTCTGTGTGCCTCAGTGTGTTAATGCTTGAAAGGATTTAATCCAGATGGTTTTGGAAAGGAATGAGTTTTATTTGTACCTGATACCAATAAGATTTTCTTTTTCAAACAGATTTAATAGTCATAAGAGCTGTGCTGTGAATAAGGGATTCTAAATAAAATTTAAATCTTTGCATGCAACATTTTTCATTTAATTACATCATAAGATACTAAAATTGAAATATTTATTTTCATTTTAAGTGATATCATTGTGGAATTTCAAAGCCACAGGTAACCACTACATTTATGTAATGACCACTGAAAAAATAGTGCTAGAAACAGAGAGTATCAATTTGAATTATCCCAAGAATATCATGTTCTTGAAAGGTAACCAATATTAAACACCCAATACATGAGAATAATAGGGAAATTAATTCTTTTGTAACTTCAGTATTGATCCAGTTTTTGTCTTTCTAAAAATGAACTTGTGTAAAGGGTGTGTGCAGCTGAACTTTTGGGTAGTGATTTGGGCAGATTGAACCTGATATTGAGAACTTCAGTCTGTTTGAACAGCATCTGAATTTTCCTTCAAGGTGTAATAAAAGGCAGCAAGCAGCCCCCAGCTGCATAAGCAATAAGATAATTGCTGTTCTGCTTGGCAAGGTCATAATCTGGTTCCTGATTATATGTTAATGGCAACAAATTAAGATACTTCAAGATGATGAAAGTCCAACAACATTATTTTAGTATTCCACGTGCCTGAAAATTTTGTCTTTTCTTTCAAGAATGAATCCTGTTCCCTGAAATGCAGCTGGAGAACGAGGGCAGATCAGGCCACCCTGGACCTCAGGAGATTGATAGTGTTGGCAGCTGAGGATCTAATTATGGATTATTTGGGTCGGACTCTTTTATCCCAGGTAGGTGTGACTTGATTGACTCAAAAGAGGTTAGTTCATTCAGTTCACAGGGGTTATACTTAGAGCAGGAGTGAATTATTCCCCTAAAAATTGTCATCCTATTAATCTTAAGGAGAGTCCAACAATTCCTGTAAGCATAAATAAATCTTGATTTTATATGGAATTTTAATATCTTAATGATATTGCATGAACTGCTGGCAGTTATGTATGTTATTATTACATTTGCATTAGTTCTGTGTGTTTTTAATAAAGCTCAGGATGAAAGCATGTACTCAGAAAAATACTGTTAGGATTGTTTCCTTTGCAAATTCTCTCTCTTAATTTTGCAAAGGCAGAGCCCAAACCAGATTGGCACAGTCTGCAATCCTTAAACTGACCATAAACAGGGCACATGGTGATGTAGGGTTTATTCCATATTTCAAATTTTAATTGCTTAGGAGATTGAAAAATATTGTCTACTTGAATTACATGATAACCCACAACTGGATTGCAGTATTTTGGTGTTTTTCACAGTTTCTTGCATAAGCATTTTAAAATCTCCCCACTCATTTTATCTATCAATACACAGAACATGTACAGTGTGTCTGGGAGTTATTGTGGCACTAAATAAAAGTCATGAAGTCCTGCCTTGCCACGAGCAATGCCCCATGTAAATGATGGGGTGCACTAATTAGGGCAGTCTGAGTTCCCTTTGTTTGTTCCAAAATCCTGTGGAGGAACTCAGGAGAGATCTGTCCAAGACATTACATCAGGAAAGAGGCTCAGTCTGATTTATCCCATCGTGTAGGCGACACATTTCCAGAACTCTATGTTCCACTTTAACAGATGCATACATTCTCAGAGGGGAGGACAATGAGTTTATGCAGGAAAAAGCATTCCCTGGAAAATCAGAAGCCCAGGTGATCATTCTGCATTTAGTATTTCATTTTCTGAGACTCACATGAAGGAGAGGAGCACAACCCTGCTGCCAGAGTAACCAGAAGTTATGAGTATTAATTTCCTGCCTTCCAGCACTGATTGCCTGGTAGGCATTTCTTAAGTGATAAAATTTCTGTTTTGTTTTCTGCTGTTTAACTCTGTGATCATTCAACATCCATTAGGGGAACAGGTTTTGATTAAGGGAAGATTTCACCTTGGCTTGGGAGCTTTCTAATAAAACAGTTGTTATTTTTCTAATTTGTCTTCATACTGTCCCTGAAGCACATTGAGGACACCAGGGACTGCAAACAGAGGTGCAGCTTTGCAAAAGTTGTTTTCTTTGAGGGTGAAGGTAGTTTAGGAAGATCCAGCCCCTTGTTCTCCATGTCCCTTGCTCCCAGCTCCTCACCTGCAGCTCTCCACCCCTTCAGTTTTGCTCTCACAGTTGTTTTGTGGCCATAAACTGAACAACTGAGTTAATAATCATCTTTCACCAAGAGGTTGTGATAAGCCTGACTGTGCAGTCCCACGGAGTTGTGCCAGAACCGCTGAAAAAAAATCATCGTCACCATGATTCCAGGCTGGTTTAGACTGAGGTGCCACAGAGCAGGGCAGTCCCACCTCTTCTCTTGAGTGTTCCTGAGTAAATGGAATGTGTTGGGATGTGCTAAGAAGCAACTTCAGCTGAAAGCAGAGTTCTCACTACCATTTTACTGAAGGGATTCTTGTTTTGAAGAAGCTTTGGCTGAAGCTCCACGCTATGCTATGTAGCACCCTGCAATTTAAGAAGCTGCATCCAGTTTAGGGGGGTTTTTTGCTTCCTTTTAGGTTCCAGGTGCAAATTATTGCTGGGTTTAATCTCCTGGAAACCCACATCCTCCTTGTACTCAGGGAGCAACCACAGTGTGTGCAGTAAGAGGGCAGGCTTAACCCATGCTCACTTAGTGTGTGCTTTTCCTCCAGCCAATAATCACCCCCAACTTAATTAGCTAATGCTGTGATTGGGGATTCAATATTTATGCACCAGGGAAGCCATAACATTGCAAACCTCTCTGTTGAATGCCCTTATATAAAAACTGAGGTACCCATACGGATTATTTCAAAGAAAGATAAATTGCATTAGGACTGTGTGTTTGCAGGTAAAATTGGCTCTGATGCAGCTGCTGTATCAAAGAAAAATTCCTTTATTATGAAACTCCAGTATCCATGTCTCTCCTTGTAGGATATAATACTGGAAACATTGCTGAGCCTGTGATGAGGAGTTCATCTGATTCTAAATGAACTACTCAGTAACAGGCTGTACATCTTGCAAGTAAGGAGAACACCTCCATCAAAGCATTTTGCATTGGTTTTAATTTTTTCTGTTTTCTAAAGAACCTGGGTTCGATATTATTTTTTTTTCCCCAAAAGTCTAAATTTTCAAGACTTTGCATTATAAAGTTGCGGGGTTTTTTTAAATGGGATTTTTTTTTCATGAAATGATATGAACATTTAATTTGTTTTTTTTCTGTTGACACTGAATTTTCTCATGGGGAAAATGTTTTTATTCCCCTGTGGTATATGCTTGTATCAACAAAAGTTTTTGTTTAAGGCCAAATTTATCACACTAAATAGGAGCTTTCACCATTGACTGGGTTATTCATTAACTGAGGTTACCCTGGAGTTGTTCTCATGTGTAAAAGCAAGATTTAGTGCTCAGTGATAAATCTGCTGCTCTTCTATTTGAAGGCTAATCCAGCCAATTCCAGCATGCTGAGGAGCAGACAGAAAAGCAGAAGCAGCAGCTTTGTCACAGCTGCCTGGGGCAATAAACCAGAAACCCAAACTCTCCCATCCCTTACCGTGCTCCAAGGCAGCCAGTTTTTCTCTGGCAGCTCTTTCACATTCATGCATCTTTACAATTTTTGAAGACAACATTGAGTAATATTCAAATAATATAATATTAAAAATAGCTTCATCTCCTCTAACTCAAATGTACCAAGAACAAGCCCACAAATACCAGTTTGCCCAAAGTGTTGTATCCTGGTTCCTAAGTGAGACCCAACCTTGTATGCACACATGCACACACACAGGGCTTCTCCTGATCTTATCTCTCTGGCATAACAAAAAGATCTCAGGGTAGGAGAAAAATCTCACATTTCATTTTGTTGACTCCATTAGCTCCACGAAGCTTTTTATGTTTGAAATTCCTTGTTGCAATATAATTAAAAGCGCCTTCAGGAACTGGCTTTATGTCTGTCTGTATCATATTCGTTTATTTCTACCTGTTCTGATCTTTCCATTATACTTTTCAATGAATTATCACATCACAAATGTACAGAGATTTCACTCCTGAATTGCTTTTCAGGCAGTGGCAGGGTCAGCTGAGGATACTCCAAGTGAGGACACTGACTCGTGCGCTGGGAAATTCGGTGACGTTTGAGATGTCGTTCCTTTGTGTTCCAACAATCCAAACCTCGGGCTAAGATGGGAGTTTGGGGGTCTGAACAACAATATTCAGGATCAGACTCAGGAGGTTTCACAGGGACATCAGGTTGGGAATCCTGGGCATGCCCTGAGACCACAGCCCAGAGACAGGGACTGGATTCCTACTTCTGCTTCTGTTCCGCTCCAGAGTGGAGTTTGTTAATCCAGAAAATACCATCAACAGCAGCAACTCGTTGATCTGGCTATGTGGCCAACAGAATTTACTAGGAGTTGTTTGTCAATTATTTTGAGATTCCGTGATGGGAGTTGCTACACCATATAGTTTCTTTTAACCTGATTTGTGGATGTGCCAATGGAGTCACACGGATTCACAGGATCAGAGTCGCTTCTCTTAAGCTGTCCACAAATGCTTTACATGACAATGCCATAAAATCAGGGAACTGGATATTCTGGAGTTAGAACTTGAGCTATCAGTCACAGTGTAACAGAGCTATAAAAGTGTGCATTGACATGGAGTGTGATCAAATTAATATAAACAATATACTCCCGAGCATATACTACTTATCCCACATAGATCCCACTGGCATGTCTAGATTTGGTTTCCATGTTATTCCTTGGATTTGATCATTAGGTAACACGGGGCAACATTAATATTGAAGGGAGAAAATCTTGTACAGGATAAACGACAAGAACACTCACTCTGTCAATTCTTTTATTTCCAGCAGTGAAACTGCATTATCATTGCCACAAACTAATCCCATTTTGTCCCTGAGTGCAGGAGGTCTGTAGCAGAGTGATACAAATGAATTAAACTATATTGATTATATAGAAAATTAAGTGCAAACTATTTAGCACATCCTAAGTGATTAGATGCAATAAAACGTTGCAGAGACGATTGCACAGCTGGCAAACCCAAGTCAGGAGAGAACAATCGGCCGCTCTGGGGGAGCAAGGACCTGGCTCCAGACCTTGGCTCTTCCACTGGGAGCCTGACAAACACCCTTTGTGCTGGAGGGGACAGGTGTCAGCCCCGTCCCAGCCCTTTCCCACTCCCCATTTAGATTTTACATCAAGTCTCTGTGAGCTCTGCCTTGAAATCCCATTTTTCTAAGCAAAGACAAAGGCAAACGCCTTTTATTGGCACTGGTTCCAGAGGAGCAAAGGTGTTACATAAAGGGCTGCTGAGATTTTGGATTACACAATATTTTTAAGGGGCATGTGATACCTCAGAGACTATTTATATGTACATTTGAAAGTAACTGTTGATTACCCGAACTAATTCTTATCCTAAACAGATCCACCACTAAGAAGGTACAGAAAAACAATTCTGCAGTAGCATAAAATTAAACTGACTTGTTTGTGGGTACACGAAAGGATTAAAGAGTATAATTTTACTCTCTTAGACCAAATGAATTCCTAAATTGGAAAAGCAGCTCTGTCCAAGGTCGCCTCTGTTGTTTCCAAAAATATCTCGAAACAAACGCAAGAGGGGCACTTTGTTGGGTGTTATCTAGACATATATAGTTTCAATCAAATTCTTCAACAAGTGTCAGAGTAAAAGTCAAACATTTGTCTGACACTGCCAAGTCACCGGCAAGTGAATCCCCTCAAAGGTTGAAAATAAATTTGATAACAGAATTATGAATTATGGGATGTTTTCTCTAAAGAAAAAGCCACGTTAATTTGGGATTGTATTGTAAACACCTTTTAGACATTTTATAAAAGGGTTGTCTAATTCTTTCCACAACACTGGGTGAAGTGATACAAGGTTGTGTTCACGACCCCAGGAAAATATTTATAGTGCTTTTTCCAGTATATAAGTTCCCCCCTTCCCTCTCTTTGTGTTTTATGATCAACCTTCAATTAAACCAAGAAGCAGAAAAGAACCTTCATGGTATGAGATTTTGAAGTGGTGCATTTCCCATACAAATGGCTGAAGTGCAGCATAGTAAATAAAAACCACAAAAGGAGCAGTAACACAACAGCAAGAACCCACTGTGAGTGAGCCACACTCCACCTCACTGTTAGAGCCTGCTTAGGAGCTGTGGGAGACGTTTTCTGAAGGAGATTTAATGTCAGGATGATGCTGTCACTGCCCAATTTCCCTCACTGCCTCAGGAACATTAACTGGCTCCTTTGCTGCTCCCTGAGCCCACGGGAAGGGGAAATGAAGGAGAGGAACCCTTAGGGCCAGAAGATGTAACGTGAATGTAAAATATTAGTGGAACAGGTTGTCTGTGGGTGACTTTCGGTGTTCTGATAGTTCTGTTTGCTTTTTAACGCGCTATAAAAACACGGCAGGCTCTAAGCACGGAACGAGGGAGATGGGGACAGTGTTTTATAAATACTTTATAAAACCTCCAGGGTTTTAATGCTGCAGTCCACAGAAAGCTGGTTTGGAGCACTGCATCATTTAATAGCAGTTAATAAACAAAATGTACAATTTTAATATGATTTTAATTTTAAATGTTTCCATTTTTAGAATCCCAAGTTAATCAGCCATTTTTGCTCTGGGTATTTCTTCACTAATGGCTCTAAAATTTCTCTGATAACTGCAAAGAAATGCCTAAACCCTGGTTTACTCACCAGAAAATGCTGTAGTAGTGTAAACCAAGTAAACCGCTGAATTATTCATACTTTAGAGTTTCAACTGCTGTTTAAAAAAGAGTAATCCAGTTTCAAAAAAACAAACATTAACCCCCGACAAATTTTAATTGCAGAGAATCATAATGGTTTTTAGGGTTTTTTCTGATTGAACCAGTTGTAAAATGTATAAAGAAATTGGGAGATTAGTTCCTTCTTTATTTCCCTTACTTGGTCATTATTTGTATGCAATGTAAATCTTTATGGTTTTGTTGTTGTTGCTCCCAAAGTGCAAAGCATATTTCCTATTCCATTCCAGGAAAAATAAGTAGGGAGAGAGAAAGGAATTTATCTTTGATAACGGGTAAGATCCCATTTTCCATGTTCCTGTTAACTGCATTTTTCCTGGTATTAGCAAAATGTGCAGGATTTGGCTTTATCCTGTTTCAAGAGTAGACTTAATTAAGTGCTTATTGTATAAATGAGTGGGTTTAGAACTTGAGCAGTTGCAATAAAATTTAGAAGCTTTAAAATGACATCTTCTTGTGTAATAAGAGACTGAACTGAAGCAGGAAAATAGACATTGACTTGAGTAGATCCATTTGCAGGAAAAGAACTGCAGCTCCTGGCTTTCAACAAATGCTGGAAGTGTGTCTCCTAATTAGCAAAACCAGAGTTTTTTCTTTAGTACGCAGAATGGAAGGTCAAAAAAGGGCAAAAATACACTTTTAAATAATAAATATAATTAATTCCTTTAAATACAAGGTAAAGAGTACAGTTTTAATCACATGATAAACACACTAAATACTTCCAGCACTGGATTTGTGCAACAGCCTCTCATAAATGCCTACTAAAAATCAAACCACGTTGCTCAAGACTTGTTATTTCAATTGTTTGTACTGAGAAAATCTTCCACAAACACTTGATTTTTGTTATAAATTAGAACATGTCCAATGGAACATTGATTTATGTTGGATGAAAGTCGTTCTTTCAGATAATTACTGTTATTTTTATTTGCAGTGTGCTATAAATCTGATGATGGGCCCTTTAATTCCTGCTTGTTCTGTCAGGATGAAGAACGGAGCTAAATCCAGCAGACCTTGTTTTGGCAAAACTCCCGCTGAAGTCAGGGAGGGTTTTGTGAAAGGAAGGCCA
>NW_008238337.1:2958075-2969712 GCF_000691975.1 Corvus brachyrhynchos
GCTCACCCAGGGTGACACCACCACGGGAATCAGGGAAATCAGTGCCAGGCAAGTGTGAAAAATGCCCTTTTCACCCACTGACCTTGGAATAACACGGATTACCTCGGGAGTTTGGAGACTGCCACTGTGAAACTACTGCTGCAGAGATAGGCACAGAGAATTTGGAGAGCCCGCTTTAAATTCACGCTGAGAATTTAAAGAACTCTTTAAATGAGCTGGAAATAGGTCAGATTCTGATTGTTAGAAAACAACTACCCACGTGGGTGTTGCCAGACAGGTGGGACCTTGTGATAAAGTTGTTGATTCGTGTAGTACTTCCTTACTGGAACTCTGGCACGGCCATGAGAATGTCAGTCCCGTTCCCATTGCACTGGAGAAAGGCAGCTGAAGGGTTAACGGCGTTCCCTCGGCAGGAACCTCCTGCCGGGAGTGATAACGCCGGGCACAGGGCTTTGCTTTTTACAGGAGCTCTGAGCAAACACAGGGCCAGAGAGAGAACCCAGAGCCACGGGCACCAGAGCTCCCCTTGTCCCAGACAGGGTGATGGAGAACAGCGTCCCACACCCCGGTGTGGCACAGCCTTTCTCCCAAGGGGACACTCTCAGGTGACAGCATCCAGTCTCTGTGTCTTCAGTCAGTCACCATCTACCTTCATGTGGGAGCTGGCTCCAGGCTGGCCAAGCACTGCCAGGGAGGGATTCAGGCACTGCACCGAGCCAAAGGGCTCTGCATCGATGGCTCGCTGGGGACAGTCACCAGGCAGTGAACACTGAGCTGCTCCTGGGCCAGACACCAATCAGTGATCCAAGGAGCAGCTCTGACCTGCATTTCCAGCTCCAGAACCAGCAAGGCACTGGGAGAACAGATTCCATATTGATTCCATAGGTAGTACATTATCCATGGACATCTCCAGGCACTGCTGAACACCTCTGCTGCAACGTGTTTGTAACAGAGAGCAGCATCCCACTGTAGGGAAGTCTTGTCAAGAAAGCTCTGGAAATTGGGATATTTAAACATAATAGCAGGGCCTAACCTTCATGACTGTGGGCAACTATATGCATGTGACATCCTGAGTAGTAATTTCCGTGTGAGTAAAGAGATAGAAATAAGTAATCCTAGATTTGGGTAGTGAAGGGAGTCTAAGAACATCCATTTTAGTTATTAGAGTTTAAATGGAAGTAAGATAGTACCTCTAATATAAACCAAATAATCTGATACCCAGATGGTAAATGGCTGCTCCCATAAAACAGTGGATGTGCTGCTTTCTCATGCCTGTTTCTGATGCCTGGAACTATTTCATCTCTCAGGTCCATGTGGATCTTGCTGTAGCTCCAAGGACAGCTGAAATCAACATCACTAAATCCCTCAAAACTGCAGAATATTACAGTAGTTTTATAGCTGGGATGCTTCCTCATCCAGTTCTGGATAGGGATAAGGAGAAGCCTTCAGAAACATAGTGAGCTGCTGCTGATCATAGTGTTTCAGCTGGGACAAATTTGGTAAGTGCTGCAGCCCCCAATTTACCTAAATTTTTGATTTATTTGGACCTTCCCAACAGAAATGCAAGCATTTTGCCATACCGGATGTTTAATCTTATTAACCAGTTAGGCTCTTAACAATTACAAAGTAAAAAACTGGGAAGTTAACTTTTTGTTGCAAGATAGGAAGTAAAGATAAAACTGTGAAATTTGAAGATTTTTGAATGCTCCCATCAAATCCTGAACTAGGTGGAAAAGCCAGTGAACAGAATCCATTAAAGCTGCATTTATTAAATGTCCACTTGTATAAAAAGCTAAAAATAGTGTTTGAGTTTTTCCAATTTTCTTTTGATAACAGTTATTATGATTTTCTGCTTCATCTCAGAAAGTCATTTTGCTGCTGCTGCTGCTGCAGTGTATAATCTGTGTGCCCTTTCTTGGTGCAGCACAAATGACAGAGCACTAATCAGATCAGAACAACAATCACGTCATCTTTGAGTAACTAGCAATAAACTGTTTTTATAAGGAAGAAAGATGAACTATTTTTAGGGTAACTCGGAACAGAAAACCAGAAAATGATTGTACTCGGTCTTACTCCACATCACTGCTGTGAATTTCCAAGGCATTGCTTTTTCCTGGGCTGCAGGCTAATCCCTGTCATACATCTTTGTGTAAATGGTCCAGTCAAATAGGATTTCTAAGGTTTGGTTAAAAGTTTTGACTTAAGTCTATGAAATCCCCTTTCTCCCTGCCCTGTCTAGTGACTCTGAACCACAGGCTGATTCCTAAGTAACCTAAATGTCCATTTTTGGTGATTATCCCACGTTTTCAGCATGTCTCATATCTCCTTGTCTGTGTTATTTTACTATTGCTGTCAACCCTTCAGCAAACGTCTCCATTGGAAGTCCAGGAATGGGACTGCCGTGGCTTTTCCAGCTCTGCAGCCCCAAGGAGCTGTGCAGGTGCTGTGTGGGAATGATGGCACAGGGCAGGAGGCAAAAGCATCCAGGTGTCTCCGGAAACGGCCGTGCCCACCCCACACAGCCTGGCCTTTCCTGAGCTTCTCCCTGCCAGAGATTCCTTCTCTCCCTCACTAAATCCCGCAGCAGTCAGCTCCTGGAGGCAGGGGGTGGTGGCACAGCTCTACCTGTGTCTTCCTTCCACCCTGTGCCAGAGGCACCCTGCTCTTCTCCCTGGCCTGAGGAGGGTCAGTGTGCAGCTGTTGGGAAAAACTAACTCCAGCTATTCGTGGGAGGGCTGGCATGAGGATGTCCTGGGATCTATGGATCTGAGACCCATTCCTCACACTCAAGCTGCACTGTGAGCCCTTAGGAAGCTTCTCAAATAAATGTCATTAAATAACCCATTTTTCCTGTGGCCCAGCCACCAACAATTTCCTTCTCTCACCTAAAAAATGTAAAAAAAGAAGAATACCATACAGTCAAAATGTAGTTTTGCCAGCTTTTATTTCAGTCCTGTTAACAAATATATTTAATGCAAAGGCAAACCAGGAACTCTATAATTACCATATTCTCTGGATATAGAAACCAGCAAAAGATCTCATAGTTAGGTATCAAAGAAAGGAAAATTACTTTTTTTTATATCCTGAAAAGACATTCTACTTCAGGCAGGAAAAACTATAAAAAACCCCACCAACCTATCTAGGAATCCAGTAAGCCAAAGGAGAACAGCAGGATTTCTGGTCCCACGAATTATCTCTGTGCTGCTGATCTGTGCCAGGGGCCAAGAGCTGCTCGTGCAGAATGGTGACGTGTGAGGGACACTCTCAGTCCTCACCTCCATCCCTGTGCCCCCGGCTTAGCCGTGGGGCACCTCTGAGGGCAGTGACAGCTGCCTGTGGCTCACAGCTCAGGGCTGCACTCCAGGCCAGATGCAAGAACCACTGGGCCATATCTACATCCATGGATAACCTCCAGCCCTGGGATGACCCTCTTTGGCTGTGTAATCCCTTTGGAATTGCACTGTGCAGACAAAACAGCTCAAAACTCCTCCCTGGGGAAAGCTTCAGCCGAGCTCCCTTTACATTTTCACACAGGCAACTCAGAAAATGTGAAGGAGGTAAATGTGCAAGAAAAATACTTCTGTTAAAAACAACAGCAACAAAAGATAATGGAAAAAGCTCAGAATCCAAGTGATTGTTCTCCAGGCTGACTCCTGATGCTGTAGCAGTGAGGTGTCTCCTGGAAGCACAATCAGCTGAGCCCAACCGTGCAAGGAAAGAATGACCAGGAGTGTTCGGGCCAGGGTGACAGCGGCCCCGCTCCTGCTGCCACACTGGCTGGGTAAGGACAATAGGGACAGATAGGGCCAAGCCAGGAGGGCCACAATTATACAGTACCAAGTCCCAGGCCTTGCAAAAATGTAACCTTAGCGGCAGAGAATGAGAGGCAGAGCAATTACGTGAGTTTTCTGTGACCCTGCAGAAGGGTTTGTTTCCCTTTGATCTCCCTACAGTGCGTGCCATTCCCAGCCTCATAAAACACGGATTTACGAGCAGGTTCACCCCAGTGCAGCCCTCCCAACAGCTTCCAACCATGGCACGTTGTCACTGAAACAGTGGAGCAAAAGCTTCCAGAAGGGTTCTTTGCTCTCTCTGTTTATGCACCAAAACCAAACCACGTATAAAAATGGTAGAATTGATGAAAGCAACAGTATTTAACATTCCTACTTCATGTGGGTATCAGGAGGAAGAATTCATAACACAAGCCTATCTTTACCTCCTTCCTGAATGACCTGACCAATGGCTGCTTGATTTTGTTGTTTCAGAAAACATTCTCTCTTACATTCCATTAATTGCTCAAAGTCCTGCCACATTTTCATTTGCTTCATATTTGGCCCGTGACTTTCCCGTACAACTTTCTGTTTCTCTCGTAGTTTCTGTTAAAAATATAAAAATATCAGATTTCTGCAACAGCTCTACACCACAGAAGTTGCTTGCATAGGCAGCTTGGAATGACAGAGATTTTTATATGCTATGGAAGTATTGTTTTGTTCACATTGATAACACGCCCTGCAAGTGCTAAATGCATTAACACCTGGGATTTAGATCTTTGTACGGATTGACAACTATTTCCATGGTTTCTAACTGTCTGAATATTAATCTTATCTATTTGAGAACTTATGCTAAAAATCTGACATCATTTCCATGCAGAGCTCTCGCAGTATCAAGGTACAACGCACAATGGATTCATATCATGATACTGTAACATGAAATCAATGTTTTACAATTAGACCCCCTGCTGATTATTAATAGTGGCAGCCCAGACCTGTAAAAATCACTCAGACTTACTGAGAAAAGGAAATTAATAAAAGCTGTTTGGTGTGACTTGCTAAGCCCAACCTCGTCCCTGCTGATCTGAGCTTCAGACAAGATTAAAACTGGACAACTGCTTTAGTCTGATGCCGCTGATCCCCTGGCCTTTAGCAGCAGTGATGAGGTTGACAGGCTCAGAATTTATTGTCTTCAACAGGTTGCTTTATATACAACAGAAAATCTGAGCTGGCACAGTTTGTTATGCCCCTGCTTCAGGGTCTTATCCAAACGGTTTTCAGGGAATGTGCTGTCACACTGAGCTGTTTGCCTATCCCTTAGAGCAGCTTGTGCTATTCCCTGCAGGAAATCAAGCCCTGAGGAGGGAGCAGGATCCTCTTCCAGGGTATTAGTTACCAATGCCAGCAGTGATGGAATTTTCTTTGTAGGCTGCATTATGCTTTTTATAAAAGACTGACCACAGCCTTTGGGAATAAGCCCCACAAAACTATGAACTGTACAATGTCTGTACAAAGTAAAAGCCTCTTTCTTACCTTCCCAAGGTTTTCTTGTTCAAGGATGATTCGTGTATACTGTTCTCTGAAGGAAATATAAAATGATTTTATCAGGATTTGGTTCTGTGTAACAGGACAGAATAATGATGCCAACATGGAAAATAATGGAAGTATTGGGAGGTTCATAAATGAGACAGAAGAGGAAACACAAAAAACCCCATTTTTGTCATTGGGCAACACATGTCTTAATATGAAGGATCACATCTCCTTGTCTCAGCTGTGCAGCTGGGAAAAGTGATACTGGCTAAGGTCTCTTACATTTTTGAAGCAGGCATGATCACTGCTCCTTCCAGCTTGAAGGCAACAGCGAGACCATGCAGATGAGATACTCCTGATGCCTTTTATAATGCATTTATCCTGGTGACATCCCGAGGTGAGCCACGGCCTGGCTTGTACGAGTGTCAGAGTTTACAGACCCAGAGCCCTTAATTGCTGTGAATGCAGCACTGGAATGAGTGGGAAAGTACAGGAATGAGGGGGAATGGCATTTCAGCCCAGGTCTGACAAGTCCAGTGAGTGCAGTGGGAATGCTGCACGTTCCTCTCCCAGAAAACAGCCCTCACATTTCAGGGCCTCAATATAGGCTGAGAAGTGTTAATGCTGACATTCAGCACGGAAAGCCCTGGCTGTCCACCCCTGTCTGTACCAAGTGGCCACATCACTCTGCCATACCCAAAGCTGACACATGACCCCTGACAACAGAATATGCAAACCACAACAGCACTGTCCACAGACAGCACTAGGACGTATCTTTAGTTTTTTTGAAATGTGACAATAGAAAAAAACCTGTGCACTGAGCCACTTGGAAAGAAAATCAATTGTATTTTCTGTGTAATTATTATATTCTTTGTGTGTGAGAGTCAGCTAGTGGAATTCAAAATAACCCAGCTCATTTAAAGAGCTTTTCAAATTGCTTAGTGCAGATGACTTTTGCATAGAGAAATCCTAATTTTGAGAAAGAAATTTCAGCCTTCATGATGCCAGAGCATGAAGGTTTCCTGGAGCGTGAAAGCAGCTGTGTGGACCCAAGGCATCACATTCCCTGATTCCTTCCCTTTCTCCCCAGTACTCCAGGACTTTGACTGGAGCACTTGGGCCTCGGGCCAGCTGGTCTTGCCTCCACAGGAATGGATCACTTTAGGATCTCTTGCTCTTGGACAATTCCAGCCAGAACAGATCAGAGCTGTGCTGAGGCTGCTCCAGGTGCTGTGTTGTCCCACTGATCTCAGCAATCCTCACCCAACTGGAGGTGAGGCTGAAGCTGCTTCTTTGCCCTGGCACACAGCACGTGTTCTCACACATTTGGCCTCCAGAACACCCTCTTTTTTTTTTTTGAAGTAGAGTTTTCAAAGTAATCATCAGAGGATTTTATGTCTTTCCTAGTAAGTTTTTCTTTACTATTTATAATGATGACTGGAAAGAATGTAACTTAATAACTTTGTTAAAAACCCCACAACTTTCTATTTTTAGAAAAGAAAATTAACTTTTCACATTCCTAACAAGTGACTCCACGGAACAGAGAGTTTATA
The DNA here is from genome assembly GCF_000691975.1 of Corvus brachyrhynchos. NCBI lineage: Eukaryota > Metazoa > Chordata > Aves > Passeriformes > Corvidae > Corvus > Corvus brachyrhynchos. The sequence continues at coordinate 2,964,929 of NW_008238337.1, forward strand.
TTCAATAAAGAGGGTCTGAATTAAGACATTTTTTTGTTCAATATGTTGTTAGGAAAGTGCAATTCTATTTATGGTTCATTTTTACTCCGTTTACATTCCAGTGCTTGCTGAAAAATACATTCAGGTTCTAAAGGGATGTCTAGAGAAAAATGTAATCGTCTCATTTTATATTTTGCTAAGATGTCTCTATTGAACTTTGCTGTAACTCATTGAAATGAGACAGCACTGTGACCTCTTAAAAAGGTCAGGACTGTGGCTGGTCCCTGTGGGAGGATAATTTCCACAGTCGGGAAGTGAAATGGGGACAGCACAGAGGGGTAACAGCCTATTCACATTCCCTCACCATACCTGGGATTACATAGCTGGGCTCGTGCTCCATTCCAGCACTGGGCTCTGACGGCTGCTCCGTGTGAATCCCCATATCCTGGATCTTCAATTCCCAAGTATTTGAGTTGGAGTGAACCAACCTGAGCTCCCACTCCCTGCTGTCTGACCCCGCTGCCTCAGCTGCTCCTCATCCTCATGAATATTCATATCATCACTAAGGTTTTATCTGTTCATCCTTCTGCTTAATTTTGCTGTTTCATCGTTCCTTCGTTAGTTAAATGTTTATTTCCTACAGCCTTCCATTATTTTGTGAGATGGAGCAAGAGGCCTCTCAGCCTCCAGCCCCTTCTCTCTCCTCGTCCTTCTCTTCTCCCTCCCCAATATTTGTAGTTTTGATTCTTTTCTTACTCTTACTTTCCACTGTTTACCACTCTTTGCCATACAGTGTTTGAACATTCCCAGGCCTCACATCCTTGCAGAAGGTCATCTCTCATGGATGTTACTCTGGTCCTTCGCTTCCTGGTGATCTCTGCCTCCTGTTCTAGAACATGGAGGTGCAGCTCCACTGGTACCAGTGCAAGGGGCTTCAGGAAGGGTCTGATGGATTCCCCTGAGAGAATCCCTGGAGTTTTCTCACTGTTTGACAATTTCCCTGTCAATAGCCATAAAACTGAACAAACACCAATTTTAAAACTGTTTTGATAAATGTTTTTGTGACTGAGAAATACTGTGGTGGGAAAGCAAAGACCACCTTGTAAAGCTACTGACACCAACTGGATTATTTTGTTGACAACAAGGCTCTAAGATTCATTTTTCTGGAAAACAGAATTTCTATTTCATGCAATATTCTGAAATTTTGGAAAACTAATTATGAAGAATAAGCCCCGGGTATTATGACACTTTTACCAGCTGGAAATTATAAATGTTTTGGGGTTTTCTGATGCTTAATCTTGAAACAGTTTGTTGACTGTTGCCTGAATTTTGTTTCAGCTTTTATGTTGTATTAGAAGATTGAACATACACAAAATTTTCAACAGGATACTTTTACAAAAATATTTAGTTAAGTGTAAAAAATCTCTATGACATGGTAACATTTAGACTTCTTAGCACAGATAATGAATCTGAAATATCTCATTCTCAGAAAACATTTCCATCTTTGGCAGGAAAAATTTCTATTTAAAATAGAAAACTACACCAAAAATAATCAGCAGCTCAATTTATAGTATTTCCTGTTTCTCTCCCTGCCAGTCAAAGGCGAGGGGTCCTGAAAGAGTCATGGGATGAAGGAAGTGGCTTTTTACTGGAGTCAGTGAAACTGAGGGTAAGGATGGAGGTTCATGGGATGGTGCAGAACCATCCTCCAAGTGTGGGGCTGCCAGTTGAAGCCCTATCCCAGGCTGAGAACCTCCAATGAGAAGGGCAAATCTCCTGGTATGTCTGAGAGAACTTGTAGATTTACAGCAGTAAAGGCTGGAATCCGAGATGCTTATTTTTAGATTATTATAGTGTTTCTAAATTTATCAGGTGAACTCCTCTGGTCCAAATGCCAGTGAGAAAATTCCTGACTTCAGCCTCAGTTTGTGAATCTCCTTCAAGTCACCCCAAGGGGAGCACCCTGCCCCGCTCACCGAACCGCCTTGCGCCGCTCCTGGGGGTCTGGGGACACATAGGCCTTCATCTCCTCCTTGGCACGCTGCAGCTGGATCTCCAGGGTCTGTAAAGAAATCCACAATTTAAATAGATGTATGTGTGTATATATTATAATTGCTATTCCATTTCACTGGGAACAATTTGTGCTCTTACCCTTTTCATGCAGTTAATGTAATGGTAGTTGCTCTCTTCCTGGGCACACTCCTCAAGAAGCCCTTTCACCTCCTGTGGGAAAAGAGTAAGATTCCAAAGGATATGGTGACTGAAAGTTCCCAGGAGATGCCCTGTGTTGCCATATAAACCATGAGAGTTTATAATAATAATAATCCTGAATTGATAATTTCTCAAATGTTTATGTAATTTGGGCTTCTCACAAGTCACTTTTAAAGTGAAAGACAACTGAATGGCTTTACATTGGCAGCCTCAGTCACAGTCAGAGATGCAAAATGGCTGTTAACAGGTTTTTATTAATGCCTGACTTCTAACAGACTCTTCAGCAGTGCTGCCAAGACTCCTGTTCCTCAGCACATCTGAAGTGCCAGGCACAGCTGTGAACAAGCATTTCCTGGAACACATCTGCAAAGTGCATGTTAGTCTTGCCAATAGTATGTTAATCAGCAGTCAATAATTACATGGAGGAGGAGTATGGAGATAGTGGGTTGCTCCCATCTCTAAATGGTCCATCCAAAAAAACCCTCAATGGAATTCCTGTACACATTCCAGGCTGCACAGCATTTGCCATTCCAGAGCTCTGTCACTGTGTGATTTTCAGACCATCAGCTGGAAAACTGAATTCTACAGTTCAACTCATGTCCAGCTCAGTGAGTGGATGTGATTGTCACCACATGCTAGAAAATGACTACGAGTTGTCTGCCAAGAAAAAAAGCCTTGATTGCTGTTGTAAAATAGTTCCTTTGGAAGGTCCATTTCACACCAGGTCCATCTGGTGTGAAGGACCCCACAGAGGAACTTTTAGAGCAGGAAAAGAACTCTGTATATCCACCCACACTTTAAAGGTACTCTCTGTTTATCTTGCAGTATATTCCTTTGTGGGCAAGGCCTTGAGAAACCAAGCCCAGTCAAAATTCACAGGAATGATGGAGTGAGACAAAGGAATACAAGACAGTCCCATTTAATGAAGTCTCCTTGCCACCAGTTTCAGTCATTAATTATTGAATTTGTTGCTAGTGCAGTGAATCTGCTAAATGCATATAAAGATTTGTCTTGACCAATTAATCTTTATTTTACGTTCAAATTCTTCCCTAACAGATACTGTCCAGGGCAGCAGAATTTCTGGCAGATGCACGTCCTTGCTGATCAGAGCTGGATGAAGCACCCTGAGCCCATCTGCTGCTGTTCAGGACCTGTGTGACTGCAGCCACCCCACACAGCAGCTTCAGGCATGACCTGTGGGTCACACTGACTCATTGACTGGATTTGTACTTTCCACATCCCGAGGGAAGGCAGGGAAACACTGTACCACAGCATTTATCCATGAGCAGGAGCCAGCCCCACCTCACCTGTTCCAGGGCCGAGCGATTGGTCTCCAACCCGGCCGCACAACTGTCGTACTGGATTTTCTTCTCATCACATTCTTGAGTTAATTCCTTGGTGAAAAGGGCAAAAGGGCACATAAATGAAATCTTCCTGTGACACTCAGGCCCCTCACACACCAGCCCCAGCTCCTGGCGCACTCAGTGACCCTCACTGGCACATGGTTGTGGTTACACAGGGAAGCCACCAAGCCCCTCACATTCTGGGGATCAGAGAAAGGGAAATTTCCTCTGTACAGCACATCCATGGCTTTACCCTGCCAGGGTAACAAGGCTGTATTTGCAAGAAGAAAGAACAAATAATGATAAAAATAGACATTGAGAAAGGATCAATATAAGTACTCCCTATGAAAAGCCAAATTTCAATTACAGTTGTACACAATCAACCCCTTCGCTGGATTTCATCTGTGACACTTTGAATGGAACCCTTAAATGTAGGTTTTCTGGAAATTTCATTGATAGATAAATGCACCAGTTTATTTAATTCCATGGTAACAAGCCAACTTATGGCAGCTGTAGACCCAAAAGACTTTTTTTTTTCCCAGCTCTCTATAAAATTTTGAAAACAAATGGACAAATTTGTCAGTGCCGCAGACTAATGCAGGAATTGGAGCAATGTATCCAACATTTGGATGGGAACTTATCTGCAATCCACTCAGAAAGGACAGTGTTGGTTGGAATCATCAGTGCTGAAATACAGAAATAGCTTTGCAACTAATCTGAAACTAACTTTGCTTTGGGTTTGAACTATGACTTTTCACATTTTCCCCTGATGTAGTAATTTTTAAAATTGCTATAAAGGACTAAATTTTGTGCCTGCACTGTCAGCTTTTACAAATTCCAACCTTTAGCATGTTGCCTGCTGCAAACGCTGTTGACAGGTTCTGCTGTTTCCAGCTTTCCCTCAGAGTTGATCATGTCCTTGTAGACCACTTCAGAGATCTGTAAACTGGATTTATTTGGGGGTTTGACTCGATTTGCAGAGAAAGAGAGGAGTGCTTCTACAAACCTGGCAGTTCTGACGCAGCTGCCTCAGCTCTTTGATGACGGGAGCAAGGCTTGCCTTCTTCTCTGCCACCATGGCATTCAGTTTCTTCACCTGAGAAAGGGACAAAATAATATTCATTAACTCTGTGACCCTAATTGTACATTTATGTAATTAGGAATGTGAAAAGAAAGGGAAGTAAACCAAAATACAGAGAGAAAAAATGTGTGATGAAACCTTAATTATGTAACTGAAGTTCAGGCCTAATT
>NW_008238337.1:2969952-2996859 GCF_000691975.1 Corvus brachyrhynchos
GAAAGAGCCCATCTGGCAGTGGGGTCGCTCCCACAAATGAGGCAAATTCTGCTCCCATTGTTCCAACTGAGAACATCCCAGAAAAGTCCAGGACACTGCCCATGTGCCAGACACCAAAGAGCTGAAGGAGTAGGGGAGATGAAGGGGATGCACAGAGGGGGCTCAGAGAAAGGAAGAAATCCTTAAGAAAACAAATAAACCTGCCTAGGTTAAATAAAGCTTGAAAATGCTAAAACTGAGTGACTTTGACATACTTAGACTGAAAATTCAAATTGCATCCACCTTTCTGTTTGAGAGTAATTCTATTTTAGTTACACCATTTTATTTTCCTAATGAGTTAAAAAGATGCTATTTTGCTTTTTGCTCTCTTATAATATTTTCTAATTAGAAATTCAAGCTCGTTCTTGCTTCTATGGCTATGTGGGCAGGTAAATTAAAACATGACAGTTCTAAGGACAATTGAAAATCAGGCTATAGAGAAAAAGACAAGCTATTTAGCTCTTTAAGCATATTAAGTATCTTTTCAACAAATGCATAACTCCAGTGATTTACAAACATTTTAGAAAAACCCTCTATTACAGATTCAAACCATTTGTCTCTTTCAAATAATGTGTCAAATAAGAACAAATATGAAACCACTTCTGAAATCACAAAAAAAGTAAAAATTCAAAGACAAGAAGATTTGATATCCCTAAAGTTTCTGAAGGGGAGAAAAGAAGCATTTATTTGTAGGATTTTAAAGACAAGAAATGCACATTCTAGTAAACTTTGTCAAGATTATCTTTGCAGATGTATTTGTTAGAAATATTTATATATATATATATATATATGTATAAACACAGATTAAAGGAAAATTATAAACCCAAACAAAAACATTAAACTGGGTTTTATATGCTGAGGACCCAGATACTCAAACTGAGGAAATACAATAGTTTAAGACCAAAATCACCATTTCAGACATGTTATCTAATGTCTGGCCTTTCACTTCATCCATTTCACTCTTCACTGCAGAGACTCGTTCCAGCTCCTCCTGGGTGTAGCTGTATCCAGAGATTCCTTTCTTCTCCTCAATTGCTTGCTGCAGACACAAACAATAAATGCTGGATGTGAGTCCATTAACCAAGAAACAGCAAATTCCTTCTTGGAATATTGTAAAGAAGTGAAAAGGGTAAGTACTGTAATCAATTTATTTTATTAATCAATTGATTATTATTAATTTATTTATTATAATTAATCCAGCTGCCAGAAAAGTAGATTTTATCTCATGCCTGAACAGCAGGACAATAAAAACTCTCTGTAAATACAATATTTGGTCATCCAATGCTCAATTAAGTGAACAGAGAATTTCCACAGGGTAAAGTGAGCTGGAGGTCAGGCTCTCTATGAGTTCAATGTGTAAAATCTGTCTGCTTGATCAGAAGATGCAGCTAATTATTTTGTAAAGTATTTTGGTAACAAGAATACAGGGATTGGAACAAAATACCACAGAGTGTTCCTGCACTTGGGATGCTTACAGTTATCCAGAGCAGAATCCCTTCTGCTGCTGTTCTGGCTTAGGAAAGATTCATCCAGTTTTAAATTTAAATGCATTTTCTTCTAAATATTCTGGGGTTAGAATGTTTCCTTCCTGCCTGCTCTTTCTTTAAATATCATTCCTATACATTTTACAGCAGTAACTTGGATCCTATTTGCTGTTGGTCATTCTCTAAGCCCTCACTACATCTGTGGATACCCAAAAGTAATTTAAGCATCCAGCCTTGCCCTAAGCAGCATTTGTGCAGATTTACCATCAACTTTAAAAAGCGGGGTCGGGCCCTTCAGTCTAAAAAGAAGCTGCAGAGCAGTCCTGATGGACACGAAGTACAGCAGCCTCCCAGTCAACAGGCAAAAGTACCTTTTATACCCTAATGGCTCCTTCAGCAGGGGCAGCGGGAGCTGAGGGGGATACACATCAGAATAACCCAAGCAGCATCCCTGGGATCCTAAGGCTGTTCCCGGGGCAGGGAGGGCTGGGGGAGCAGCACAAGCTCGTGTTACCAACTGCTGCTGAATGGCCTCGTGGCGCTGCCTCAGGAGCTCCTCAGTCCTCTGGAGGATCCCGTACTCCGCTGTAATTTCTGCTATTTCCAGTCGCTTCTTCTTGTAAAACGTGTTCTTGCTCCGGAGCTTGTTCACGTACTGCTTGAACTGGAGGAGAGAGAGCAGGAACTCACTTCACTTACAGCCAAGCAAGCCTCTTACTGCATAAAATGTAATTATCCTCTTTGTCCTGCACATTGAAGATGCAGTGTTTAGAACAGAGGGCTGGAATTCAGGATTCCCAGGGTCTATTTATTTTCAGCTCTGCATTTGTTCACTGAGCGAGATCAAGAAAAGCAGCTCCACTGCTTTCTGTCCCAGCTCACTCATTTGCAGGCCTGAGATCACTCCCTTCTGCTCACCACCATTTGACAGCTGGAAAAGTAAATACTCCTTGCAAAACGTTATGGGAGTCATGGATAATAAAAACTTAATGCAGCAGTAATTTGCACTTGTAACAGAGCCCCAGCTCTGCACTGCACAGCCCCAGCTTTGCAGACCAAAACATGGTAACAGAGAGCAGCAGAATTGGAAGGGAAGAGGACATGGGAAAACATTTTATTTCTTTTTAAAATATTCTCAGTAGTTAAAACGTGTTGTACTCTTTCCTTGACTCCTGCAGACCTAGATGATATCGCTGGCTAAGTTTTCAAACCCAGGAAAATAAAAGCAGAGTCCTTGCACAGAAAGAGAAAAATACAGTATTTATTTCACTCAAAATCTAAAGCAATGGAGAATTTATATTTGTATTAAAGACTGAGAAAATAATAAAAACCCTTACAGTCCAGCAACCTTAGCTAATTTACACCTGAACCTGTGTGTGTTCAATTTGTAACACAAGTACCAGGGGTTGAAACAAACAGGTAAGATTTTTCTGTGCCTTAATGTTTTCCATCTGTCGTGCAATCTTAGCTCTTATTCCTGGATTTTACATGAGAGCTATGAGGTAAATGCCAATCACAGCTCAAAAACATATTCTGATCCAGAGATGGAAAGCAAATAAATTTTATGAGAGTAAATGATGTAAGAACAGGCTTCAGAAGGCTCCTGGATGAGGAGGAGTTCAGTGTGTGCAGGGAGCACAGACCAGGCAGCCCCAGAAGGAAAATGAATCCCACTCCCACTGATACAAGTTTGAAATTCAAACATAAATGAACTCAAATTTTGGAATTTACATTAATTTTTCTTTTTGTGAAATTATCCCTCTCCCTTCTACAGAATAAATCCAAACCCCCAGTGTGACCATAGGCTAAGAACCCCCAGAGTAACTGTATGTTCTATAAAAAGTGTCCTGGGCAAAATGCCCACAATGAAATCAACCCTGTTCATCTGCCATCCTGTGCAATATCTAGGCCAAAGCTGCCTCTCTCTTGCTACGCTCCAGAACTATTTTTAAAGCCAAAAGCTATAAACGTTTTTGGTGAAAGAACAAACCCACAAATTACTCAATGTGCTCTATGCAGATTGGCCTCTGTGTGGCTTTGGGATAACATCCTACATCCTGCTACTACCCAGGACAAGGATAGACAAGGTCACCTGAGCCCTGTCACACTCTCTGGTACATTACTGGCACATTTCATACAGCAGTACCAAATTCATTCCTTTTCATAGCAAATTCAATCACATCCTCTTAGTTAATACAAAAGACTTTTTTTTTTCTTTCTTTCTTTCCTTAGACAATACCAAGCTTTCTGTGATTTCCAAGTGATTACAGAAGTATAAATACAATCTCTGTCAACTGAGGAAAATCTAAGGCAAGCACAGTCATCTGTCTTGATCCCTGGAACATTTCATTTGACCGCTGGAATATAAGAAAGAATGAGGTAAAGGATTAAATTAATACGTGACCACACAGAGCTATCAAATCTGAACAATCTTCTGTCAGTGTATCCCAGGATGAAAAGCAAACTATTATTCTCTTCACTTTTAAGGTCTTGAAAATAGCTCGAGTGGGAGGTAGAGTATTTGCATATTCAATATTCAAAGCATAATGTATTTTACAATGGAAGTCAAAGGATCTTGTTGATTAACGAACCAATTCCACCACTGTTCTATTATTAGTTGATTAACTTAGGACTATATAATACAAATTTCATCCAAAATGAACTACAACTTGCTCACAGTGACAACTGAAATCTGTTCATTTTAGGAGGTGGATGTCAGTCAGCACAATCTCTGGCTTTTTAAAGCAAACTTAACCTTTCACACAGCTTTTATTGCAGCAAACAACATAAAACAGTTATAAACAACAGTAGGAAAATTATCATCTGTGTAGAAAATCAATCAATAATTTGGCAAAATGTTCAAAAGACCTGATCTACTCCAAGGGCAGCACAGATTAGCCTCTCAAAATCTCACTGCCTGAAGGCTCCTTTAGATCCAGGGCCAAGCTCTTAGATTTGACTCTACTTAAATCAGGAGCTTCTAGGGATCTTACAGCAAAATTAGGTTTCTTCAGCCTAAAAGCTGAGAATCATTTCATAGGTTTCCAAAAATTAAAAGAAAATATAAAATACCAATGTTTTTCATCTGTGTGAGCATTGCTTCTGAGGCTTTATACACCTCATGTGTACATGAGAAATCAATGCCACAAAACACTGCATTTTACTGTGGTGAAAGGTCTTTTAAATAATTTGAATAGTTCACAGAGAAATAACATTGTTTGGCCACATCACTTTCAAGCTGAGTAACCAAAGGAATCCACTTCTGAGCAGCAGCATTTTCCCATAGACCAAGGCAACTGCTCCCTGTGTCCAAACTCAGCAGGCTCATCCTGTGGAATTCCCATGGATCTGCCCGTGCAGTGATGTTCCAGTCAAGGCCACGTCCACCAGTAGCTTTTCTTTCTCAAGCAATTTAACACAAGCAGTTATTTCAGCTTCAAAGATTAAATGACTGGACAAGAACCAAGTGCTGGCACTGAGGGAGCAGCTGAAGCAAACCAGCCTGGAGCCCATGTCAGCTGAGTTAGAGCCCCTGGAGACACAAAAACCATCCAAGGGAAAGCAAGCAAAGATTCTGCCTTTTCACTTGGCTATTTTTATGGGGGACTGTAACATAACAAGCATGGAATGCAGATTATGGAACATGGTGAATGAAAACAGGGCTTTGATCTCTCACATAACGTCCCACAGCACCCACCATCCCTGGGCAGATTTCCTGGATTATGCTCCATTTTTATTGGAAGAATCCAGCAATGGACCTACTTTATGCTTCTCCATTTATTAGAATCTGGAAGAGGTTGGTATCACCAGATTCAGTCTCTCCACACTTAGTGAAGTAATTATTATAACAGCTCTAAATAAAAATCAAATCTGGGGTGTTGAAATGGCTTCTCCAAGGGCATCCAGAGCCTGACAGGTTATCCCTCTCCAGGAAAGGACATCAGCCTGGTGACCACGTGCCCTCTGTGGTCAGAACTGGGACCAGAGCCCAGCTCCTCTATGTCAGCCTTGGCCTTTCACTACAAGCTCCTCACCTCATCTCCTTTAACCTCACACTTGCCCCAGGAGAAGTTTTCACAAGGTTCTTATTCCAAGATTATCATTAAAGGAGAAAATGGATAAGCCTGTTTACTCAAAAGAACAAATCACAGATAAATCACTCACTTCAGAGTCAAATCTTTTAAAATAGTATTTTCTGGATTAATGCAGCAATTTGATTGTGTTATTGTAATCAAAATGTTCTTCATACGAAAGTACTACAGAAAATAAAGTATTAATTGTAAAAATAAAGTGTTTCTTTATGAAACATAACTAAACAAGGTTCCAAATAAACAGTTTAGTTAAGAAAATTATTTGCATAAACACAATAATTGCAGGAAATCTTAGCTGACTATATCTGTTTTCATTAAGAACTGAGGAACAGATGTTTTAATTTCTAACTAGACTAATTAATGGATACAGACTGTCCAAAGTACTAAAATTCAGTTAGGAAAAGTTCCTGAAAATGACAGATTTTCCATACTTTTTTCCTAAGAGGCTCTAAATTTAAGCTAGTACAGCCAATGTTGGACAGAGTTAATAACTCAGACATCGAAAGATGGGCTTCTAAAAGATAAGAGCAGTAGAACCTCGGTCTAATAAAATGAAAGTATCCTACAGTCTGCTCATGGCACAGCTCAGCCAGGAAAACTCCTTCTTAGCATTTTCTAGGAATGCTTGCTTCTGCTTGCAAGAAATATTAAAGCAGCAATTAGTAATACTTTGAATCAATCCAATTATTTATAATGAAAACCCATTTTCAGTGCTCAGGGAAGATGTACAGATCAGTGAGAACCAGGATTTATCCTGGTGGCAGGGGGTGCTGAAGGAGTGCTCAGCTCTGGGAGATTTTCCTGAATCTCTGCATGTTTGGTTCAGGTGACAGAAAGCTTCCCACAGCAAAAATCTGGCAGATTCAGGTGGATCAGCAGTTTTTGAGGAAAAGTGACAAGATTTTTGGTCTGAGGCTGCTTTCTCTGTTTGCAAATGAAAACGTTCGTCTTGTTTTCCCAGGGGCAGGTAGGCATGGATGAGCATTTGTATGGAAAAAAGATTAAACTCCTTAAGTAAATGCATATGCAAACCTCACACACCTGTGAACAAAGTGGGAGGACTTCTATGCCAGGTTCTCAAAACCAGACTAATTCCCACTCCCGCAGCTCAGCACAGCTGAGACAACTCCGAATCGTTGGGAAACTCGATGTTCTTGGGGCCCTGTGCTGGACTCTGGAAAGTACAATAGGTTGTGTAAAGGGCTAAAAATATCCCAGCTTTACCTAGGATCACTTGTAATTGAACCATCCAGCATTCCAAGTGCCAACATGTGATTCCCTAATTTTCAGGATGTGACAGCTGCAGCGAGGAGCTGCCAACTGTGCCCCCTGCTCACTGCACTTTGTTTGAAGTACTTAAAAAGATTTCATAATCCCTGAAGCAGACAATTTATTCCTACTTTGCTGTGTTTGATGTAAATGAATTGGTTATTACCTGCTGTTTCTCCTGAGTTCTACCCAGGTGTACAACCTCTCAAACCCAGTGGAATGCTTTTCATGATTATGGAAGAAAGCAAAACACTGGCACCTAAAAACCTAGGCCAGGCTTGACCTTTTGGTGAATGAAGGGCTAAGACTACCTCAACAGGAGATCCAAATGCTGGTTTGGGAGCACAAGTTAGGAAGGTGCTGATTCTTCTACTGCCTAGTCTTGAGAGTGCCAAGGGATGTAAGAGGACAGAGTAAAGTGAGATAAGGCAAAGATTAGAAATGCTGGGTATAGGAGAAAAACAGTGCTTTGATTCAACTGTAGCATGTTGATAGGATTAAAAAATCCATTTACATTTAAGGCAGCAAAGCTATTTGTTAAAAACCCCTCTTTCTCCCTTCTTAAAAATGGAGGAACTAAAACGTGTGACTGGAAGAGGAAAGTGTAAGGAAGCTCTGGGCTGTCAGAGTGTGAAGGTTGAATGTACAACTCCTCCTGTCCCCAGGAACCCCTGAACTGCAGCACTGACTCACCACCACATTAATCAACATTTCCTTTGCTATTGGCTCAAAGCTGGAGCAGCAGAGCACTGAAACAGAAAATACAAATCCTAAAGCAGAACATATCAGAAACAAACCTACAGCAGAAGGTTGGCTGGGAGTGAGGAACCGAGACTTTCACTGGGGAGGGAGAACCTGCTCACACCACTTTAGCTTCATCACCTCTTCCGTGCCAATCCTGTCTCTTCTCTCAGTCCTGGCTCCTCACACCCCAGTCTGGGGCAGGACTGGCTCTGTGCATTTGCCATGGACTTGAGGAGATGCAGAATCTACAGCACCAAGGCCCTGTGCAGCAATTTTGGCAGTAGACATTTACAAAGAATTAAATATCACTGTCTCCACCTTCCAGATGAGGAAACCATGACCTTTGAAACAGAAATGATCAAAAACCATCAAGAATTCAAATCCTTTCCTAGCTTTTAGAGACAGGAAACACCCTTTACACTGGTGCCTGTGAGTACCACTGCACTTCACTGAAGGAAGTAATAAACACGAACAGGACATGGATTTATATATTGGCTTCCTTGCCAATACACATTTCCTTGCAGAAAGTATTTTACAAACCAGGAAATGCTTCTTATGAAAAGACAAACAATTCTGATTTTAAGCCAATGGTTTTCTCCAAATTGCTCAGTCATTTATCCTTCACTCTGCAAAACGAAGACTTGAAAATATTTTAAAAATCAAAAGCAGAACATATTTGACCAAAAGGAATGCAGGTCATGTCCAAAACAGGTCTTGTCCTTTTTCTGTATTGAGCCACTTCCTCGTGTCAGACAATTAACTTGAGCTTTTCATTACTAAGCCTTTTACAAGGTTATGAGGTTTCCTTCCTACCCTGTTCTCCTCAAATTTCTATGGATCAGTTTCTTGTCTCCCTGAAGAATAGGCACAATTATTTCTTACCTTACAGTGCCTGTGCAGATAATGTAGAACATATGCTGCTGTCTTGGTAATACATTCTTGTTGATTAATTAAACACTTCTTTCCATCACATGTCACAAAACACAAATTATCATTGTTTCTGCTTTTAGTTTTGCTTAAAAACTTGTCGAAGACTCCAGCAACGTGCCCAGTGGAGCTGAAAACCTTGGAGTGGAGAGAAATCTAATGCAGGGGGGTCCTTATTATTGCTACCTAAGGAAAGGGTACAGTGTGTCATGGGAAGAGAAACCAACATCTTCATTTTCCACGTCTCCATGCCATTACTCCCACCTGTATTTTCATCCACACTTTCAGATTCCTTTAAAAGTAACTGATTTTGTGGAGCAGGCACATCCTATGGGATTAGGAAGGGACTTCCTTCTAAAAAGGGCGTTCCCTGTATTTAGTAGTATGTAAAAAAAGCACAAAAACAAAGAACAAGCAAGCAAAGAGTGTGTGCCTCTGGCTAAATGATGGCAGTGCAAACAAAGACAATACGTGAGAGAATGATATTAAGTCAGAGAAGGACGCAGATAAAATTCTCTTTAGTTTAGTGATGCTGCCTGTAAGTTCCCTTAGCAGGATTCTTCCCAACTGGGAAAAATTAATGTCTGAAGAAAAGCTAATTTATTTTGCTGACAAACCAGTACCAAACTGCAGCTCCCTTATTCTTGGCAAACTTTTGAAGCAGAAAAAGCTGCTTTGAGCAGTGCAGCTGCAAATCTCACTTTGCCTGTGCCAGACTGTCTGTGCCAGTCAAAGTCGGTGTCGCAGGTAAACTTCAGGAGGGTCTGGGAAATCTGGGTTTTAAGTAAGAACTTTTGTGGGTAATAAATACCAGAGGACTAATTACATCTCTGATAATCACTGGTATTATGCTTTATAATCATACAGAGTTTCTATATTATTTATAATCATATTGACCTTTATAGTTAGTTATTCACCATCACACCACTGTGATGATATTGCCATTATTTTGGCTGGAATGTTAAGACAGCCCAACACTGAGTCCTTGTATACCTTGCAATGGATTAGGCACAATGTGAATAACAGAAATCAATAATTTGAAAACAGCTACAAATCCCTACCTCCTCCTCAGTCAGGACTTCGGAGCCTTCCAGCTCATGGGCCTGACTGCTCTTCTGCTCCATCTGCCTCTCCAGGCTGGACATCTCTTCCTTGGCAGCCTGAAGCTCTTCTGCCTTGGCTTCCTTCTTCCGGGAAATTATAGAAGCCTGCAAGATCATTAATGTAAAAATTGCCTTGTTCAATCAGGAGAAAAATGATTTTTAGAAAAATGCATAAATTACATACAGCAGGTTAAACCACGACCTCACTGAAGTTGGCTGCAGCATCCCAACTTTCTCCAATTTGGATAAGGTTTCCAGCACAGACTTTTTCCCAGATTCAAGCTGATCTATTTTACATTTTAGATTTACATTTCTTCACCTCATCTTTTCATTTTCATTGAGGAAAAAGGCAGGCATTTTAGCTGCTCCATTTCTTCTGCTTAGTCCCTCTTGGTGCATATGTAAGGTACACCAACATGGCTTAACTGGAAAGTTATCCAAGATTTCACAAATGTCATAATACAGATTTTTATAACTCCAACCTACTCCAACCTACAGAAATATGTTGCACTGAAGCAGAACTGAGCCACTAAATCTTGGCAAATAGCTAGAAGATGATGAATAAAGCAATAAAGTACAAAAATAGTGTAGATTACAGATTATTCTTTCTTTTTTCTGACTTAGAAGATAAAGCACTTAAAAAATAATGCTTTATACAAGATTGAATATTTAGTAGTACCTGAGTTTTGACCAGAACAGATTTGGGAGCAAAAGTATACATTAGTTCAAGGATTTTTAAAAAAAGCATTTTTCTCTTGCCAAAGTATCCTGTTGAAAAATATTCTAAAATAACACAACACATTCATTTAGATGCAGGTGCAGGAATTTAAGGCATGGCTGGTTTCTTCAAGTGAAAGGGAAAACTTAGAAAAAAATGAAGCCAAAACACACCAGCTTTCTCACACTCAGCTGAGAGGACCAGCTTTCTTCCTAAAAAAAATCTCCAACAGAATTGTGCTGGGGTGGGAGCTCAGCTCTTTGCTGCATGAGGTGTCTGTGGTGACAAACCAGGGGACAACAGAGCTGATTATTTTGTGAAACAGAACCCAGGCCCTGGCAGAAGAAAGCAAAGAGCACCACGGGCTCTGAGCTCCCAGCAGCAACCTCAGCTCCTGGGGTGGATCCTCCTTGGTCCCAGCACATTCCAGAGCAGGATTTTCTTTCAGGAAGAGCATCTCTTCCAAAATAAAACGGTGTTTCACGTCGCGGTTGCGACTGAACTCCAGTACACATCTTATCCCCATTTTTTCCCTCCCACTGATACATTTTCCTTAAGTCTTTTATTTTCCAAGCCTGTCACCGTAAGCATCACGCTGAAAATCGTCCATAAAATTAGCAGTGGTGCAGGTTGCCTGGAAAAGGAAGCGCTCAGGTTCCTGCATAAGCTCTGAAAATCTCTGAGTTCATAAATCCTTTTTATAACTTGGGAATTTACTAAGCCTGGACCAGCCAGCCTATTTTGTAGCAAGATTATTTTACAGCCTCAGGATGAGAGATCAAAGAACTCCTTCTTATGAGATGCAATGGAGAAAAATGGCATGTGGTCAGACACAAGGAAGGGACAGAACTGCAGCAGGCAGCCCTCATGCTGCCTTGTAAGAATCGATCCACAGCTGGAACTTTACCGAAATAGCTCCTGCAAAATGCTCCTTCCAGAACTGCTGTGATGCAAGGACAGCAGTCAAAACATTCACTGACACGACTGAAAGCAACATTTGACTCAGCCTTAAACATACATATGTTCAACAGCTCTTTATTTTCCTTTTGTCCTCCATTATTCTGTATTTCTACTGGTTTCTGCTCGATAAATCAAAGGAAAAAAATCAGCACATAAACCAATCAGTGACTGATTTTCTCTCCTGCTTCTGCTTAAAACACATTTCGTTCCTTCTTACCTGCTGGCGATACATGAAGAATTTACTATCAGTTGGCTCATACTTCATCATCCTTTTCTCAATAAGCTGATTCATTTGTGCATTGACTTCATTTATCTGCAAGACAGAGTGGAAAACTAAGGAAACAGAGCTTGGTGTCTTTGTCTTCTCCAAGAATTAAATGCTTTGCAACCCAGATTTACAATCCAGCCAGTTCCTTTTTTTAAAGCAGAGAAACAGACCCAAAAAGCTCCATGAGTCATTAAGTATTGGCCAGGAAGAGGCTGTTTTCGGATTTCCAGTTCTGTGCCTTTATGATAAGGCAGAACCATGATTTTGGCCCTGAAAATGAAGTAAACTGGTGCATGTGGAGAGAAAATGCAGTGAGTTGGTAGAAAAAAGACTGATATTGCCATATACTGAGTGATAAATGTGATTTTATTGACATGAACTAAAATTCCCTTTCATTGAACCCTTTAAACATAAGTTCAAAGGGAAGCAAATAAAGATTAAGTGATAAAGATTTCATCAACACTTTGTAGAGTCACAGACCATCATATTCCATGTCTGTAGTGCCTTCCTCCTCCTGCCACAAGATGCACTTGATTGTCTTTACTCCCAAACTGCTGAGCTTCATTCCAGTCAAAGCTTCAGAGCTGCTGCACCTGGAGCTCTCAGCCACACACCAGACTGCAGATTCCAGCTTTCCCAGTGCACCAGGACTCTCACCAGCCATGGCAAACACAGTCACAGCAACGTTCCTTTAATTCTCTGCCACTGCTAAGGCAGCAGTGCAAACATGTGCTGCAATCCTGTGGAGTCAGACCATAACAGGGACAGTGCTGGGCATCACCCTGGCAGTTCTGGGAGCAATATCCATGTGCTTGAAAAACTGAGAATCTCAAATAAACTGCTCAAGAGGACTAAAAATACTCCAACACCTGGAAAAAAACCCCAACTCTCCTGTGAATTCTATGTTATTAGTGGTAGAACAGGCTTGAATTTTAAAATGGCTTAAGAATTCCCTTCTGTGAATAAATTCCTGGGTTTTATATTGTAAAATGCATGGTGGAAACATGCTTAGTGCACTTCAGCTCCTTTTTAAGGCACTGAGATAATAAAAGGCTGACTTAAAAAAAAAAAAAAGCCGCCTAAGGCCATGCTGTGATAACAGCCAAGTGTATGACATGTTTCTATTATCTTTCAAGAAGAAGATACTTCCAAAATATAACAAATCAAAGGTTACATCATGGAGAAAGAGGAAAAAACATAAAGCTTTTTAAAATATTGCCATAAACCAAACAACAGTCTTGGAAAAGAAATGTGCAAAACAGGGTTTCAAGCATGCCTGAAAGACATAACTGCAGCCACAAATATTGTTTTGATTAGAGGAACTAATCTAGGAAAGCAGAGGCTGAATTACAGAGCTGGTTTATTATTTCAGCCCTAATCTGCCATTTATTAATGCTGTCATCCCTTAAGATGGATACTCTGTTTCCTCATTATCTCTATTTCATGGCAAAGCCTGAGCTGGGAATCCCAGGAGTATTAAACTGGTAAGAGAAGACATTTATGATGTAGGACTACTCTTCTTGCCTCTAACATTGGTGTAAATCTTCATCATATCATCAGTAGAAATACTAATAATTAGCATTCCTCCAAATTCTTCTAGGACATAATATTTCATAAATTATCTTTTATTTAGGATTATGCAAATATGAAAACTTCATTGAGTGAACATATAAATGTACTTCTGTGGCAATAAATCCCTCTGCATGTTCTGGATATATCTGACAAATAAGGGTTTTTCTAAGACTATTTGCCTTTAACTTATGAAAAAGCCTAGAAAGGTGAATCAAGTATTTGATGCCCAAATTTTCTTTGGTCTTGAAAACTAAACCAAACAATGCCGGGCTCTTCCAAACACTGAGGAGTTCTGAGCCACTGCACATGGATTAAGGCACCATCTTGTGAGGATACATCCCTCAGGGAATGCTGTTCCCTCCATAAGCTCTGTATGTGTTGGTATAAACCCCCTCGATGGCAGGGAGAGCTTCAATCAAGTGAAATCTGAAGAGAAGAAAAATTAGCTCCTTAGTGCTAAATTAACACAATTTCCTCAATAGCACCTAAGGATATGTTTGGGTTTGGGGTTTGGATTGGGGTTGGTTTGTTCGTGTCTCTTTTGTGGGTATTTTAATAAAACCTTATCAGAGAGTTTGCATTTAGTGATTAAGACACCTTTGGTTTTACAACTGAAGGGATGTTCCTCTGGGAATGAAACATTTTCTCCAGGATATGAAGTAGGGATAAGAACATTGCAAAGTCCAGGAAGCTCAGACCATGCTACAGAACACAAATTAAGTGTGACCTTGGTCCCTCACCTCACTTTCCAGTGCAGTGAGATCAGCTTGAGTCATGGCTGGCTCTGCAGCCACCTTTTTTAAGAAATACACTGAAGTCTTTTTACTTTCCATCTCACTGGGCATTTTTTCAGTAACCAGGTAGGAATTGAAATTTATCTCCTCTTCTAGTTTCTTCATTAAACCTTAAAAAAAAATCAATTCAGTGAGTGTCTATAAAAGCAATGTAGCAGATAACTAAGTTTGATTTCCCCAACACATGAAAGTATTTAGCAGCTGATTACAATAACAACAGCATAACATTTGAGTCTTCTTTTCAGTGCTCAAAGAAAGGGGGAGTTACTGGATTTAAATTTTTAATCTGGATGTTAAACAATATAAGAGGATTTATTATGCACCTCTAACATATAACTATCAGCTCCTTGAGAGACTCTTCTCACTAATAACAAGTAAACCCCATCTCACATGAAACTCCAGCTGAATCAGATAAAAAATTCAACACACAGCACTGATATAAACAGCCATTGAACCATTATCTGTAGAAAAATCTTAATTTGTCCTACCTCATTGACAGATTTATTATATCCTTGGAGAGTCATGCTTAAAATAAAACTTTTTTCTATCTGGCATCTAAAAAGGCCTTAAAATGGGCAAAGTTTAATGTATGCCTACTTTAAGGGTCCTTTATATTGCTGGAACCCAGATTGCCTCCCTGTGAAGATTTCTTCTTGGAAGAACAAACATTTAATCTCAGGACAGTTTATAGACTGAGAATGCAGAAAATAACAATCCAATAGAAAAAAGCAACCCCATTTATAAGCTCTGCTGGACACCAGCCTGATGCACCTACACCTTACCAGGCTTAGGAGGACTTGGCTCTTTCTAGGCAGAGTAATTCAGGCTCCTTAACAGATCATTTATAAATAAACCCAAGTACATGCAGATAAGAACAATTCACAGAGAGAAAAATGCAACAGAATAAAAGGAAACATCTATTTAAATTACACTGCACAGTCTCCACTGACAACAGGCTGTTCAGTGCAATTATTCCTCTGAGACAACTGTGCCAAGGCCTACAAGATTTGGAAGTTGCACATCAGATGAGAGTGGGAATGAGTATTTCAGAGAATTTTTCATGATCTAGGTGACTAAAAGGTAAGCATCCAGGGTTCTTTCTCCTTTTCAAACAACTTGCTAGGGTTGGGATTTTGGTTCTCTCCATATTAGGGAGAAGATGGAATTGTGATGAAATGCCAAGGAAAACAAGAAGTTCACAATTTCCATCTCTTTCATTTACTGCACAAGCAGAGAAAAGTTGAGCACAGAGATACAAAAGTACAGCTGATGCTGCTGAAACAGAGGTGGGAAAGGATGTAGATGAAAACAGCTTTTGGTTCTCAGGCTGAGAAGCCTGACTGCCAAAGGGAAAGGTCAGGACAAAGTGAAAGAGCCCCAGGAAAAGGGGCCCCCGTTTTTCTGCTGCCATTTACCTCTAAATCAGTGTCCTGAGAGATCCTCCTGAGCCCTGCTCCCAGCCCACTCTGACAGGAAAGCTGCCAGAAGGGAAATAAGCCATCAGCTCTTGAGAAAACCTCAAGAACTGGGAGAAAGAAAACAGGCCCTGGGGAAAGCAGCACTGCCAACGAAGTCGAGTCAACAGAAAGTAAAAATGAGTGGGAATTCCTCTCTCCCAGTTGGTTGATTTTTGTGTTTATGGAAAGCAACACTACCACAGGACCTTTTCCCCTTCGTGGAAGGGTCATTTATCAAAACAAACAGCCCCCAGACTGGTTGTGGAGTGGGAGAGTGGAGTTGCTCTGCCTGTGGAACATCTGCCATCGTGCACTTGGCACTGCAGCTGCACCCTGGGAAACACACTGGGACTTTCTGGGAGAGATTTCCCACTTCCTTCCTCCAGAAGAACTCGATTCCAATCTTCCTCAGCCCGCGACAGAGCTGGGCAGGAAGGACCACATTTTATGTCTCACTAGAAATCTCCCACCTCTGCAAATGCAGCAAAGCTGCTTCCCACGTACCCTGTGAGCTGAATTATCACCTCAGAACTGACTGGAACACCACTCCCAATCTGATATTTATAACCAAAATCTTTGGTGTGGAAATCAATGTGATATCAAATTATTCTGGTATGAAATATTAATATTTTAATTTAATCAATTTCTTGACTTTTTTAGCAGCAAAGAAACCTGCATATATAACCTATACTTCATTTCTTGTGCTACTCCAGTCTTCTGATAAAAATGTACATGCCTAAAGGATTTGTTCTAAATATGACAAGAAACTTAGCAAAGAACCACAAGAGCTTTGATAAGAGCAGAGACCTTCTGACTTCACAGGGTATAACCTTGATCACAATCTGATTTATTTCTCAAATAACCTCGGAGCTGCTACCAAGTCCTGTTACCCCCTGACACAGAGTGGTTCTGTGTCATTCTGAGTCCTGATGGAGCAACAAAACAAGTTAAAACTTGATATCCTGATGGGGAAAGACACGATGTCAACATCCCTCATGACTAATGTCATTTCTTTCCTGAATACATTGGATATATTTTTCCTCCTATACAACTCAACCCATGGAGAAGTAACTACCTAAGAGCTACTTTTGCCTCTTAACACAACCTTAAAAACCAAAACACAGGGCAGCTCCTGGTTTGAGGGTTTTTTTCAGTGAAAAACATTCTTTTGCAAATTCCCAGGCTAGAGGGGAAGAAAGGCCAGCATACTTCAGATCTTTCCATTACACATATAAATTCTGTTTTTAATGTTTCAACATTGACTTGTGGTTACAAAATCTACACACGTAAGCGGCACAGAAATCTGGCTCTGCGCCCTCAGGTTATTTTAGCAAGCTTCTGCCAACCACGTATTTACATGTGGAGAGCTATTCAGAGCAACTCCTCATGTTTTCCATTCAAATTTTTTTATTATTATTATAAAGAGAGGGATGGGAGAAAGAGTTTATTCGTGCTTGCTCAGTCATGTAGAAGAGAGGCAATTTTCTCTCCATAATTCTGTTAATGGAGCTAAAACTTGATTAACCTTGTGCTCAGAATCCCACTTCTTTTCCCTCTACAGGCTGCCAACTGGGCATCCTGGACCAGAACCATTTGCAACAGGAATTCAGTTTTTAAAAGGGGGAAAAAAGAGAGAGGGACACTCATTTCATAGACTCTCTGCCAACAATTTATCTAATACCACATGGGAAGGCCACAACCAAGTCTAGAACAGACTTCCAGCATCAAATCCTTCCCTTCCCTTTCTGCAGCCACAAAGGCTGAAATGATTCCCTCCACAGCTTCCAGTAACACCACTCCCACTTTCCCTCTCTTAAACAGAGACCTGGGACATGCAAACACTGGCAGATCAATCATCCCTTCGATATATCCTTGAAAAACCAAAAAGCTTCCTGAATTTGTGATTCTAAGTTCTGCTTTTCATGTTTGTAATTATTACCAGAGCTCTTTGAAACCTCTCTGACCTTTCAGAGCTCTTCTTGAATGTTGAATTGGCCCGGGGCTGCAGGGCTGGATGTACCAGAGCCAAACCCAGAGGCAAAGAAACTCCTCTGGCATTTTCTCCCAGAAATAAATGCAGGGAAGGCACCCCATGTATGACAGTGGGAGCTCCAACTCTCCCATTCTCACACCTGACCCACAAATGCTTCTCAGACACTTCTTAGGGAAGAGTCCCACATGCCATAAATATCTTGCATATACATTATTCCTAGAAGAATATAATGGAATTTTGCTATTCTTTAAAATATGTCCTGTTGGCATGGGCTTGGCTTCCTGAGTGATGATGGTCACTTCGAATCAACAGTCTCCTCATTATTCAGTCATTTCCCTATTTTTATTTCACCAGTGATCATTAGTTATTTTCTTTCAAGAATCTGGTGTAAATACCAAACAAAAAAGAGCCAAACACCCATTCCGTTTCTCTAAAACTTCCACTAAACTCCTTTTAATCCTTTTAACAGAGACCACATTGAATTTTTGCTGCCTTGTTTGTTCAAAAGAGTTAATGACCTTAAAAAAGTCAACCATAGCAACACCACCAATTTTACCAACCAGACTTGTCTTCTCATCACAGATATCAAATTATCTTAAAAGTGCTTTACCACGACCTTGCATCAATGGACAGTGACTTTATAATAAAAAAAATCATTTCAAGATGAAATAAAGTTCCACCTAAGCCAGTCTCCTTTAGCAAACAGTTCTATAGCTTTAATTGTAATGTGGTCTGCAGTGTTGGAGGAGATAATTTAAATTTGGAATTTTAAGAAAAGATCATTGTGTGGAAGAGAAAAATATTAATTTTTTATACCAAGTGGAATATTTAAGTAATAGGTTCCTAAATTTCATCAAGAATGAAACAGGCATCTGTACAAAGCAATTCCTCTTTGACAAGTATCTTTGAAGTTCTCAGTGTTCTAAATCTATTTCTACATATTAACTTAATGAAGTTTATAAATTACACATTTTACTGTTCATCAACAAATCATTTTAACACATTCTTTTAATCAATATTTTCCAGCTACTCATTCCCATCTTCATATTTCTGCCAATAAAGTAACCAGTAATGTCCTGGAAAATGGACAGAGATCAAGAATTCAGTGATTTGGTTTGTTTCTTCATGTTATCAATTTCTGTTTGTGCAGCAGAGATACTCAAAGCAAGATGATGTCAATCTTGCAGAGCTGGTGTGAGCTGGGTTGTGGTTATTCAGACCAGAGGCCAGGGTTCATAAAAACACTGTTCATATTCAGTACAACAAAGACCACAAAAAAACCCTCCAGAATATGAAAATTTATATTACTTAGTGCTACCAGCAGCAAATCCCTCTCTAAACAATATCCTGAGTAAAACTGAAGTTATTAAACAGGGAAAGATTGAAGTTAATAAACAGGGAAGGACTCAAATTAATAAACAGGGAAGGAGTGTTCTGTGAACCAGCATGATCACTTTCAGCTGTTTTGTAGCAGCTCATAACAATTAATGATACAATTCAAAGTCTTCTAAATATTATGTTTCTAAGAGTTAAAATCCTACCAACCACAAGGCGTATTCTCCTGGCACAGCTCAAGCAGGCTGATGCTAATTGCATGCTAATGATACTCATGAATATGTGCTACTTGCATTCCTTACAGAGTTCCTTTACACTTCCTTAAATGTAAAATTAATTATAAAGTGAAGTAATCAAATCCATAAGACAAACAACAAAGCTTCTGCTCATTAGCAGCAACTTTGAACATTTTATCTTATTTAGGCAGTAAAAACACCTGAAGTATTAAAAATGCAAGAAGTTTCTTTTAAAGGGAAGGATCCAGTGAAAATCCAGCTGTTGCACTGTCAGCAGACAAGGCTACACTGATACCAGGAGGCAGCTGAGGTACCAAACTGCAGCCAAAGGGAATTTTCAAAATGAAATAAATTGTGCTATCTTGTAGACCAACAAAGCTTTTAAAATAAATGGAACCTATTCAGTGCACTGTGGTCACCTAATTTCAATTATTAAAAAACCCCACAGTTGGCATTCTGTAATTGCTGCTACAGGCAGTGCCTTTGTAACTGGGGAAAGCAATTACAAAGCTGAGTCCTGAGGTCTTTCTTTGGGCAAAATTTCAACACAAGTTTTCTTAAGTAATGACTCCAAGCTTTGATTGGGAACATCTAAACACTTTTTGTTTTTTCTCCTGGAAGCAGGACTCGAGATAAGGAAATTAAATACGTTAACTTTATTTTCATCTCAATGATTAAATGATATATTTACTGGCTTTTTATTATGTTACCTTTGCTTCTGTGAACTGAACCCACCGAGTTTCCATTGGCCTTAAAAAAACCCAGGAACTGAAATAGAAATGTTGACACAGCTTTGCTGTATAAACTCTCTGATAGCTACTGCAAAAAAGGAACAGTTATAAAATCCACTGCAAGTCCCTGTGAGTACAGAAGATGGTTCAGATACTCCTTTAGTTCCACTTGTGGTTCAGTGGCAGATGAAAATCATTAAAAAAATCAAAGTTAAATTACAAAATAATAACAATGCTACGAGGTGGTGACTGAAAAAAATCCTTTAACTCAGAAGAGCTGCCAAAGCAGTTGTGTGATGCAACTGAAATAGTAAATGCTCTTTTCAAGAGTAGGACAATGACTCGGTTTACTAGATTTAAACTGAGAAGTAGTCAGATTCTATCATTTTGGAAGTAATTTATACACCATTCTATAGCATGTTTTGCATCACACTAACCTAGGATGCAACAGGAAAAGCCCCACTTACTTTCTGGTTTTGAATCTGCCACCACGTGCTGCATCTCCTTCAGCTGGACCTGGGCTCTCTGCAGTCTCTGCTCTGCATGGAACAACTTTGGAGAGACAATTGGACACACACAAGCTCATTCCTTGGAAATCCATGTGCAAACAACTAAACCAACGGAGCCCCAAGAAAACCCCAAACACAAAACATGGCAGCTCTAACATCTGGTGATTTTCTGTTTCACAAGGGAATGTGCCAGACCAAATTTTCAACACTTGGCCTGGGTTTACTTGGTATTCCCTCCTGTTAATTGAGAAGAGTGTTCTTGTTCTCCCAAGTGATATTTTCTCTGATGACAGAAATTCATCCAATAGTTTTCAAAAAAAATATGAGTGGCTTGAACATTACAACAACAAAAGGCAGCAGGCATCAGGATTGCAGCAGATAACTCTCCTTAATCCTGCAATGCAGCTGAGTTGTCACAGCAATCCACTGTCCATCCTGAAAGCAGTCTGGAAAGCTTCCTGCCAAACAAGACCGAGCTGATTTGCATTTTTGTGACTTAGAGAGATGTGTAGGAAGAACTGGATTAGCTGGACATCACATTCATTTTAGTCGTGATCTCACTCAGGCTCAAGCAAAGACCCGGTAGCCTGAGAGGCCACTGATTCCCATTGATCCCACATCCAGACACAGACTGCACTATGAGAAATCTGAGGGCTTTTCCCATTTTAGTGAAGTTCAGGCTACAGAATTTGGTGAGGTGGTGTAACAAAATGGCACTGGATTTTACACAGGTCAGGAATAAAACCCACCCTTACACCTGGATGTCAACAGCTCTAAGGGCTTCTCAGGACATCATTTTTCCCAAATTTAGGGGTGTAAATCCCAAGGCTGCTCCTGAATACATATTGCCCCCACCCAAGAAAAAGATGAGATATTTACTGTGTTGCTCAGCCCCTGAAATCTTCATGCAGATCACAGAGACAGAAATCAAACTAAGGAAACATTTGCTCACTACCATAAATATGAAGAGTTCCCTTCGGGTGCTCCGGCAGTAAGTCATGGAACGTTTCCTGGGAATGCTAAAGGATGATGTCAGTGGGAGCTGAGGCAGCCAAGTACCTTCACTGTGGTGTTCAAAACTTGCAAGGTCAAGCAAGCCTCTTCCTTTAAAATGTACACAGATCTTTTACATGGGATTTAATTTTCTGGGGTTGGGAGAAATTCTCCCAACTACTGTTGTTCCTGATGTATTTCTAAAATGCACGATTCCCAAACAAACATCAACAACTCTTTATTTTAACAGGTATGTTGTTATGCCAGTACCTGACTTTTTTGTTCTTGTTTCTGTTGAGCCAGAGATTCTTCTCTCTCTTTCTCTAAGCGAAGCTGTCTTGCTATTTCAAGCATCCGTTGATGATTTTGTACTGTCTCCACCTACAGCAAGCAGATAAATAGTGCATGTTGCTGTCAGATAGTTGAGAAATACATTAAAGAGATCATATGTCTCACAAGCCCACTTAGCACTTCACTTCCATACACGTTACTACTCAGAAATGACAGCAAAGTACTGGACTCGAGATTCTTAAAAGCTCTGGATCAACGCCTGGGGAGATTCCCTGTAGGTCAATTAGTTACTTGATTCCTTCCTAGACATACAGTGTGTTTATCTTAATCCTTGTTTGCATTCCAAAATCAGAGTTGCAGGCCAAGGATTATGACACTGAAATGTAGGAGCGTTACTTCTCTTATTACCCTCTTCTTAAGACGCTCTACTCTTTTGGCCAGTTGATCTTTCTCCTCTTCCATTGCACTGATGTCCTAAAAAGCAGGAAAAACAGATAAAGAAATATTAGTTTATTCCCCATGTATATTGGATTGGACTAAATTCTCTTCAAATTGATATGAAAATCAGAATTATTCCCTGAATACACAGAGGCGGTTATAATTTTATTGATCTGTGATCAAACATCCAGGATTCCAATCTCTCTTCTCTCTTACTTCCCCCACAGTTCCCACTCTCTTTATGCTAACATTCTTCATCTGCATCCTTGAGTATTAATGTGAACATTTAAAATAAAAGCAGGTGGATTTCTCTAAAATAAAAACAAACAAACAGAAACCACCAAGGAAAAATCAGCATGAATTCAACATCTGATGCAGTCTGACATATGTTCTTAATGTCACCAGCATTACCCACTTCCTGGCAGACCAATTTGCATGAAGTTGCTTATGAGCGATGTCTGCTGCCACTTTTTGTATTAAAACTGTCTTAAAAGAAACACTTTCTAGTGCTGAAACATGTATCTGATTATTATTCTCCTTTAGTCCTATTTTACAACAGCAGGGCTCCACAGATTGATAGTTATGAGAGAAAGGAAAATGAATTCTCCAAATGTAGACCTTATCTCAACATTTGCTTGGCTTGTCTGTGTGTCCACTGGAAAGCTGTACACAAGCTTAATTGTTCTGCTGAAACAGAGCAAATATCTCTACTTAACACTTGAGCCACGTGGGTTCATCATTTCAGTTGACTTAAGCTCTTAGTTCATTCAACACCCTCTGGAATTATTAGCCACTATCAGGAAAGCAAAAGGCTTTGTATCAGTTTGCATTCAGAGGAAATGGAGTTCTAATATTTGGAAATCATGCTGCACAGAGTCTTGGCAGCCTCGTTCCCCAATCTGCTTCACAAAGCTCAGCTCTAAACACGAGCGAGGACTTTCTGTTTGCCAACAGAGAGCAGTTTCAAGAGGCAGCTGCAGTGCCCACCAGCTCTGGCCTCTACGGCTTTCACACTGTCCACAAAGCCAACAAACACGGAACTGACATTCAAAAAACCAACTACATAAAAAATTGTGGAGTTTTTTTACCCTTCTTATTTCTGCAGTAGATAAACCAGATATTTTGAGCTGCTCGTGCTCCTTATGTAGGTTTTTAAATGCTTCCATGAGTTCTTCATACTGTAAAATGAAATGGAAATCAGGCAGAATAAGCTCTGTGTCTATGGATTTTCAGATCAACACACTGTTTTACCACTAAGACAGTAAATGTAGACATAGAAATACGGTGAGAACAAGATAAAAAGGCATTTTTTCACTGCAAAAGCCTGTCAACTTACAAAGCAGAAATAAAAATAAAATCACAGTGCATTATCTTCCATTTGAAGGGACAATCAGAACTTCACAATTTCCTCAGTATTTTCATCTCTTGTAATACACAGTGTATTTGCAAAACAGGAAGATAAGACATCACCTGAGAGGGACAAATTAACAAATTACTCTCTCTTACTAGACATCTGTATATACCACATATACAAATTTATCAGCCCCAAAAGGAAGAGTTTGCTCTAACAACACTCTTGATGGAAGCAATTGCTGACTTTCCAGAGTGGCCCAAGAACAGAGCTGAGTTAACATGTGAGAAATGGCTGTGACACGTTGCATAACCCTCAGAACATCCCAGAGATTGATAGATGCAGCTCAGCACTCAGAGACAAGGAGACAGTGTGCTACTTCCACACCAGTACTTTGCCCACCAGGAATCTTAAACTGAGAGGCAGTGTGAAAGTCTGTGTGGGTAGAGAAATAACAGGGGACAGCAAGAGTTTAGAAATATGGAGAGGAAATAAATTTAGATTCAACTCGGAGAAACGCGAGCTGAGGTATAAGGAAAGATAATCTCCACAGAAACAGCCCTTCAATGAGATGGAAAAATCTAAAAGGAGAGTATCAAGTCATTTTTTACTTCCTGGAAAGAGCAGTTGATATGAAAGGTGAATACCAAATAGCAACAGCAAAGACGAGTTCAAACAAAGGCATCACAGCCCTGAGCAGTGAAGCAGCAACTCCCTTCTATAAAACCCTGGGGAAGCAGCACACAGAGCGTGCTGCTCAGGTCTGGTTGTTTCAGTATCAAGCACACACTGACAAGCTGGAAGGAATTTAAAAAAAAATAGCAATAAAATGACTAAGGAGGAGAAGATAAAATCATAAAGAGCTGGATTAAGTGGCAAATAAAGGTGTGACAAGGAATGCACAGGCTGGACAAGGAGAAACGAGTTACAAAATGCAAGAGTAAAGCCCAACTGGCTTCCACAATACCCCTTATGCACTCTGGAAATCCTTTAACAAAAATTAAAGAGCAGATGGTCTCTGAGCAACTGCATTCCCACTGCTGGTGTCCAAGAGTTTTCCTTTGTATGTCTACCTCTGTCAAATGAGGAGTTCCATAAGTCTTTTCCTCATTGGAATGTAAAATTTCAAGGCCAATGGCAGGATTCAAACAAGAACAGAGCACAGTTTGATGGATCATAACAAAAAATAGTTCTCACTTTTCACTGTGGGTGCCCCACCTGTACCTGAAATAAAGGACATGCTCAAATGACGAAAAAACCACCCAGGTTTTTGGATATGGATATTTCCCTATATGGAAAGGGAGATATCTGGTACCTGGAAGCAACTCACTGAAGCCTAAACAACTAGATTAATGCCTGAAGTTGCTTATTTCTTAAATTATATATTGCAGGCAGTCCAATGTCTAAATCACAACACAGCTGGGAAGGTGGCAGGTTGCTGAGTATGTTCTATAAGTAATTTACAAAAGTACATTTGAGTTTAATTCTACACACCCATAAAACTTGACCATGTTATAAGGTGTCCGAACTCTCCTTTTTGAAATTTCCCTTAAAAGACACCACTGCAAGACTGTATCAAAATAATTTAGGCTAATTGTTTAATTCATTAGTATCTAAATATTTGCACTGTCATGTTATATTGCAGTAAGGCATTCTATTACCCCAGCTTCTGTTTTGAATTAATCAGCAGGGTATTAGTTTAATAAGATGGTTCTATTACCGTAATCCCAAAAAGGAACACATCTTACGTAATGGAAATTATGGAGGTGGATATTTATACACATTAAAACTGTGACATACTGAACAAAACATACAATCTGCATTCCTTTCTCTCTCTGCTACTTCTGCTGAGTTATTTCAAGGTATAAATCCAATATTGTTAGAGGTAACAAAAAAATAAAAGGCTTAGTCAAGCCTCAGTCAGACTGTTCAGCTTTGCTGGTGCACAGTTAATAGATCAAGTTACCTCTTACAAACACTCAGAACTGTGGTTTTACAGAATAAAAGGCACAGAAAACTGGAAAAAAATTAAGTAAATATGTACCTCAGATAATAAACCCAAAACTTTGGTTCACTTCGAGTTTTACATTTCAAACCCACCCAGTCTATCTAAAACCAACATTTAATGCTCACAAAAGAAGTGGGAACATAATAAGTAGGAATGCCAGCACAGAAAAAAAGAAATCTTGTCCTTATTCACAAAAAAATAAATGGTTAAAGTAAAAGTGGAACGAGGCTAATACAAGTATTAGGCATCAAATACTATCAATTGACTATCATGACTACCAAATACAATCAATGGACAATTAGGTCTTCTTCTTCTGGTCATAACATTTTCTGGACTTGTCTGAAGTGGTAATTCATAAAGTTAAAAATATCCAGGTTATATTTCATAGAGAAAAACCCCAAACCTGTTCAAAAATTAAGAACTATAAGTCTGTCTGAGCCAACGTGGCTCTGAACATTATTTGGCACCCGGTACTTAATGGGCTTAAGGCCTTTTAATTCAATGCTACTTATTAATATATAATTTCAGGGTTATTGGAAGAAAAGTGGTCAAGACATCTACTTTTTATTATGAATCTTTGCTTATCCTTGATTCCAACAAGCTCCTAACATAACTCACTTGAACATGTATCCCAGCATTAACTCCCTGATTCATTTATCCCTCCTCCCATTGGCACTTTAATTAATGTAAAGTGTTGGCATTCATGAGAAATGGTACCTGTTTGTTGAACTCAGCCACAGTATCATCCTGTAGGAACTCTGCTGGCACCTCCAATTTCACTAAGAAACGTGCCAGGTAAGCTCTTTTCTTGAGTTCACTGGTCCTCTGAAGAAGCCAATGTAAGACAGGATGAATTACAAGTTTGCTTCCAGTAACCAGCCCTTGGCGAAAAGCACTCCTGTATGGAACCAACCAAGAGAAAATGCCAATAAATCTCAAACAAAAGAATGCTGGCTTGGAACAAAAAATCTGCAATGTTTTGACATTCCTTCTCCACTTGCCTAATGATTTTCGTAATGCTGTTAGAAGAGGAAATGCTCTTGATGAGGCTGAGAATTGGGTTTGATCAGCCTGGAAAAGAGAAGGCTGAGGGATTTGCACATTCCAGAACCTGAAGGGAGCACGAAATAGAGATGGAGAAGAACTTTTTACCAGGGCCTTGAGTGCCAGGACAAGGGGGAGTGGCCTCACAGTGACAGAGGGCACAGTTGGATTAGATATTAGGAAGTAATTCTTCCCTATGAGGGTGGTGAGGCCCTGGCACAGGTTGCCAGAGAAGCTGTGGCTGCCCCATCCCTGGAAGTGTCCAAGGCCAGGCTGGATGGAACTCTGAGCAACCTGGTCTAGTGAAAAGTGTCCCCGCCTATGGCAGCGGGTTGGAACAGATGATCTTTAAGGTCCCTTCAAACCCAAACCATTCTGAGCTGGAAGTCTTCAATTTAGGCTCCCAATTCTTCTACCCTGAGTCGGATAAAAACCCCGTAACACACTAAAAGGATAAAGCCAGCACCGACAACTCCTCGTTTCCTGTGACAGCCTTGGGGAGATGCCGGCAGAGCGGGGGCAGCGCGGGATTTGGGATCACCTGGCACAGGG
>NW_008238337.1:2996996-2998393 GCF_000691975.1 Corvus brachyrhynchos
AGCCGCCGCTGCACCTGCGCAGGTGCGGGCAGCGCCCACCTGCAGCCACAGCCGGGATCCCAGCCCAACGCCCATGGGACGGGGCAGCAGCGCTCACCCGAGCTAAAGGCCCTTACCATCTAACCCAAACACGGCGTTTTAACACGACTTGTAGGCAAAAAAGGTACTCACAGGTCTGGCACAGTCCCGGGAGGTTTGTATTTGAGGATTCCAAGGAGATTCAGCATTCTTTTAGCTGTTTGTTCCGGCAGCTCCTCTCTAATGTCGACAGCATGCTAAACGGTTTATAAATTAAATAGGTAATTTTTCTTTATTAATTACTGTTAATATAGTAAAAATTATTGTAACTATTTATTATAAAACAATCAATGTAATAATTGCTAATTATTAGGATAACACTATATTATTTACTATAATCAATTGTTATTATTATTTTTATAAACTTGTTTGTCCAAGTCATGTTAATTAACTGGCAACACTGAAAGAAGTGACTTTATTAATTTACCAGATGATAGTGAGATACTCTGTAGGGAACATCCCTTAAATCACCAAACTTCAATTCCCTTCTAATGGATTTTCCTGCAACATGAGCATTCAGGTCAATTTACTCCAGGAATACCTTCTCCCTGCTCATGGGATCTCATCTGTGCAATCACACTGACCACATCCACCCGGGAAGTCAGATATTCTGGCACTCCAAGGCACAGATATCCACACCCCAGGTGTATGAATGGTCCCTTGTGGTCTCTCACACACTTTTGGCAGCCTCCAAGGAGAGGGATTTAATCTCCATTGCAACAGCACAGTCGTGAGGTTCAGTTCTTGCTCAGTTCCTGCCCTGGCTGTGTGCAAGACACAGCCTGACTTTGACTTAACACAATTGTCAGAATGAACCAAGATCTGTATCCTTAATTTCACAGGAAAAATATAGTCATCAGCCTCTGGGGGACAAGTATGCTGCCTCCCTGTCCCAAGAAACAATTGCGGGTTTGCCAAGAGCACTCAGATGCATAGGCAGGAAGGATCCTTGCCAGGCACATTTATTTCCTGGAAGATTCATACAAGCTGTTTTGGTGAAACAAACACGCCGCGGGATTATACTGAGCCAGACCTAAATAAAAGCAAATTCCAGTGTCAAGCCACCTCAGGAGGTCTGAGCACCTCTGAGTGCCCTCCTTACCTTCGGGTCAATCTCCCCCAGAACATCACTGAGCAGCTGCAGCAGCTGCAGCGACTCCAGGGAGTCAAAGGAGATCAAATTGTAGTTCTTCCTGAAGGGCTCCTGATTGAGCTTCTCAACAATGAACTGGATTTGGTCACCCATAACCGTGTCCCGGGAAAACCTCTGCAGAGAAGACAGAGCAGATGCCGGGGGGGCGGTGACCGGGTCCGGCCGC
>NW_008238337.1:2999036-3011525 GCF_000691975.1 Corvus brachyrhynchos
GGATAAACTTGGCTCTGCGGCTCCTTCTGAGGGAGGTTGTTGTCGCATGTGTAGGAGATGTACAAACAGATTGCTGCAGTTACCCAATTAAGATTTCTGGCAGCCTTTGACAGCACAAAGGGATGTCAAGTGTGGCTGATGTACGTGTCAGGTGAAGGGTTACTTAATTCCTTTGAAATGGAAAGGTGCACAGAGGATCTGTGTGGAACAGGAACAGCCAGTCCTGGGCCCAGGCTTCATCTGGGGATGTGTAGGAGATGTACAAACAGATTGCTGCAGTTACCCAATTAAGATTTCTGGCAGCCTTTGACAGCACAAAGGGATGTCAAGTGTGGCTGATGTACGTGTCAGGTGAAGGGTTACTTAATTCCTTTGAAATGGAAAGGTGCACAGAGGATCTGTGTGGAACAGGAACAGCCAGTCCTGGGCCCAGGCTTCATCTGGGGCAAATGGCAAATTTATGTCCTCGAGGCTGAACATCAGTTGTCAGCGTGCCTCAAAGTAGCAATAAATATGTAGTGCATAAATCTGAAATAAGGACAGCAGCTTTAAAAACACCAAACAATCCGAACCAGACTACAAATTAAACTCAAACTTGCTCATGAAATCTCTCAGTCTGCAAGTTTGTTCTCGCAGATCCTTCAAAAGCCATGCTTAGGCCTGAAATAGTTGGATTTCTATGCTATTTCAATTAGGTTCTTGGATAGTCTTAGAATCCCATGTGAGTCCCCAGATGATGGATTAAAATATGCAGTGAGTCATGTTAAATTGGTGCCAATTGAAATGCACAGGTTGTAAATCACTGCAGAATTTGACTCAGTAAGTAGCAGCCATAAATGTAATACTTTGCAATTCTAAGCACTGCGACTATCTTAGATTATCTCCTCTTTTCCTTCTGAGAAACAGAAAACGCTTCATAAAATAATTTCATAAAATTTATTGGTCTTCACAGGAAGACTGAGAAGTGACACTGATTGGTGTCCGAGCTTTTAACTGGTTAAATGAAGTGACAAAGGGGATGGGCGGGTGCCTTGAGGTTGGGCATGAAAGCTGTGGTAGAGCCAGGAACATAATCCAAGTCTCCTGACTCCTGGATTTGAACTTTAAAACCAGATCATGTTTCCTTTGTGCTTTCAGTCCATATACTGACCTTTAGGAGTCGTATTTACCTACAAGTTCCCAGAAGAGATCTGCTTTCCCTTGTCATGCTTTCCTGGTATCAGTTACAGTTTTTTTCTGATGAGTATTTTGAGCATGTAGAACACTGACCGCAGATGAGAATTTTATTTCTGATGGAGGTACCTGTGAGTTCCCCATCACTTAATCCAAGAGAAACACTGTTTCTGTAAATACTGATACATATCCTTCCTTCCTCCGTGCTGAGGGGAGGGCAATTGCGGTGAGGATGGAGAGGGATCTGTGCTGGGTACAGTGCAAGGCTGCTGTTCTAAGATTTTCCTTTACATGAGACTATTCCAGTCCTCACACCTTCCAAGAAGGAAAGGACTGTTCACCTCTTCTCATTTCTCTGTAACATTAAAGATAAAGAAGAGGAAGAATGAAAACTTTAGAAAATGCCAGGATAAGAAGAAAAAGATGGTGAGATTGAAATCCATGAAGTCTGATTGTTCTGACTCTTGGAAAGGAGACCTCCATGACCAGACATTGTTAGAACTGGACTGACTGAACTTGTTGACCTGTTTGAAAGCTCAAGTGATTGAAGGCAGGAGCAAAATCGTACATTGGAGCCCAGTTTTGTGGGACTTTCCAACCTGGGGAAAGTGTGAGAGATCCTGTGTCATCCTCAAAGTTTTATGTTATCATGATCCTTCCTTCCATCAGTTTTGTGCTCTTCATACATGCAGCACCCAGGCTGCCCCCCTGCTGCTTGGTGTTTACAGTCTGCAGCGGTGTCTGAATACTCAAAATTACTGCCCAAAGAAAAAAATCAAGGCTTAGCTCAGTGCCTTGACCTCTTTATCACAAGAGAATCTTCATAGACATGAAAGAGATTATGAGATCTAGTGCAGCCTTGGGTAAATTACAGGAAGCAGCTGAGGTTTGTTTATGCTTAACTTGTCTTAAGTTATCTTAGTTAAGGTGATGTGGTATCTGAGTCAAGTCTTACAGAATTGAGGGCCAGTGTTCCAGTATATTTGTTGTGTAATTCTGGGGACTTTTTCCACATTCCCAAATCAGTTTGCATGGAGAGTGATACAGAATTTGAAGGAAAGTTTGACATGAGAGTTGTTGTAAGAGTTCAGCCCTACAGTTCCATCCAGTTCTCTGGATAGAATTTGTCTTTTATTTAGCTTGGGAAAGGCCTGTGGAAGCTGCTTATTGCAAAGACATCCTGCAAAGGTAACTTGTGGAAGAAAGAGAACAGAAATAAACAATCCAGAGCTCTCTGGATCTGCAGGCACAGCTTCACTGCTCCCTCCTGAATTTCTCCTCCCTCCTGACTTTCTCCTCCCTTTACAGCCACTGCTGTGCAGATGCTGCCGAGCAAAAGTTGTGAGAGAGCTCGACCAGAGAGCGAAGCAAATCCGAGTGGGACGAAACCTGAGCAAATGAGAATCCTGCTCCCCTGGCAAAGAGAGATCACCTTATATGGGAACATCACGAGCAAGAGGATGAACAGTCCGGCTGGGCTGCTGAGGTCAGATCCCAAACAGAGGGAAGATGTTAGTGTGAAAACAAGAGCATTTAGGAAGAGAAGACAATAGTTCTGCTTTGCTCAAGCAGTCTGACCCCTCCTGTTTGTTTGTTTCTGTTATTATAAATATTGTGCTGTATGTACACATAGGTCTGACTGTATTCTATTAAAACTTAATTTCTTTGTGGCTATTCTAGTACCTAAATGCATCCCAAGCCTGTTTCTGGCTCCCACTTGGAGCTGTACTGTGGTGAGCTAAAGCCTAAGGAGCGATCACAGACATCTTCAAAAATTAAGCCTGTTTGTGCAGAATGTGGCCTGTTCCTGTGAGCTGAGGCATTTAAGACAATACTGACAGCCAAGAAGTCTGTCTGGTTCTGAATGTTTTGTCATGTGTACAGTTGTGATTTAAAGTACTAAAGGATTGGAAGAAAAACGTTAGATCTGTGTTGAAGGGTTTGTATATTTTGTGCTTTATGTGAGTCTTCTGTTCCAAGAGAGAGGACTCTGGTCCTTTAAGTCTGGGTCTAATGGATTCTGATCCAAATGTGTGTCTTTCAGACTCTGAGCCTGGGATTTACAGGTCCGACTTTGAGAGCTCTGCATCTTTCAAGCCCCACCTTCTGTGTGTACAGTGCCAGTGGTGGCCTCACACCTCTCCCTGCCCCCTGGACCAGATGCACACTGTTGGCTTGGAAAACAGCTGCAGCTTTGTGTGGCTCTGTGCAGCAGGAGAGGCACAGCCAAGGTATGTGCCAAGGTATTGGCTCTGGTGAGAGGACTAGTGACTTCACCACTCCTTTTTGATGCAAGACCAATCTAAGACCATGGCATCCCATGCAATGTGAGATAAGAAGCTGGAGATCTCTGTGGCTATTGATGACCCCAGAGTCTGCTTTACCACTGCCCTGCACCTTCCATGGCATCGCCAGCCCTGTGGAGTGAGTGTTGTGTGTGTCTGCCCAGCCCAGAAGAGCATTACACCTTCTTTGCACTGGTGGGAAGTGTTGGGGGTGGAGAGTCAGGCCCAGAAAGGAGGTTGGCCTGATGCTGGCTTCCATCCATTTAGCCTCAGTTGTCCCAGCATTATTCAGACTGGCAAAGTCTGGTAGTACTGAGGAGAGATGGTGCCATGGCAGCAAACAAGACCATTGATCTGGTGTTAGACCACCTTGGAAGGTGGATGTGGTTGTGGGAACTCTGAGGTGGGAGTGTGGCATAGGATGTTATCTAACAAGGTGGGGTTGGTTGGACAGAGTTAACTCAGCTTCCTCTAGAAAACACTCACAGTTTTGTTTCTTGCCATGCTGTCTGGTTTTTTTCTTGCCTGAAAAATCCAAAATAACTCCACTGATTAGTCTCAGGTTTACACCAGCGTTTCTGAGATTAAAGCCTGCTCTGTAGAGTCTCCTGTTCAAGGTCAGATGAAATGGCGAGTCACCCCTTGCAGCAGATTCCAAGAACAATAAGATGTTTTAGGAATATGCTATAATTGATTGCCTCTAAAGGGCAAATTTTGCTCTGTGCTGCCAAGCAAGGGCTGTTCTCATTGATAAGTGTGTGCTGAACAAAGACTGCCAAGGTTCATGGAGCTGGTTTCATTCTCCTGGGAGGGCAGCAGGCCAGGACATTGCGCACACTGATCCCAATCGCCCCAAGAATCAAGTCTGCAGGAAATCCAAGTTCCCTTACTAAGGTTCTATGCCCACCTTCTGCTGCTCAGAGCTGGGTTCCCACTGCCACTTTCCAACAACATCGTTATCCCAAAGCACTGTTCTCCAGAAGGAATAGGCTGAAATGCTGTCAAAATAGAGGATATAAATAAAGGAACATTGATCAGTTGCTTTGTATTTCAGTTCTTCAGATCCTATTTTATCCTCATCCAGAAAAGTCTGTTGTTAACCTGAATGGGTGCAAGTGCTTGTGGCTTGTTTTTCAAAGCAAAGCTTTTATATCACTTTTATGTAATGTAGCAAGTATCTTCTGAACATACAATAGTTTTTCAAACTTGACAGTGCTTTTATGAGTTAGATGAGCTGGGTGACATTCCTGTCAGCTTTAAAACAGCGGTGTCCTTCCTCCTTAACACATTCAATTCACGAGAAAGTGAAAATGTTAGGCCAAGGTTTTTGAAGCAGTCAGCATGAGGGACAGAAATAGTCACTCTGAAAAGTTAAAGCCTATGTATTTTAAGCTCTTTTAAAGAAAAACAACATGGACAGGACACTACCATTTGTGACAGAAAAAGTCAAGTCTAGGTCCACAGCAACGCAGCATGGGGAAAAGTTTTTGGATGACATCAAGGCCTGTTGCAGAAAATTGCTGTTTCCCAAATGGCATCTGAAGGGTCAGGATGTCACCTCATGTAGTCTATATCATTTAGGATGGGAAAATAGAAATTCTCTTCTTGTGTACATCGATTCACTTCTGACAAAGCCAAAAGTTGTGAAAGTGAAACCAAGGCAGAATTTGGTCCAGCTGATGTGTCTCACTCAAAAATTCTCTCAACTACTTGCAAATGTCCATCTGATTTTTATCTTGGAGTGCATTTTGTTCAAGAATGATACAAAGAAGCTGACACATTCTTATGGGCTTTTTTGTGCCTTCTGTTTTGTCCAGACAGTTGTACAGCCATTGCTCACAGACTCTGTCAGGAGAGGATGAAGTTAACAGCTCAGTAAGTACCAATGTGAAGGAAGTGGCTCACAAAAGAAACAAGATCTGGCATACAGCAGAATACACTGTACCAATGCAGGCAAGTCTTCAGGTAATGTCAGTTCAATATTCAGAATTCAGATTTTCTGCCCACTTTTACATCCTCGTTTAATTTGCTCACGTTGTTGAATTAAACTTCTAGCTGAAACACTTGATCTCTCAATCTATCACCAGACCCAGATATGAAACTTCATATAAAATTGTGAAGGAAATTACTTCACCCTCAGCCCAAACAATGACAAGCACTGTTGACCCAAGCAAAGGGCTAAATAAGGATTGATGAGGTGTGGCAGGACCATGGTTTGGGTAGTTCCTTCTGCTACTTCCTCCTATAGAAAGCTGCAACAATCTGAAATGTCAAGCTCCCTATCTTACATTTGAGGAGGACAGCTTGAAACTGTCTCTAAGTAGCCAAAAAGCCTTGAGTAAGAGCTTTTTTCTTTACAAGAATTCAAACAGGACAATGTGTGAATTATAATGCAACTGTTAAAAACCTGTGAGGTCGGGGGGGTCCTGTGGAATCCACAGAAAACCTCCCTAAGTGAAAGACATCTCTACCTTTTTTTTATGTTGAAAGAAAGATACATGGACAATGTAATGAAATTTTAAGATAATCCCTCTGCCTAGGCACTTATAGATCTCATGTATGTAAATCAGCTATTTCCTTCACAGCCATACTGTTAACACTCATTATAATGCCTGAATAATTGACTTCTACCAACCTGCCCTGCTGTATGATTCTGCAGTGAAGTCATAGCCTCCAGTTTGTATCATCATGCAGCTGCCATAGAAACAGCTTTGGGTGTCATGGGCTCATCCCGAATTCACTGGAGACATTTGGCTCATTAATTCAAATGTCAAGGAAAATACATCAACGTAAGAGAGCTTTAATCAGGGACTGAAATAAAAAAGTTTCCTAACGTCGGGTTTGCTTCTGCAAGGCTCTGTGGTGTGGAAGTTCTGTGTGGGTTCATTTATCACAGTGAGGTTCCTTCCACTTCCCCATGGGTAGATTGGTTGTGTGTGCTTTGTGCTGCAGGCTGGTGTTTGGGGATTCTCCTCAGACCAAAGAACAATCTCTTCATCCTCCCTACATAGATGATGAAAACCTCAATGCTGGCAATCTCAAAGAGTGAGATAAGAAATCTCTAGGAAAAAGACTCCATGGAACAATGCTGCTGTGACCCAGAGTAGGATGGAAAGGCTGCGTAGCCATCTTTTGTTGTTAATCCCATGACTGTACAATATCCAAGATAAAAATGTTCTATTTCTAGTCTGTAGCGGCCAAAGGATGAAAAAAAAATTATAAAACATTTTATTTCAACTGAAATTATGGAACTGATACTCTAAGAAAGGAAATTGTAATGAATTTTAGCTCCTCTCAACCAGCTTTGAAATATATGCATAAGAAACTAGGTCAATTAGCACTTTCATTAGCTCATTTACAAGCCCGTAAGTATATATTCATATAAGTTTCTACATTTATATCTCATCTTCTCCCTAATTTGGGGGGTTCTGCAGAAATGGAGCAGTTTTTCCACTGCCAGGTCCCCTCCAGAGCCCACAATGCCTCCTACAGCTCCTTCTGCTGAGGTTTTTCAGCACTTAAGAGCAAATTCCATTCCCTTCTCATGTGGACAGAGTTATGATGTGAAAAAGGCTTTGTCCAACAACAGGAAGGCTGTAATTGTTCATACAGCATCCGGGAAAGATATGCATGAGCTTCCTGAGTTAATGAAATCGTAAGGGTTTGTTATAAAGTTTCAGCGACTGCCAATCATTTTGAAATGTCACCCTGTGTAGGTTCCTGCTGGGATGTTACAGAGGGAGTTTTGCTTTCAATTACATTGCACAGTTGACACATTTGTCTTGTTCCCTAACCTTCCTCTAACATGCCAGGAGTCGGTCACTACAGGCACCAAAAATAATGAATGAGAGGTTTGGTCCAAACCTCTGATGTATAAAGTCCTTCACAAGTTCCATTGGCAAGGGAAAAAAAAATGGAGGAATCACTAAAAAGCAAAGCTGAGTGTTTATTTTCTACCAGAACAATACCAAGCTCAGAGCCCAGGAAGCTCTGCCATGTGGTTGAGATACTGAGGTAGCAATGTGGGGCTTTGGTTACACCCATGATTGTCTTTATTGACCAAATTCCTTTGAAAGGTAGATCTCATGAGCTACACAGGAGGCCTCCTCTTCCTTCCTGGTAGTTATGGCAGGAGCTGAACAAAGCCACTGTATGTTGGCAAGAAGGTTCTCTTATTTTGCATTGTTCATTTCTGCCTGAGGGAGGGCACTGTTGTTGGATTAGCTGGGTGAAGGACTGGTGTTTATAACACGTTTTTCAGAAGAGCTTTGGATCAGGTTCCAGATGCTCCCCAGTAGATAATGATCAAGAGTTTCCCATTATAGGTTCATTCATTTTTAGTTCTTTAAAAATTAACACACATAATGAATATCTTTCCTATTATACAGTGAAACTAATCAGTGACTTTCATGCCCAGGTAGCACCCACAAAGGTTGATTTGGTTTGCAATTAAGTCTCATTAGTTAACTTGGTTTAGAAGACACGAGAAGTCCCTCATGGAAGCTGCACATCATCCAGCAGCTAATGTGCTGCTTGTCATCACAGATCTCTGGTGCAGAAGCATTGCTCAAAATACAATGATAGGAAAAATATTTCCTGCTTAGGAGCACTCTCCTTTACAAGGATGACTGCTTGGAGGACTGGGTTTCCCCCTTGGAATGGCTGTCTTGGTGGAAGTTCAAATACTCCTGATCAAGCTTATGGCTCATTCTTACCCTTTTAGTAGCTGTGCAGCTCTGGTGTAAATGACCACGTGTCTGTGGGGACCAGCAGTGAAACCACCAATTCATGGGGCAGAAATCAGCAGCTGTCAAATGGTGTAAATTCTTAGTACTATTCTATAGCAAGATTTATATCAGAAGCCTCCTGAGTTCATATTTCAGCTGTAATTAGAGACTCAGGTTAGGCTTGGCCCACACAAACAAGTACAATAAAGAGAGAACAATTGATACCCAAAACTAAGAAATCCACCCATATCTTTCTTGCTCTCCCGAGCCACCTAACTCCCTGTTATTCTTAGCAACATATTCCTCCCACTGACAGCTTTCCAGGTAATAATATAGTGGCATAACATTAACTGATGTATTTAAGCAAAAGAAGTTAGTTGATTTGATGTTTCTTTTTTGGCCTGCAGTTCTGAGGAGTTCTGAAGATTTCACTGTGCCAATAAGCACAACATTCACTTCCCGAAATTTAATTACACCACGTAAGTGCAAACATTCCTCAATGCTTTCTGAAGAATAAGTAGTAGTGCTCTGAAAAAATTGTGTAAATTGGCATTATTTACTCAAAAAGGCTATGCATTCAGGACTGTATCTGCCTGAGTGAAAAATAAAAAGTTTCTATAATTTTTTTGTCTTATTAGTCCTTCAGAAAACAAGGGAAATAAGGAAAGCTTGGGAACACAGCCTCCCAGCATAACTATTTCTCCCATGCACAGGTCAACAGAATTGCTCAGTCAGCTATACTGGTTTATATTAGGATAAAATCACTATAGCACAAACAGATGTGTGATTCAAATTATAAGGTGAAAGTATTTAGTTTACACAGGTAAAATTTTGCTGGCGGTAATATCCAAAGAGTAAAGAATTCATCTGAATTCCCAGATCCCAGTAAGGGACATACAAATCTGGAAGCTACAAACCAAAAAATTCATATGTTTACAAACTGAGCAGATGTAACACAGGTTCTAGACAGAGATAAGACAACTCTGAACAGGTCAGCTCTGAGCACAAAGCTGCCACAGAGAAGGCTTCTATACCACCAAGAGCAGATGGGAATTAATCTCTACCCTGAGGGCTAGAAAAACCTCTGAACCTGGAAAGAGTTAGGAAAACTCTCAAATAAAACCTGACTGACCTGCAGGCTAAAAGCTGGCCCATAAAACATATCCCTGGAACCATTCAACACAGAAAAAAAGGGCATTTCATGTCTGTGCAAGCAAGGAGATAGAAGAACATATCGCAATGTGATGTATGGAGTGACTCACGGCCTTCAGAGAATACAAATCATATAATGGTGAATGGGAAGCAAGTACTTGCATGATCTCAGGAGCTCTCATTAAACCACTCAGAGTCTCCCAAACTTAGCTTGCAGTAGGATGTGCAGGAGAGAATGGAATAAATTAAAAGCTTGCTCTGGACCGGTTTGTAGGCATCAAGATGGCAAAGCAGAGCAACAGGGACTGAACCCAAAGAGAAAGGGGGAAAATGAGTTTTTCTTTATATGTCTCTATCTTCTGAATACCTGGAGATGGTAGCAAGCAGAAGGCTGAGCTGCTGGGTTTTACACCAGATGTATTCTCTTAAACAGTTTCCTCTTTTGGTACTTGAACAGGCAACCAACTGTAGAACAAATTTTGAATAGCAATGACAGAGGGATCTGTGCATGTCTGCCACTCCTGGAACTGACCCTTCAGCTAAGCAAATTCCTATTCAAATTATTTATTTAAATGAAGGAGAACAGGACTTAGAGATCACTCAAGTAAACCAGTCAAGAACAATACAGCCCTTTGAGTCCTGACAGCATGTCTGAGACAGAAGGCATATGGGTGTTGTTATCAGAGCTTGGATATTAGTACCATGGTGTAGTAGGTCTTTCAGTTTAATGATTTTTGTCTGCACTGCCAGCTTTACATTGTCACACTTAAAGGATCTCTTTGTTCCATGCTCTGTGACTGCTTATTGATCCATAAGGTGATGTGAGTTGTGCATGAGGAAAGTCAGGTTTTTGAGAGACACTGGAAGTCAGTTAAAGCTCCCATGACTCTTGCCACTCTCTACTGATCAGAGAATGGAAAATGCTGATATCCAGAATGCTGAAGTGTGCTCAGGAGTTAAGAGCTGGTCTAGAATAACATGATTTTAAAGCTGTCAGAACATGGGCACTCTGTGACCAGAGGATGTATTTTCTTGAGTCAACTAAAAATTGCTGCTTTCCTCTGGTGGGCACGTGCCTGCGGGAGTGCGTTGGTGTTGAAACAACTCATGAGGTGTTGATTTGGTTTTGCTGGGGTGGGCGATGGCAACACAGAAAAACAGTCCTCCTCCAGATCTGCTGATCCATCATCATTATCCCCATTGTGCTGTGTCAAGTGCAGAACCCAATGGTGAGGATCCCTGTTGAAAATTCTCTCTGTGGTTGGATGAAGCAGCAAATGCTGTTTTCTTTGATTTATGCTGGGAATTGTTGCAGAGCCACCCTGTGAAATTCTGTGCTGCTGGCAAGCTGCTGCACCAGTTAGTCCAATGAGAACCATGAAAATGAAGAATCTGAGCCAATGTGTACTGGTGAGTCCAATGAGAACCATCATAATGAAGAATATGAGCTCAGGCTAACCCTTAGACAAAGAGCTTGTTCCCCAGACTGCCAAAAGTGGTGCTGCTGTGGCAAACACCAGCCAACTCAGAAGCACCATGAGCAGCTCTTGCTGAAGGAAAAAAGGGCAGTGTGTCATAACCTGAACTGGTTTCAGCACCTGGTGCTGTCTGATCGCACCTTGAAGAAAGCCAGGACTCACCTCAAAGCATGGCCCTGAAGGAAGGAAGCCCAAAAGATATATCACCTAAAAAAATGTGGTGCTGAACATTTTTCTGCCCCAGCCTTGTCAGCTTTCTGCAGCCCTGGATCAAGAGGCTCTAGAAAGAGGCCACTGAACAAGTTTCATAACTCACCATTGGAGGCCTCATGGTCAAACCAGATCAAACATGCTCATTTTAGACAATTCCAGTGACAACAAGCATTTTCTGAAAAGCCCAGCTGGTTCTTTTTGTATTGTTCTTTTTAGCTTGAACCAAGGAATTACAATGAAAAGTACTTTTACCATATTTGTGTAATATTTTTGGGCATTTCATTCATACTCATTGGAATTGTAATGTGGGACTTTGGCCTCCTGTTTGCTCTTAGCTTCAAGCAGGCCTTGCCTCCTACACCTCCCCCTGAACTTGTGTGAGTAGCTTTGTGCTATGATGTGTAAGGCCAGAGTACAGCCAAGGAGCAGCAAATTCAGGGTAAATTAATCTGTGCTCCAACACATTGTCTGTTCTCCATTTCTGTTATATTTAGACACGTTCTATTTTTGTAGAAACAAGGTGAGAAGGATTGTAACAGGTATGTTCTGCACTCCTTTCAACGAAGCTTTGTCCTTTCTGAGCTAACCCAGCAGCTTGCCATTTCCATTTC
Source organism: Corvus brachyrhynchos (assembly GCF_000691975.1). Classification (NCBI taxonomy): domain Eukaryota; kingdom Metazoa; phylum Chordata; class Aves; order Passeriformes; family Corvidae; genus Corvus; species Corvus brachyrhynchos. The sequence goes on from NW_008238337.1 coordinate 3,010,676, forward strand.
CTACGTACATTTTAAGATATATTGCTGGCAGATTATGCTGATTGTATTTTTATCACCAACCGAAAAATGCATTAATTGTGTTAATATTCATATTGCCGCATCTTAATATCTAGAGTGGGAAAATATTACCATAGGCATTAATGCATTTCTGTTCTATCATATGAACCAATTCTCCTTTTGAAAATTACACTGAATATTCACCCATATTCCTATCCTTTCCCCACTTTTGAGTCCTTTCTGTTTTGACTGTTTTTGCAAAAATTAAAGCATTTTACTAATATATGGCTGAACTAAAGGGTCTTAATAGTTTTGTACTGTCTGAAATTCCCACTGCCACTTTGTCAATTCAGTTCATGTCCTCCTGATTATTTACCTGCTCGTATGAGGGTTATGATGATGTTTCTGCAATAAGGATTGTGTTGGGTATCTCAGCAGGTGGAGGGTACATGAACTAGGTGGCAGATCCCTGCTTTTATAGCGAAGATTAATTCTGAAAGAGGATAAATAAACAATTTGGTCATTGTGGATGGGAAGGTGAGAGTGCCTGCTCCTTGAACTGACTTGAGCTGTGCCAGGGTAGGTTTAGGTTGGACGTTAGGAATAATTAGCAAGAATTTCTTCCCAGAAAGGGTGATTAGATATTTCAACGGGCTGCCCAGGGAGGCGTTGGAGTCACCGAGCCTGGAGATGTTTAAGACTGGCGTGGCACTCGGTGCCCGGGTCTAGTTTACAACGTGGTGTTTGGTCACAGGTTGGCCTCGATGATCTCAGAGGTGTTTTCCAACCTAATGGGTTCTGTGATTCTGTGAAAAAAGCCGTGGAAAGTCCGTGGCCGGCGGAGCCGCTGCCT
>NW_008238337.1:3011931-3015840 GCF_000691975.1 Corvus brachyrhynchos
CGGGCTGGGCCGGCGCGGGCTGAGGGGCTGAGGGGAGCCCGGAGCTCACCGAACGTGGTGGCACTGCGTAACTGGGCAGCCTTAGCTGGGATTGTGGGGCTGCAGACAGGACAGAATCACAGGATATTCTGAGTTGGAAAGGACCCGGCAAGGATCAAGTCCAGCTTTTAAGAGAATGGCCCAAGGGCCCCTCAGGAGCGGGACCGTCTCAGGAGGTGATTGTCGTTCACCCAGCAGGGCTGGCCGTAAAAGGAAATTAGACCCTGCAAACCAGTCTGAAAATAAAAAATATCCCCCCCGAAATCAGACAGGAGATTGCCAGTCTGGCGACCCTTTTGTAAGGAAACGCTGTGAAACTCTCTAGGCTGGCCCTTTCAGGTGACATATGGAAGGAGAAATTTCAACCACCAGAGCTTGTTTATGGTGTTTATCTGTTGTTTCTTGCAATCCTTCTCTTTCAGGTGGGTTTTTCTGTGGGAAAAGGGCTACCAGGAAACAGACTCCGTGGTCAGTTCTGTAACCACAAAGGTGAAAGGAGTAACACTGACAAACACATCCACCTTGGGAACCAGGATCTGGGATGTAGCTGACTATGTCATCCCTCCCCAGGTACCAATCGCTTTCACATGCAGAGAGGAGGTTACCTAAAAAATAGCTACTGCTTTGCTAAAGTCCACTGAGGGCTGGAGCAGCTTTTGCTCCAGTGTGGCCATGATATGAGAGAATGAAGAAGCTTGCTTTGTTGCAAATCATGCTGAGCACCTGTTCTGGGGAAGCTTGTTTCAAGAAAAGTGTCTCTGTGTGTGTGCATGTGTAGAATCATAGAATGGTTTGGGTTTGGAAGCAACCAAGATAATCTTGTTCCACCCTCCTGCTGTGGGCAGGGACACCTTCCATTATCCCAGGTTACTCCAAGGCCTGTCCAACCTGGACTTGAACCCTTCCAGGGATGAGACAGCCACAGCTTGTCTGGGCAACCTGTGCCAGGGCCTCTCCACACTCAAAGTGAAGAATTCCTAATACCTAATTCTAAATCTCTCCTCTTTTAGTTTAAAACTGGTCCCTCTTATCCTATCACTATCTGCCTGTGTAAAAACTCCCCCTCCTTCCTTTTTATAACCCCCCTTTGGGTACTCGAATGGGCTCTAAGGTCTCCTTGGAGCCTTTGCTTCTCTGAGGGTGCACTGATCCCACTGTCCATGGTGCCCACAAAGACTTGCAACAGCCCCAGCCAGTCCTGGCAGAGGAGGAAGAACTTTGCAGGTATCAGGAAGAAGCTGCAACAATAACCACATGTCATCTTATTGCTTTCTAAAGAAAACAACCCCAAGTTAAATTGTTGGCAGAAGCCACAGGAATAGCCTGCAAGTCACCTGATCCAGAACTGAACAGGAAGGATTGCTGTAGTTACTGATTGACTGTATCTGTGGGAATCTGTGCTGTGTGGGCCATATGTGGTGGCCTTCAGGCTGGGCAGGCAGAGCCAAGCTGCTGGTCATGGGTCCCTCTGTCTGCATGACATGCAGTGCAGAAAAAAAGACAAATTTAGCCAGGTTTTGGCTGAGTGGTCACATTTGCTTACCAGTGGAGCAGAAGCAAATGACAGATCTGGAATCATACAGATCTGAAAGTAGTGAAAGTAAAGTAATGAAAATAGTGCTCCCTGAAGAAACAGGACCAGGCAAATTCCTAACTGATATATTGCAAAAAGAAGGAGTGGGAGTTGTGCTCGGACTTGCAGCTGGAACTCTATTTCTGCGCCTGCCTTACGACTCCCCTGAGGAGCTGTGTGATCTGTTTTCATAATATGAATGAGGAACTTTGGGCTGAGTGGGAGGACAGAAAGAGTTGCCAGTCCCTCCCACAGTCCTTCCTCTGGCTAAACACAGCAGCACCAGGTGATACACATAGGAATCTGCTCCTTTATTGCTGCACCAGCACTGTCCAGAGCAAGTCCCCTCTGCTGGGCCACCTGGGCTCTGTCAACAAAGATGTTTGGTGCAGTGCCTTGGATGCTCTTTGCAGACTGTCACTCTTAAGTTTCCTTCTTGTTTTGCATGCTCAGGGTGAGAACACCGTGTTTGTCATGACCAATGTGATACTCACACTGAACCAGAGCCAAGGCCACTGCCCAGAGGTAGGTGCAGGATCTGCTTTAATCCTGCCTTGTGTGGGTGGGAGTGCGGGGGAGATGGCTTACAGAGTTTTATGTAATATTGTTCCTCTCCAGCTCCCAGACGATCAAACAGAGTGCACGGTGAACAACAGCTGTGTTCCAGGATACGTCAGCACCCACAGCAGTGGTAAGAACCTGCTGCAAAGACTCCTTTCAGTCTGGGTTCTGGTACCTCTGTGCTGTGCCTTCCCTGCTGTGAAGGAAGCAGCATTTCACTTCAGTCTCCTTGTTCTCATTCTCTCACATGTAAGAGAACTGAAAGGGAAGCTCAGATTTTTCTTCTGGTGGACTTAGACCAGATGGACTTACTCTGTTTTGGGTGGATGCTGGGTAGATGTGGACTTTGGTGAGTTAGAAAACAGTGTGAGGCTTTTTCATAGCCTTTAGTCCCTGAAGCAGTATTTCACATGGATGAGAATTTGACTCAGGAAAAGCACCTGATTCTTCTTTCTCTGAAACGAAACTTGCAATAGAAGACAATGTGGGTTTTGGTAGTGGCACTTCACCTCTGGGAAAATTACTTTCACCATATGGAATGAGGGGATGTCACAGGTCAAATATTGCCTGGTTTTGCTCAGTAGTACCTCCATGCACATGTCTTTCCAGGCATCCAGACTGGGAAGTGTATTCCATACAACAGCAGCATTAACACCTGTGAAGTCTTTGCATGGTGCCCCTTGGAGGATGACAGTCACATACCCAAGTGAGTGCTCTCTCTTCCTACTCCACGGTGCCCCTCCTGAGAGCGGGCTGGTGGTACACAGCTGATGCTTCTCCCAGTGAGATGCTGTTGGGAAGAGCTGAAGAGGTGAGCACCAAGGACTCTGCAGAGTCCTGTTTGTGAAAACATGTTGTATTTACTTACTTTCCCTATTGTTTTATAGGCCAGCGTTCCTGCGAGAAGCTGAGAACTTCACCCTTCTGGTGAAGAACAACATTTGGTACCGCAAGTTCAACTTCAGCAAGTAAATAGTGAGAGGGTTATCACGCTGTCTGGTCTCATGGGCAGCAAAGGGGATGCAACAACTCTTCTCTTTCTGTTCTCCTGTAGGCGAAACATCCTCCCCACTATCAACTCCACCTACCTCAAGAACTGCATCTACGATGCCCAGACAGATCCCTTCTGCCCTATCTTCCGTTTAGGGAAAATAGTTGAAGCTGCAGGGCAGGACTTCCAGGAAATGGCTGTGGAGGTATTTAGCAGACCCTTCTCTTGGGCTTCAGCTGTTTTTAGAGGAGGAGTGGTAGGTGTTTGCCCCCTCTGCTTCGTGGCATAAGCCACAGAACACAGATCAGCTGCAGGATGGAGAGTGCTCTGGCCAGAGGGACTGGAGTCAGTGCTACATAAATCATTGGCCTTGCTTTGTTTGGGTGGGGTTATGTGCAAGGTTCTGTAGCAGCAGAAAAGAGTGTTGGACTGAGCCTGGGATTAGAGCCAGTAAATCAGGGTCCTAGTCAGCAGAGAGCCTAGTGCTGGGCTGGCCCATCACCTCTCCTCCACTTGGCAGGGTGGAGTCATGGCACTGCAGATCAACTGGGACTGCAACCTGGACAGAGCCGCTTCCCACTGTGTGCCAAAATATTCCTTCCGGCGCCTCGACAACAAGGATTCTGCCCACACCGTCTCACCTGGCTACAACTTCAGGTAATGTGGCTGTGGAGGGCACCTGATGTCCCTGCAGCTCCATCTGCCACTGGCAGGTGGGGGGGGTTTTGGGGTTTTATTGGGGGTT
>NW_008238337.1:3015894-3036482 GCF_000691975.1 Corvus brachyrhynchos
GGGGCACCTGGTGTCCCTGCAGCTCCATCTGCCACTGGCAGTTGTGGTAGTTTTGGGCTTTCGATGGTGCTTGGAGAGCACCAAAAGAAAACCTGGAGAGCTTTTCTGATGCTGTAAGACAGAGCAGGTGGGATCCTCACTGTGCGCAAACCACAGCAGGGTGGGGAGGTCAGTGAAGCTCCACTGATTGCGTCAGAGTGCCTGAGTCATGTTTCCATCAGCTTTTGGGTGGCTGTTTGGGCAATGGGGTGGCAATGGGACAACTGACTGTTTCAATGGGACAATTGACTGTTTCAAGGTGTGCTGATAGGGCAGAATTTGAGGGGACTGAGGTGGAGTTGGGAGACCGAAGCATCTCCTGCATTCTGCTTGGGGGAAAAACTAACCTGTAAAAGTGGTTCTGTCAGTTTAAGACCATATCTGCACCAGGAGTGTCCTGGCATACACCACCACATACACATTCTGGCCAGTACAGCTAAGTCCAGCATTTCCAGTAAAACACCAGCACAGAGCCAGCAGATGGTTGCATCCAGACTCAGACTGTAATAATATGGATTTGCCACCTTGCCAAGGATTCCTGCTTGCGAGGAAACACGGCTCAGGGCTGTTTTGTTTTTAGAATCACAAAATCTTGCTTAGCACAGAGGATCTTTTGGTGAAACTTGGATGAATTTGGTGTGGAGCTGTGCAGAGCACTAATGTGTGTTTGGGAGGTGCCAGGCTTGCAGGCTTTGGGGTGTCAGGGTCGTCTGGAGGATATCACAGCTGGATCTGAAGTGCTCTTGCTTATTCCAGACCGTGGTACAGCCCCTTACCAATCCTTCCTCTTCTCTTCCACCCTCTTCTCTGCTTCCTCCTGGCTTAGTCAACCACGTGGTGGAGTAAGTCTGATCTCACTTATTTGTTCTCGTTCCTTTTCCCTGTTGATTGCCTGCGGGTGACCCAGTGCGGGACACGGAGCAGCCTTTGTGTGCCCGGCCGAGCCGCGCTGGTGCTCACGGCCCTGCCCTCTCGCGGCTGCCTGGTCCCCTGCAGCTGCCTGCCCACCTCTCTCACGTAGCTGAATTTCTTCCTCTTTGTCCTTCTGCTCCCCTGCTAAAGCTGTTTTCTCTCCTTCCTACGCTTTGCAAGTTTCCTGATTTTATGGTGCTCACTGTTGTCTTGAATTCACCTGGTTTGGGCTTTTTTCCTATATGAGCTTGCCTGCATGAAATCTCCATCACCTGGGGCTTGTGTCTGAAGTACCAATGTTCAGCCCATCCTCTTGGGATGGGGAACACACCTGGATGTTGCATGATCACATAAGCAACCTCAGAATTTCCAGCTAAGCTCTGACCTATCTTTTCTGCAGGTTTGCAAAATACTACAAGAATAGTGATGGCACTGAATCACGGACACTTGTCAAAGCTTATGGCATCCGCTTTGATATCATAGTGTTTGGAAAGGTAGGGTGACAGCTGCTGGAGGTCTTGTAGTGAGGGCTTTCAGAGATGCTGAAAAGCATACTCAGCCTTGTAACTGTCTTCTAGGCAGGAAAATTTGATGTAATTCCTACCATGATTAACATCGGCTCTGGCTTAGCACTGTTTGGTGTGGTAAGTGACACTGTCTGCACTTGGACTCGACTCTGGATTAGTGCCTCAGTTCTGAGGATCACTGTCTTAAACTCTTTCAATCTCCACTAGGCAACAGTGCTGTGTGACATTGTTGTTCTGTATTGCATGAAGAAGAGATACTACTATCGGGAGAAGAAATACAAATATGTGGAGGATCATGAACTGGTAAGCATCAACAAAGGCAGGGTAAAGGCAAAATTGCTTCCTCCTCTGACTCCACAGCGATTCTGAAACAGGATGTAGAAAGTCCATATCAAATGGGGATTTTGAACCACAGTTCTAAGGAAACTTTGTCTTCGTCAGAGAAGCTAATTTTTACCTCAAAGCTGTTGCAGGGAAGAGCACTAGAAACAAATATTGTCATGTTTCCTGGGCAACCACTCTTGGAGAGGAAAATATATGTTCAAGAACTTGTTGTGCACCTACTGCACCTCCTTTTTGGGTTGCAGTCGTTGGCATTTGCCTTCTAAGAGCTGTAGGGAACAGCTGTTCCCATCAAATCCTTCCTTCTTGGCTTTTGGGATTCCTGCAGCTGTGAAAAAACCCATTCAATGGGTTGGTATTTTCTGAGACCAGTGTGCTGACAGCCACAGTTACAGCTCCCTCCAGGGTCCAAATGATCTGTTTGGTCAGTAGGATTCAAATTTGGTTGCTTGACTAGTGCTGAGGGCAGAGCTCAGCCCTACAGCCCTGTGCTTGGTGGGAAGTGTGGCTGCAGAGGGCAGATTTCTCAGTCAAAACACCTTGTGCCACTGGAAAAGTAAAGTCTGAGTAAGAGGAAGTAGCTTGCCTGTGCAAAGGATTTTATGTGATTGGAAGCGGGAGTAAGAACTGAGTTTCTGGCAGAGAACTGTGAGCTCTGATCCTTGCAGGGAGTTGGTGAGACATACGGAACAAACTCCTGAGCTCCTGATGCTGCAGGACCAACTGCTGCTCTAAACCGCTGCTGGGAACGTTTCTTGACCATGCCATGAGACCACCCCCCTCTTTGCTGGAAGGAAGGGGGGAACGAAACTGAGAAAAGGACCATCTTCACTACTCTTTACTACCTGGGGGCCAGCCCCAGGGAGAGGAACTGGGTCTGCTCCTTGTCTGCTGTCTTTCCAGGTTAATTGCACTAAGCACAGAGGGAAAATTGTGCTTTATGCTAGACCTCTGCACTGGCCAAGCCTGGGACAGGGACAGCTCTGGCATCATCATTTTTCCAGTCCTCTATCCCTGAGCTCACTGGTAACAGAGGGCACAGGACAACAGGCACAGATTCTTCCTTAGAGTGAACATGGGCACTGCCAGGAGGTGCCTAACCTTGGGACAGCAGCTCCTTGCTGTTGTCATTTTTCTTTCCCTGAAGGATTGTGAAGCTTAGCTAAGCCTGTACCTACTATTTAATTGGGTCTCCAAATTCCAGTGGCCACAGACCAAGATAAAGCAGTGTCTGGCTCCATTGTGCTGTGATAAATGGCTTACTGGTTACAGAACTTTTTTTCTGTTTTGTCTAGTTTTTATGCTATTACTTTAAAATTTACTTGAATAAAATACAGCCTTCCTTCTTGAAGTTCTGCAACCTGGGTTTTGATTGTTCGTTTCTCCCCACACACCAAGTGTTAGTGGTGGGCTATCAAAGCCAGGGCTCTGTGGGCTTTGCCTCTTGATTCTTTCTGGAGAAGTGCTGCTGCAACTACAGCTGCTCTGCCTTGGTTCTCCTGACACCTTGTCCATGTCTGTTGCCTTAAACCCTCTCCAAGGGAGAAGACTTGTAAGTCAGAGGCCAAGGTCTTACGGTCTTTATCTGAATGCTGGTACCAACTGCTTGGAAGAACAGATCTGTTACTCCCTGGCACACCTCTCGTGCTTTTCACCATCACACCAACCCTGTGTCTGGGCTGCTGCATTTAATGGGTTTACACAATTTGATTGAAGTGGATTTGTTGGCTTTTATATTCACATGGCCTCGAGCAGCTCTAGTGATCACAGTGACTCACAAAGTCCAGGTCTTCCCTTTCTCTGAATCTTTTCTGGTGTTACAGAGCCCTGGGATCTATTCCATACCTCCAGCATCCTAGCTGCCTTTCTCCAGCAGCACAGTGGATAAACCACAGCATTATCAATTTGTTTTATTCTCTATGTGCCTGCTGCTGCTGAGCACTAAGTTATGTCCCAACTCAAAGAGTGCCCTTCCAAGAGTCAGTGCTCCAGTCTATGCATGTGATTGCTCAGTTTGGATTATACAGTGGCCTGAGCTGCTGTGGTCTCATCCTAGCCCAAGATCCCCAGTAATGGTATAGCACCAGACTTCACTAACACAGGAGAGTGCTTTCAGATTCCTCTTCCAACAACCAAACTCTTACAGCTTGATAAAGACCACTCAAACAGAATAATGGTTCCACTTGATCAGCTAACTCTGGGTTTGGTTGCATGTCATTTATTTCAACTTGTACAGTGAAGCTTGAATAGCTGTGTGGAAAAACACTTAGTTGTTGCTTTATTCTTTCTTCTTAGGTAATATAATTTAAAAGTGGTAAATACACAGTATTTAAACTTGATACACCTGATAAAGTTAAATGCATAATAAAGGGGTAGGAATGAAACACAAGCCTTGTCATTAAACAAACAGTATAAAAATCAGGAATAGTTCAGGACCTTAGAAAAGAAACAGATCGATTGCCTGATAGGTAAAAGGGAACCACCATGGAAAACTACTCAGACAAGAGGCCTGGTTTCCCCTTAGCACTTTCCTGTGTGCTTTCGGAGCCAAAAAGGCTTAGTACCCAGCAATAAGCCCACAGTCAGCACCGGGCTTGCTTGGAAGGAAGGGAGTTGGGGAAATCAAGCTATTGCCCAGTTCCAAGGCACAAGCAAAATGTTCACTTCACTATAAGGAGAAAGCCAGCGTTACTACTAAGGAACAGCAGCTGGGGAACTGAGCAGGTTTATATACACAGTACAGCTTCTCTAACAGGTCATGCATTTAGAGAGATCTCCCTCACATGGCCACGCTTTATGCTTTCAACAGAGCTGACCAACCAGGAAAATCCACATCGCGTTTCTTTCCGAAACGTGCATTTGGCTGCAGCCCTACCAGAGCCTGCACTGAGGGATACTCGGTTTGGAGAGCACCTTGGGGAAGTGCTGAGCTTTAGCATCCTTCAGAACCAAGCCCGTGCAGGCAATCAGACACTGATCTGTGGGAGTATCTGAGGCCCAGAGACTGACTGGGCAGCAGGGAGCTGGTACAGCTGTTGAGAAGCTGCGTTACACCTGGCAGACCTGTTTGGTCAATGTAAATTGTCTCACCTGACAAATCACAACCAGGGATGGGCAGCACAGAGATCTCTACAACACACCTCTAGCAAACACACCACACACATTACTATGCACTAGCTACAAAGAATCAGATCCCCTAGCTTTTTACATTTTTTTTTGGCAGATCAAGTCCATTTGCAGGGTTAGAGAACCAGGCTGCCCACTCACACACATTTCCACAATGAAAAGTCCTTTGTAGGAAAGAGGGAGCAGGCAGCTGTAGTCATGCTGGCCCCCAAGTTACCTGTTTGGTTTTCCCATAGCTGAAGCTGCAGGGCTTTGGCATAGCCTCGGACTAAAATGGGAGGAAAACAGTGCGTGTCTTATGGCTCCAGACTCCATAGTATTGCTCCTAAACCACCAACTGTCCTGTCCTCACTGGCTTTGGAGAGGCCAGCAGCACAATGTTTCCATAATAAATTGCAATTCAGGGGGAACATCGTTTGAAGTGATCAAAAGGCGTAAGGGACAGTTTGGGTAGGCATCTGCACCCTTGCTAATGCTGTCCTGGCTTTAACAAAAACCAGTCCTAACCAGGAATTACCAGGCCAGGTCTGACTGCAGCGGGGCCAAGGACCTCGGCACGCTGCTGCTTGTGCTGTCCAGGATAAAGGAAGACAAGGGAACGGTCACTTTCTAAAGGCAGGGCATCCATGGCCAGGGTTAATAGGCAGAGATCTTACCATTAATCCAAATACTTGGCAGTCTCCTAGTGCCTTCTTCCTGAGGGCAAAGAATTACACCTTATCAGTCCCTCACAAGCTTGGGAGACTCAAATCCTCCTTCTCTGTCAGGTACATCAAATGCCTCGTTCAAGGTCACACAACCACATCAGACTGAGAAGGGAAAACAACCAGACCTTTTCCCCCTAGTCCCACACTCCATCCACAAAACAACTGTACTTACCGTGACCCCTTTCCTTAGGCAAACCCTGGCTCCTCCTTCTCCAGCTTTGTTCAAGCACAGAGAACTTGGGAAAGTGAGTCTGGACACCAGAGTCTCTCCCACCACATGACAGATTATTATTTTGTACAAGCACCACAAATAATCAGAGTAATCTGACTGAAGGTGAAAGAGCTCTTCGTAAGAAACAATCCATGAACTAGATATACACTTAATTTACTAACAAGCCTCTGACCCACAGGCATTCACAAATTACTGGTAACAAACTTGCAAAAAATACATAGCATTGGCCCCAGAATCCAGATTAAGAGTTTGGAAAACAAACATTTCTTTGAAAATTACTAGCTAATCATTAAGATCTTAAATTCTAAGCAAGCCCTAAGTCTATACTTAAAAAACAGCATAAGTTGTATTATTTTTAATTGTAGTAAACCATGTAATGTACATGGAAGTGAAGGATTTTACCCTGAATTTTATATTTTATAATATATCTACCTAGATCAAGTAAAAGATTTAGAAACAAACTGTTAGTGCTTTTTCTGTTGTTTAAAACATTCAGCTAAACACCACCTTTCACTCCTAAGTCTGCAGCAAAAATAGTTCAAGCTGAACTTAAGCCCTTAAATACCTTTTCCTTTCATACACTGAATACCTAACTTACCAAGTCCTGGTCACACCAAGGCCTCTGGAAAGGTATTAATTACCTGAGGAGGTAATTAACCTCACTTTCTGAACGTCCTGAAGATGCCATTTCATACAACTTGGCTCACAAAGATAGGCATTCTTTAAAAAGCTGAAAAGGTGGGTTTTTGCTTTGTTCCCATGCAGTTAAAAAGGTGTCAATTAAAAACAAACCAGAACGACAAGAAATAGATGCAACAACATTCCTGGTAGGTCGTGAACTCTCAAAGTGCACACGTGTGGTTGGTTTTACTGCTGTGTATCCCACTTGGCAAAAGCTTCACCCTTCTCCGCGTGCCCACGGCTACGCGATGGGCATCGCGCCCCTGGGACGCCGGCGTCAGTCCCTGCAAATTATTTGGCATTAAAACCAGCTAAAAGCAGTTCCAAACACATTTTCCTTTGGCTGCTGTGGGTTTTGTTCTGCAAAGCCCTGTTGCTGCTCACCACGACCGCTCACCTCTTCGCTGTCCGCCAGCGCCTCTCCCACCAGAAGTCAGCAGTCCAAGTGATCAGAGATGTTCCATGTTTATGGCAAATAGTCGGATGTCTGATAACATGTGATAACATGCTGCTATGTGAGCTCTACATCCAGCATTGTACTGAGATAGCGCCATGTCATGCTGTGTTTGCTGTGGGCTCTGGTCACCTCGTCCCCAGCGCACACTTTGTGACGTGCCCTGGATTGAGTTGCTCAACAGAACCATAAAGTCTACGTTCACGAAAGAAGTTCCTCCTCTCCCACGTTGGGCAAGTCGTTGCATTTCAGGTTATCTTCACTGCTTCGTTTCCTGTTTTCAAAGGAAATAAACCAGCTGCTGAGTGACTCAGAAAAAGGCAAAGCAGGCCACAAGACACCAGTTTCTGCCCCTTCCCTGCCATGGGATCTTTGGGACACTGAGCATGTGTCACTTCTCCCCACATAACAGGCTGGAAGTGCTATAAAAAGATGTTTTTCATCCCATCAGAATAGCAGGCTATTCCATGACACAAAAATCCCATAAAGCAGTTACAGATCAGACAGAGGGTGTGTGAATGTCGCAATCATGGCCCCCATGAAAGTTTCAAAGCCCAGCTATTTAATTTCTCCTCCAGAACATTGGAAAAAGCTGCAAATGTCTTTTGGGGCTGAGGTGAGGTGATGACACTTACGGCAGCAGGTTCCCAGAGGAAGACAATGACCGCTCCTCCCTCTTGCTCCCCTCGAACGGGTTCCCAAAGGATCGCTTCCGGATCATCGTTTTAACCAAGATCTGCAAAACCAGAATGTAGTTCATCAGAGTTGCTTTTCCTCCATTCAAGAGCAACAGGAACATCCAACTTTCATGCCCAAGTAATTAAAAAAACTAGTGAAAGTAAGTCAAAGTTCTCTATTAAAAGAACAGAAATCAGAAGGAAGCATCTTTGCAAGTCTCCATCTGCTTAATACAGGGGCTGTATCCTCATCTGAAACTCTTGCAGGTGAGAGCCACACTAGGTGTAAGAGGCTGGAAAGGAGAGCAAAGCCAAGTCTGGGAGGTTTATTTCCTCCCCAGAATTAGGTTTTACTGATTACTGCATTCAGTATCTGCAAATTCCCAGTTCTCCATGATTACCTGGCAGAATAATTCACTGGAAAGGGAGAGGGTTAAGAACTGGCATGATTTTACCTTAATGTTCATCTGAAACCAAACTGAAAAGCTGGCCATTTGTCCAGCTTTGGCTGCAAAACACAAAGTTACCAATCAGAGACTGGTGGGAACAGAGATGTGCCAGGGTTCTTCCCTGGCATCCCCCAGCTTGTTTTGCTGGTGGGAGCAGACGACAAGGTGAGCAGCACTGGACTCTGTCTCGGCAGGTGCATCCCTGAGAGCCCTTAGCTTCATTTGATGTTGTTCTCATTCCTCTGTGCCTCATGCATCTGCTCACCAGCGCGCACAGAGAACCCTTCCATGTCCAAAGGGGAGGGTGTTTTATGCAAGAGTCAAAGCCACATGAGTGAATTTCATACTGGTGTGTCAACGCCTGCACTTGGCTGCACAACGATCAGGCACCAGAGGGTAATTCTGAAGATCAAATGCGAATGTGAAAATACCACATCTGCCAGTGTGTTATTTAAGAGTCAAAGAGGTGCAGTAAAATCTCATTTGCCTTGAGCTGTGCTGAACACACCTGGATTTCAACAGGGCTGGGAGCACTGAGCCCACTGATCAAGTCCCCTCCGAACAGGAAAAAGGGGATAAACCCCTCATCAATGGTGATCTCTTTAGAGCAACATCTGCTTTTTCAGCCTGAGCAGCACAAGGTACATTTGCATATTCAAATGTCTGTGGTCAGTGAGATTTCTGCAGCACACCCCAAAGGGAGAGAGCTCCAGAAACAAGGCCAGATGTGGGCACAGCTATGAGATGGAAAAGGGGCTTCAAAGGGAAAACTGTTCTTCAAAAACATCACAGCCTGGGTGCCTGCAGGCAGATAACACCATGCCAGGGAACTGTGAATGGCAAGGGCTGGCGGCACCCAAAGAAATCATTAGGTTCAAAACCACAAAGGATTTTTCACCTTCCACACAGAACAGAGTTACAATGTGGTTCTCACCACCACAGTGGGTTGCAGAGAGTAAAAATATGAGCTTGAAAAGAGATGAGATGAAGTCACCAAGAATAGCTTCAGGCGGGGGCTGATGCATGTCGTGGCCCAGATAAAATCTCCATCCTAAGAAGCTCCCACAGCCCCTATGGCTGGACAGGCAGAACAGGGCAGGAGCTCCTTGTGCCTGGCCAAAACACCTGCTCCCAGCCATGGGCAGGTTCTGGACCAGATGCTCTTTTGCCCTGAGTAAATACAGTGATATTTGGGCAGCCAGCTCAAGTGTGAAGACCAGCAACCCACTGACAGTTACCTTTGGAACTGCTCTAAAATATTCCCTTGCACTGTGGGATACAGCCACACCCAGTGAGCTGCTGAGACCCTGAGACACTGAAGTGTCTTACAGCACTTGTTTCCAAGAGAGGGAAGGTCTTTGCTCTAATCCTGTCCAATGCTTCTGTCCTTCAGCAGCAAACTCCAGCTGCTCAGGGCCACCCCAGCAGGCAGCGTGGACCCTGCTGTACATCCACAGACCATCAACTCCTTTGTACTCACCACGGTGGCCAGGCTGGGAATGTGCTTCACTGAATTCTCCACCTCCTCCTCCGTCACCTCGACGAGGGTGCAGTTCTCATCCTCCGTGGGCAGCAGCTCCGCTCCGTTCTTGGTGACCCAAGGGTGCAACTTCAATTAATAATACAGCCTGTCAGGAACGATTTCCTCTTTTTCATAACTCAAACAACACAAGCCTGGCAAACGCATCTCCTTGTCCAAGCTATGGCCCCTACGTGCTCCTTGAAACGCCAGGGAGCAGGGCAGGGATGTGCCATCTCACTGGTGAGCCAGCTCACCCCGGTGCTCCCAGCAACTGCACAGTCCAGAGCAGAAAATGCCGTGGTGTGGCTCATTCAGAGCCAGCACTAGCCCCACCTACACAACCAAGCCATAACCTTGGTGACCTACAGCACTGGGATCTCTGGGCTTTAGGGAAGGAGACCTATCTTCACTCTCATCTTATGGATGAGGCAGCATCAAGAGGCAGGAGAGATTTATTCCAGTCCATACGTATGAGCAGCAGTAATGGGGAGACCCACCGAGCCCTCATCCTGAACCTGGTTTAATCCATGGCTGAAGGCAGAACCCCTGTTTCTCCTTGCCCACACACTGGTAACTTGGTCAGCTGCAGGAGGAGCACAAAATGGTTCCGCAATTCCCCCGCAATCCTTTCCCCCTACCTTGGTCTCCATTCTCTCAGCTTCTCGCCCCTTCCAGGCTCCCGCAGGGGCGAAGGACCAGAAATCTCCTGCGAAATGCTGTTGCACAGTACTTTCCTGGTAGCAGAGGAAATACTGTACTCAGGGGATTTCCTTTTGCCTGTGACTTCTATAGGCACCAAAGGTCCCAAAGCTGAGCAGGTCCCAGAGCAGGGGAAGGAGCTGGGACTTACCTGCCCAGGGGCCCTGGGCACAGGGGGAGGACCTAGCCTGGCGCGATCAAACTGACTCCCAAAAAAAGCCAAGCAAGGAGAACCCAACAGAAGTGAAGCCACAGCCAGCACCAGGAAGCTGGGTCAGTACCTTGATTTCTGGGACCGAAATCCTAGATTCAGGATTTTTATCCAACATCCGTGTGATCAAATCCTTCAAGAAGTCTGTAACTTCTGGCCTGTGGAAGGAAGAAGGGAGAGATGAGATGGGGAAAGGGATGAATGCTGTCTCTGTTGGTCACCTCAGCGCCAGCCACTGTGAGCCTTCCCAGGCAGAGGGGCTGGACCCCAGCCCCAGCAAGGATGCAACTTCGGGTCCTCATACACCCCCTCCTCTCCAAACCCCCCGAAAAAGCAAAATAACCCCTTATGAGGCAATGTGAAGTGTGATCCCACAGGGCAGAGCAGGGAGAGGCCAACTCAAAGCCTGGGTTTTGCAAAACCACAGAAGAGCAGGGCCAGCCCTACCCAGGGAGTGCTTGAGAAGCAACTGCAATGAGCTGTAAAATAAGGATTGATGGGTTGTTTTTGTTTTTGAGTACTTACTGGTCTGGGAACTCCAACGTTTGGGTCTTGATTTTATTGTGTAAACTCAAGATCCTTTCATCCATAAAAGGGCACTACCATGAAGAAAAAAAGCAATGAAGAAAGCAACAATCTCCATTAAGAGGCAGCAGTGGGGCAGCCAGAGGAACATCAGGATCTCATAGGGTATGAACGATAGCAAAGATCCAGTTACAGGGAAATTCCAGAAGATTTCCTATTACACCAATGTCTACTTATAGACACAATGAAAAAAACATTTAACCAAAAATTACCAATTGCTGTAAGAGCTCCCTTCCTAAAAAATCTGCCAAGGCACAGAATTTTTTCCACTGGGGAAGAAGAAAAACACAACCCTTTTGGCTGCACCCATTCAAGGGACAGGCAAAGGTTTCCCATTTCCATCCACACATCCTCATCTCCACTCAGCTCGAACAGGGACACAAGGTGCCAGTGCCACTGCTTACCTGTAACATGGGAGGCACAAACCAACCCCCCCAAACACCAACAGCACTGAAAAACCATCTCATTACCTGCCCAAACACGAAGCAGTACAGGGTGATCCCCATGGCCCAGACATCCAAAGCCTGCAGAATGAAGAAAGCATAGTTAAATCTACAACAGACAATGTGTGCAAGGTTAGTCCAAGACCCTTCAAACTGCTATTAAATACCTTTCCAGAGAAGATTTTCCTGGTTTCTGAGAGTGTCTCTGGGGCCATGAAGGCAGGAGTGCCCACTGTGTTGGTTAAGAGGGCATCAGCTCCCTTGAACTCGTTGCTCACTCCGAAGTCGGCGATCTTGATGTGCCCGTCTTCCCCCACGAGGAGGTTGGAAGGTTTAATATCCCGATGGATTATCTTCTGATAGTGCACTGCAGCCAGAGGGACAACGAGTGGTGCAGCAGCACTGGTCTGCTGCTCTGCAGCAAAGGAGCCACAAGGGCTCCATGTGGCCTAAGCCCTTCTGCTAATGCCACAACCAGCCCCAGCTTTAAAAGCCCCTGTGCAGCATAAGCCACCAGAAACAGCACTGCACATCAGCAGAAAGGCCAGCTCCAGGTGTTTAGAAAAAAAACCCAAAAATAAGAAATCCCATCATTTTTGCAGAGACACTCACAGTATTCAATGCCCTTGATCAGATCCTGGAAATAGAACCGAGCCTGGTCCTCGCTGAGAGGTTTCAAGGTTGGGATTTCCATCACAGGGCTGCAAAGGCAACAGAGAACAGAGTTCATTCCCTACCTGGATGTGCTGAAACAGGGCCCGAAGGCTTTGTCACCAGCTGGTGACAGCACACAACCCCAAACACAGGCACCTGCAGGGTGTACTCAGCTGTAACCGGGCTGGGGAGACGCTACTCAGACCTCAAGCCCCACCATGAACCTCCCCATCACCTCTGTACCCCATTCCCACCTTGGGTGGCCAAGCTCTGCCACCCACAAACCCATCTCATGTTCAAGTGTTAGTAGGATTTAATCTGGAATTCAGTACTCACCCCTGCTTCACCAGTTCAAACACTGCAACACAAAAGAGAAGGTGATTACGGATCGCTTACAGGGTATGGCTCCTGCAAGCAGTCTCAGCACAAAAGCAATTATTTTAATGACAAAAATTCTAAAAATAATATGTTATTTTTAAAAAGGAGATGCCGTCTTATGCAAGGCATGTGGCATTTGGGTTGCTCCCATTTTCACTTAAGGGGATGCTGCCAACTATCTTCTCAGTGCTGCAGCTTCAGCATCATGAAGTGCCCTCCACGGCACATAAAAACCCTCAGTTTGCCACCAAAAAAGCAGAGCCCACACCCGGAGCAAACCTCTGCACTTGGCCTCACACACTCCTCCACTAGTACAGGCTGAACATAAATGATGGAAAAGAAATGCCTTCTCCAAGAGTTTTGTATTTACATCAAGCAAACAACTGCAGTCTGCCAGGCAGGTTGGAATGTGGCTCATTTGTACCTTGGATCATTAACTCGTGCCTTTTTCCCTGAAGTCAAAGAAATAAAAACTATTTTCTATCAGCCCGGCTTCAAAGCTGAGAACATCAGTGCTGGTGCTCTCATGGCAAAACATGCCCTGGCACCGAATTAATGCCAATAAAGTGCTATAAAGCACTCTTGTCTCTGTTCCCTACCCAAACCTCATCCTATTTGCTACTCCAGCACATCCAGGCTATACCCAAAGTGAAGAAGAGACCCAGCCCCGCACACAAAACTGCTCTAAAACACAGTGGGAACCTTTTGCCCCATCCCTCTGACACCCCAGGGCAGTGGGCAGTTACCCATGTACAGGTGATCCTCACTGGGGTCATCCAGGACCTGCCAAAGGAAGCAAAAAGGCAATTAAACAGTGCCAAGAAAGCCTTGCAAATTAAAAATTGTGATATTTTATTTAGCAGCCATCTCAGTTCTGCACCATCTGCACCATCAGCACAGTCTGCTCATCTCTGAGCTTCTACCCACAAGAGTAGGGAAAAAAAGAGGACAGAGATGTAGCTGTACTTCAAGGAAGCAAATATTTAAAACACACAGGAAGCATCATCTGACTCATGAGCCAAATAAACTCCAGCCTGCTCATCCTTAATTCTTGATTTTTGGACTGTTTCATACAGGCAGTGGGTGGAGGGCAAGGCAGCTGCACAGCTGAACCTGCACAGAAACACCAGTTCATCCCCAAAACCTGTCTCAGCACTTGCTTCCTCCACAGAAGCAATATTTTTCTGCATTTCCATTTCTGGGCAGGAAAGAAAAAATCTTTTGGGAGGTGAGGAGGTGTTTCCTTCTAAACCAAGGAAAACACAATTCTCCCTAAGGCAGGACCTTAGGCCCTTGCTCCCTTCTGGGGTCACTCCCCTTCACCCAAGACAAGGTGTAGCCCATCCCTGCAGCATCCAGGTTCCATCACGCTCAAGGATGAGTTTTGGAAGGAAGCCAGCGCTTACCTCCACCAGCTTCACCACGTTGGGGTGGTCCAGCTTCTTCAGGATGGCAATCTCCTGGTAGACCTGTTCGATGGGCCCTCTGGGCTGCAGGCAGCCCTCAGAAGCAGCTTTGGCCCCGCGGGGCGGCGGGCGGCCTGTGGGAAAGGCAAAGATGTGTCCAGTCAGGAACAATCCCCCAGGATCCCCAAAACATCCCCCAACCAAAAGGTTTTGTGCCACTTACGGGGGAAGCCCGCCTGTCTCATCAGCTTCTTTTTTGAGAGAACCTTCATTGCCTGCAAGAGGGGAACAAATGTGGAATTTGGGGCTAGTCAAGGATAAAATGTGGCTGGTGGGATGGGGCAGGGAGTCAGCAGAGGGGATCCATCCCCCTCCCACCTTGCCCTGCTGCGGGCTCTAGGGCCTTGAGCTACTCACATAGTAGGTGTTATCATCCTCGTTGTAGGCCAGCTTTACCACCCCGTAGGAGCCCTGGAGAGGGGGCACAGCCATGGGGCAGCAGTTAGGGACAATCCAAAAAACCCACATCACCAAACCTGGCTCTGGGCTCCTCCGCAAACCCACCCCACAGGGATCACAGAGCTGGTGGGCGATGCTGGGAGGAACAGGGGGGTGTACAGTCTGACATCACACTGACAGCAAAGAAAAGCTTCAAATGCCCCACTGCGTGGGAGGGAGAGCGAAGGGGGAAAATTAATAATAATTTTTTAAATATACAATTCAATTGGCACCACTCAGAACCGAACAGGAAGCAACAAAGAACTGCCATGGCAAGTGGATGGACTGCTCCCATTCTGAAGCATTCCCATGACTGGAAAGTGAAAGCGAGCCCGACACTCTCCCACCCCAAAACCCCTCATCCCACCCCAAACCCAATATTCACCTTCCCAATCTCATCTTTCAGCTTGTACTGGTTGAGCTGCACACAGTCCTGTGGGGAGAGAGCGGGGAAGTTTGGCATGAGCCACAAAACCGCTCGCGTTCGCTCTTCTTTTAAATCTCCAGCAAAACTTTCTCTGCAAACTCACGCCCCGTCCTGCTCTACCCAAGCACCCGTGTGGAGCTGGGCAGCTTTGATTCATGAGCCACAAAAGCCACCCACTAAGCCACACGTTGGTGTGTTTATAGATGGCTAATTGCAAACATTAACGGCCGGGCAGGCGATCCTGTCCTGCCCACTCATGTGGAACAAGAGCAACGGACCGGGAGAGCCCTGAGGGGTTTAATGCTGGCAACCTGGTGCCAAGTAATTTTATTTCTTCTGGGCAAAGCAGCCTCTTGCTGCCTGTTTTCTGTCAGGCTCGGGGCAGGCAGGGCTGTTTTCTCTTTAGGTCTCAGTGAACTTCTCTGTTTCTTATTTTTAAGGAATAAAGAAACTTGTGGTACACTCCTGGCTTCCACCAAACAGCTGTGAGAGTTGGTGGCATCAGCAAAAGGCACAAAAACTGGTGAGTTGGGATCTCGCCTCCCTGAGGGCTGTCCCCATGGCCCAGCATGTCCCACTGCCCTCTGCCACACACATGCAAACATGCCGTAGGGGTTTATCCCAAAAAAAACAAGTGAGAAGAAATGCCACGGTGGGGAAATCCAGGCAGATGGGGGCAGGAGAACTGTGGGAGCAGCATTCACCCTTCTCACCTGTAATGTTCATCCCCCTCACCTGCAATCCCGTGATGGACACACGGTTGGACTCCACCGTCGGCCGCCGTGGCAGCCGTGGGGAGGAGTGTGGGGACGTCACCGGGGAGTAAGGGAGGGAGGGGTAGATGAAGCGTTCGCTGGCGCCGTTGCCATTCCCAGGTGAGCGGGCAGGCTGCGGCCGCTCCTGCAGGGACAGCTTGCGGCCGGAGAGGTGCAGCTTCCGGCCATCCCCAAAGCCCTCACTGCTGGGCACGTCCATCTCCTCCTCGCTTGCGCTCCCCGTGGCGTCGTGCTCGGTCACCACGATGAGCGAGGCCATGCTGGTGTGGCCGGGGCTCAGCGCCGGGGGGTCCCGCAGCGCCGCGGGAGCTTGGCGGCCGCAGCTTCCAGTGCAGCAGAGGGGCCGTGGGGCAGGCAAGCTGCCGGGGACATGTGGCAGTGTGGAGAGACTGATGGCCTCATCCTGGCCATGCTGTGGCGGGGAGATGTGCCTGCAAACACAGGGTGGGTCAGCCAGGCTCTCCGGAAAGCAGGATTTCCTGCTCGTCATTGTGCTACAGATTGATTTATTCATTCCATAGGGAATGGCAAAGCCAAGGGCAGTGGTGCAGGATGGCACCAGGATGCACAATCACCCTGCCATGGGACAGACCCCAGGCCGGAGCCAGCCTCAACCCCAGGGCTGTCACTACTGTTCCTCCCATGCCCTTTATCTAAACACCTCCAGGGAACAACAACTCCATCATCTCCACTACGGAAATACTCCAAAGGGGTTAAAGGGCAGGATCCAGAATTGCACTATACCGGCATAAATACCACTGAGTTCCCTACTTTACTGCTCAAAGTGAGCACATCTTTGCCAACCCCCCCCTCAGACAAAGCAGTTCAGGGGCACAGGGACTCACCAAGCGTGGGGTGTAGGACCAGCCCCCTGGCTCACTGCTTCCTCCCACAGCCTATCATTGCCAGCGATTTCTCTTCCTCGCCCTGTGGCCTTCTGTGCAAAACTCAGGTCCCCAAACCTTGAGGTAGAGAAAACTGTTAGCAACAAAGAATTAAAAAAAAAAAAAATCAAATAATTAAGTGATAATTAAAAAAGAGGAGAAAATTATGTTGATTCACACGTGCCAGGCACCCCACAGCACCTGGGGCTGTTCAGTGGTTGGTTGGCTCTAAACCATCCCTCTTCCCTGCCCCAACACTGGTGCTGTTTTTAATTTCTAGGTTAACAAGTTGCCACAGAAGGAAGCGAAAAAAATATCCTGAAACAACCAGCCCAGAAGCAGGAACAGGGTTTGAGGCGTTTTTCTGCCTGGTTCCCACACCTCGACGAGGCGGCCAGTTAAAATTAGCTCCACTCATCTCCATTGAAGTTTCCGTGCTGCACCCGCAGCACAACCACTCTGAATCAGCCCAGCAGAAATTATGGGTCAAGTACAGAAATCAAATCATCTCCCCCTCCTCGAGGCTTCACAATGGCCTAATTGCTGTTTTCAACACTGATCTATAAACCGGAGCTTTTGTGCCCAAGTGGGACTGGCCTGGAGCTGAAGCCAACGCGGCACCGCTCGCTGCTCCGAGGCACGGAGAAGCACAGGGATGGGGAGGCTATAAATAAGCCAACGAACAGCAACAAGGGCAAACTATTCCAGAAACGCCAGGTTTCGTGGGGCTAAATCCGCTCCTGGATGGGGCTCTGCTGGATGAGAGAGCTGGGAGCCACCAGCCAAGCCAAATTCTCCCCGCAGTGCTGCTGGCAGCCCATGGCAGCGTGTTTTAATGCACTCCCAAATGGATTAAAACAAACAGGCAGCCCCCCCCCTTCATCCTGAATTCACAGGGATGCATCTCAAGGCCATTTGCCTGGCTTGCTTTGGGCACCCCTCCAGTGGGCACATATAAATAGCTGCCCTGAAGCCGGAGCTGATCCAGAATGCTGTGCCCTCTACCCTCACCGTGCTCTGTGGCCGCACCAAAAAAGGCAGCTCATCAGGGCAGCCTTGGGATGAAACCACCCCAGGAACATCACTGGTAGCAACATCGGTCCCCAGCGGTGCCACAGCACGGCTGGGCATCCCATCCTGCCCCCAGAGAATTGCCTGCATCCCGATTTCCAAGCGTTCCTGATAAACTTTGCCAGGCTTGAGCAAAATAGAGTTATGAAGTCTCAGTCACACTTGAGAGCTGAGCGTGTCCTGGCCGGCGGGAGTTAATTGGCTTGACCAGGATAAACATATCAAGTCTGATTAATTCAAGCAGGCTTCCCCAGGCTCTGTGAACTAAAAGTCATCCAAGCCCCATCCTAACATCAGCTGGAGTGGGAAATCAGATGGGTTTTCCCTCTGAGTGTGTGCAAAGGGTTGGAGGATGGGGGTTTTCAGAAATTGCCCTCTGAGATGACACCTCCCCTGAGAGAAACCCAAAAGTGGGGTCACACTGTTGAACACAGCCCTGTTATCCTTAATAAGCACATGAGGAGGCTGAGGAGGAGGAGGTGAACAGCTGTATTCCCAGCCAGAGAGAAAAGTAAATAGCTGAAATGAGGGCAATAATCCCAAAGAGAGAAAATACAGCCTGGGGGCTTTGGCTACACCAACCCATCCAGGCCCTTGCCTGGGGAAAAGCAGCCCATTCTGGTATGAACTCCAGCAGATCCTTATGTAAAAGGGAGCAGCACATGCCCACAAAATCCTCAGGAAATATAACAGCCTGGTGTATAGGAATGATTTATCGGCACAGCTTTTGGCTGCAATCCATATATAACCCATAGCGGCTGCAGCAGGATTATCGAAGCAATCAGTCTCGCATCTAATTCAGCAAGGAGAGGGATATTAAAATGAAAAGAGGTCTGCGAAACCCTGGCAGCAGCTCTCCCTCTCGCTCAGAGTCCACGTGGCTCGAGCGGAAGCGAATGGGAGTGAAATCAGCCCCCGTGAGGGTGAGGGATTTTCACAGCCCCCTCGGGCCGCCCCAGCTCTGCTGAGAGCGTGTGGGCCCTGCCTGGGCCCTGCTGGATGTGGCCACCTCCAGAGGGGAACATGCCGACCGATTCTGGGCGAGTGCAGAGGGTGACACCTCGCAGGCAGCACTGACTGCTCGGATTTAAATCAGAGCCTACGGATGCCTCAGCCTGCCCTTCCCTCCCCAGAGCTGTTTCTCTCCCCAGATGCGGGGGCCGCACACTCGCCTTCCCCACGCGTGCTTCCCTGTGGCAAGGCAGCCACAGTGTCAGGATCAGACCCTCCTAAGGGGGTAAGACTTGGTGGCAGCTCGGCAGTGACCCCTGCATCCATCCTTCCATGGGGGTCAGCTCACAAACGCCAACTTAAGCTGTTTATTGAACTCAAAACACCAAAACCAGGGCTGATTTTACTCGCAGAGATTCTCCCCTGCTATTGCTGAAGGTTGGTTAAAAGCCAAGCAGGGCCAGCCTGGGGCAGTTATTGGTCTCCCTGGGCAGAGTCCAGTGGCTATTTTGCTTTCCCCGGTCAGGGTCAGCGGTGGAAGTGCCTGTGCCAAGAGTGGTGTCATCTGCAGCAACGGGGGCATCGATCACAGTTTCCCTTCCTACGGGTGAGCACAGACCTTGCCAGAAATATATTAGTCACTGTAGTATACAAAGACCATATGCATCCCCCACCTGACTTTAATGGGAAAAAATCTCTCGGCAGTTTCTCTAGAAGTCAAGAGGACACCCAAATTTATGAGATACTGGAAACAGGCACCCATGCCTCATCTAGGACAGGTCGCTGTGCCCAAGCAGCAAAGCTTGTCATCGCCCCAGGGTGAATGGAAGAGCCTCCTGCGCTGCCTGGCCCAGCCAGCACAGGGTAAAAAGAACTGGGGAAAAATGCAAAGCCAAACTGGTAGCATTGTAGTGTCACAACACCCAGCAGCAGGTTTCAACAGGAGTCACAAAAACGTCTTTACCGAGGTTTTTTTATAATTTTGAGGATACTCCCTAATACTGCTGAAACAATATATAATGAGCATCCCAAAAGAGCATAAGCTCCAGAGATGGTGCTGAGCACGGGCCAGGATGAGCTCAGGGCATCCCCATCACCTTGCTCAGCACTGCCAAGCGACTCCCAGTTTTCCTGGAAACATCAGCTCCAGCCCATGATGCCCACAAGAGAGGAAATGAGAGCACTTCTGCACTTTAAAAGACATTAGGGCTGAGTTGAAAGCAAAGGCTCCTCCAAATTACCTCCCCAAAGTGGTAACAGCCTTCCCCAGAACAGCACTGGTCCATCAGACACCCCTCACAGCACACTCAGGTATGGGCTTTTGGGGTCTGTTGGCTGTTTTTCCCAAGAGAAAGTGCTCATGGAGAGGGGCCAGGAGACGGATGGGGCTCGTTCTCCCAGGAGAGGGGCTGTCTCTCTGGTTGTGGTCTCTCCGGTGCCCACAGCCACCACACATCCTCTCCCCAGTGTGGTCCCCCTGGCCCTGAGGACAACCAGGTCCTGTTCCCAGGGGTGGTTTCTGCCCCTGCAGCATTGCAGTCAGCCCACAGCTCCATCACACTAGCTTCCCGTGGTCATCTCACTTCTGCTCTTGGTCTTGAATGTTACCTTCATGCTCCTGACGCTCTGTGCCGTGCACGTGGCTGCAGGGCTGCATCCCACTTCCTAACCACGCTCCGTCACTCGCAGCAACCCAACCTGTGGCTTCTAATGAGACCTGTCCCCTGTACACAGCCGCTCCATCAACTCCACCCCCTTCACCTTTTCCTGGACTCTCACTTGCCTCTTCACCTTAAAAATCCCCTCTTTTCCCAACCCCATGGCCTGTCTTTCCCTGGCACCCCTGATCTCGCCCCTCCATCCCCGGGCAGGAGCCCCGTGGGGTCTGTGGGGCACGCGGTGTGGCCACCCGGTCCCATGGCGCGCCCGGGATGCCG
>NW_008238337.1:3037187-3039986 GCF_000691975.1 Corvus brachyrhynchos
CCCGCCTCATCCCCCTGCCCCTGTGCAAACACTGGGCTTCCAGCGTCAGGGCGGCTGGGGGCAAACCAGGTTACCTGCGCCAGTTCCCCCGGACTGAGCGATTGCCCAAATCATCACCTAAAGGGCAGGTTTGGAAACCAGTTGTTTGGAAATGTCAGATTGTTTGCCACCACCAAACAGTTCCCACACAAGTTGCAGCTCTGTAGCGCTGAGACAGAGCTCACGGGCACGGCCTTTAACACCGCGGCTGGCACCAGCCCTCGGTCCATTTTTTGGGGTTTGTTATTTCTATCCAGCACCGTTTCTGCACCAAGCTCACCCGCGGTTTTCTTTTCGTGAAGCAACAGCTTCAGCCTTGAGCAGATGCAAATGCCACAGCCGGCCAAACCCTCTTCCTCAATTTGCTTTAAGACTCGTTTGTAGGCACCACTCTGAGACTGTAGAGCTCCCCAGAGCAGAGCCAGGCCTCCATACCAGCTCTGTAGATAAATATTGTAATTCTGACCAGAATCGTGAAAGCCACTCTAAAAATCAGGTTTATGCACTTACCGTAACAGGGTGGGCGCTCCAAACATTTTAAGGGTTGAACTCCTTAATGTCGGTTAATACACAGCTGAGAGGGAATGAGCCACCACCAGCGTTCCACAAAGCTGGGTTCCCCTTTGCTGTTGGGAACATCGTTTTAAAATCAAGTCTCTGATGATCTGCCAACAGCCCCGATGCAGCACTAATTAATGGAATGTGTAAACTAACACCGGACTATCCTTGTCTCAACCACACCTTCATGCTTCTCTCTTCCTCCTTACCTGGCCAGGCTCCAGCAGAACCAGGTTTAGGTCTGGTCTGGCTTTCTCGTTGCTGACAATGCCACAGTTAAATCTACTGCTTCCAGGCAGGGTAGCTGCCGGTGTTTAATGATGTTCAGCTTTTATGTAGTCACCAGGTGACTGGCACCCACAAAAGGTTTACACTCACAGAAGTGCAATCCCGCCTGCCCTCAAATCCCACACTACAGCCAAAATGAAATTTTCTTCCAAAATGAGGATCTCATTGTTAGCAGCCAGTGCCAGCACATCAGATACTCAGTTAAATAATGGTTTAGGTTAGAAAGGACCTCAAAGACCATCGCATGGGCAGGGACACCTTCCACTATCCCAGGTTGCTCCAAGCGGTGTCCAGCTTGGCCTTGGACACTTCCAGGGATGGGGCAGCCGCAGCTTCTCTGGGGAAGCTGTGCCAGGGCCTCACCACCCTCACAGGGGAGAATTTCCCCACAGTATCCCATCTAACCCTGCCCTCTGCCAGTGGGAAGCCATTCCCCCTTGTCCTTGCACTCCAGGCCCTTGTTCAAAGTCCCTCTCCAGATTCCTTGAAGGCCCCTCCAGGTACTTCAGTCAGTTGTGCTCTCCATCGATTCACCCATAAAAGCAGAGCAGGTGAGTGACACAGTGCTGAGGGGAGAATACACACAATAAAAACATTTCAGCTGAGCTGGGGCTATTGTTTCCCACTTTTGACTCTCCTCATCCCCTCTCTGCACAAGGACACATGAAACAACAGTGCCAGGACTTTGCACAGTTACACCTCTGACTGAACCTGGTCTTTTTTCCTTCTGCCAGCACCATCTGTTTCTACAGCATAAACAGCAACTGCAGACAGGTTAAAAGCAAGGACACATTTTAAATAAGACTCCCCCTTCCATACCACTTATAAAGAGCACAAACATTTTCCACTATTTTTTGTACCCGTGTTCATAAAGCCTGCATTGATTCAGGAAATGTCACTACTAAGAACAGAACACTTCTTCGTGACTGCACTGCTCCCCTCAGTGTGTTTATAACATGGTCAAGAGGGTCTTTTCTCTTTTTTCCCCCACTAATTTCTTAATTTCAAGTACAGAATAGAAGTGAAATGGGTGAAAAACTACATTTGTGTTACAAAACACAAGTTTGTTCAAGAGCAGACCATGATTTATTGGCAGTTATTCTGAAACACGGGTGACTGGATACAATAAAAAGATGTTCATAAAAAACAAAACAAAACCAAACCAGGAAAACAAACAAATCTCATCTTTAAATGCATCACTTGAAGGCATTGATTAAGGGGACACCGTGTGCTGGCAGCTCCTGGTGCAACTGACGGAACAACATGGCACATTTGTTCCTTTCCTGGGTCTTGCCGAGGGTGTGGAACAGCCGGGCTTGGAAGTAGAGAACGTCTCTGAGCTGCTCTTTGCAGTCCACTTTAGCAAAGTAAGTCTTGGCTTCATTTAGATTCAAGATAGCAGATTCCAAAGCTGTGGGAAAAAGGGGGACAGTAATATTTACGAAAATACCACAGTGACAACTCCAAGCAAGGCAGCTCAAGTCTAAGGAGAGCAATTATAAATTCCTCAGCTTTTCAAAACCATTTGTGTCTTAGCAACATGATCTCTCAGCTAGTTTCTATTATTCAGCCTTTGCTGCAAAATGTGTATGTGAAAGTATGCAGATAAACAATGTTCCATCATAAACAGCTGTTGAACAACTAATTCCAAATTAATTATAAATAATAACCAGGTAACACACTCTGGTGTAGCAGGATTTCAGTACAGACACTGGTTTGCACTTCTGAGCACAGTTTCAGAGAGAATTACTCTTCACACTACCTTCAGTCTTCTTTTGTGGAGTATAGGAAGCCGCAGAAGCCACCTGACATTTGGCCACCAAGAACATGGCACAGCCTTTGTCCAGGACGGCTCCGTGGGCCAAGACAGGTTCTATTGCCATGTGCAGGATATTCAGGGCTTGTTCAGGAATG
>NW_008238337.1:3040135-3051471 GCF_000691975.1 Corvus brachyrhynchos
GCTGGTCTCACACTGGAATCCACTGGTATGAGCAGCATCTTCAGGGAACATCAACACAAGCCATGTCTGTTTCTAATAACATGATGTAATGCACACAATTTTTTTTTCAACTTCTTCCCCACAATCTTCTTTTAAATCAAAACTTGTCAGTAGAAATGAGCTGCTCTCTGAAATGATTGGGAATGGCTTCTCCACTCAGTCAGTGCTGACAGCCATGTCTCTCAGAATAAACAATATAACTGAACTCATTAGGAGCATTATTTTTAACACAAAAGCCAACCTGTGCTACTAGGAAGCCAAAACACCAGCATAAAAAAATAACTGAAGACATTAAGAGAGGGGAAATTTATGCTGCTTGATTATATGCAATAATGATACATTTTAGTAATACACATGAAACTCAACTTTTATTAACTTCCTCGAAGGTTTTTACATTCAGAGAATGCTTCTTCAGAATCAACAATTTAATTCCAGCAAGGTTGTATTCTTAAATCTCACAGGAGTAAAAACAGCATCCAGACCCCCAGAATAAATGTTGCCCTGCAGCCCTGTGAAAACACAAATCAGACCTACCTGGGAGAAAGCCAAGTTCAGCACAGTTTCAGAAGCCAAGTACTGCAGGCTGTATTCCCGAGCGAGGGCCAGAGCCTGGAGCAGCACCGGCAGCGCGATGGTGTGACACGAGGATCTCCAGTAGAGCTCTGCTATGGACAGCAGCACGCTAACCAAACAGGGGCAAACAGTTACAAACCTTTACTCTGGATGAAAAATGTCCACTTGTTTCCCAAGGAATTATTCCATCCATAATGGTATTGGTTTTATTATGAATTATGCTGCTGCATATACAATAAATTTAAATTACACCCTTAAGAGGAGATGCCACAGACATATAAAAGATTAAATAACACTGTAGCTCTCTCAAGATTTACACCAAGGTAGAACTACGCACACACACATTTCCATTCCCTATTTATTTTAGATGCAGTGTTTCCTTCTTCCACGAACCTTCCTGGAACTTTAAGTTTATCACCTTTCAGTTTACGTATTGAAAATAACTTAAGTTTCAATGCCACAATATTTTGAGGATTCCTCCATACTGTGATTAATAATTGAAATGACTCTGTAATCTCTGAATCACAGCAGGTAATCTGAAGACTAGTGAAGTCTGAACACAGACAAATTGAAATGGCTGATTCTAATCACTGAAAAGTGGCTTTAATACTCTGAAAATGAAACATTCTTACCTAATCACCATCTCAGTGTTCTTGATTTTCTGGCAGTGGATCAACAATTTCTGCAGAAGTTTATGTGCCTCTGACATTTGATTTTGAGCTTTCAGTACAATGGCTTTTCTGTCGTGGTAGAAAGAAAACATCACTGTATTTTTGTATTTTAGATAGAATTCTGCTCTTCAGAACACAGTTAAACAGGTCTCTATTTTGTGACCTGTGTTTCTTTTAGCTGCAGACTGGCACCCGGACAAAGTGTACACATGCTGCACACACAGGAGGAAAAACAGATCTCACTGATGCCAACTGGACAACTCCCAGGCAGAAAGGATCAAACTCATAAAACAGCTTTAGATAGAAACCAGGGATTGCCAAAACCAAAGGCCAAACAGGCAGCAGAAGTGGGAGGCCATGCAAGCTAGAAAGCACAAGTAATTATCTGTGAGAAAAACAGGTATGAGGTAAAGCAGCTAAAATTGGCCTGTGCTAACAAGGATACAGAGCAACAGGAAAATGGAGAACAGGGAAGTCAGGACCAAATGCACAGCAACAGGGATTGGGTACAAACACCCTGAACCAGACACTGAGCAGAATATTTAAAGATCAGGAAATTCATGATCAGTCCAATTCCAGAAGGACAAGCATCAGGTCCCACAGCTTGAATACTGATCTTCCAGCTGACTGGCACTGGCTGCTTTTAGGTGTTTTGCATCATTGAAAATCAACACGAAATTCTTTTAACACTACGCTGGTTTTCATACTCATCAAATAACAAGTTTTAACTGTAACTATTTTTAATACGTCATTCTCATTTAGAAACAAGAGCCCATTAAGGTGAGTGAAAAAAAATCACATTGTTCCATTTTGGAGATGTAGAAAGCAGGCCACAAAAGAATTCGCTCAAGACCTGAGCTCCCTCCCCAGCTATTTGACATAAAAATCTGCTTTGTGCTCAGATTTGAGTACAGCAGATTTTGAAGAAGTTACCACAATGGATTCACAGCTCTAGAATAACACCAACTTCAGCTATTCCAGTTCTTAAAATGCCCAGAGAAACAACTACAAATTATTATTGCAGGACATGCTCTACGGGAATAGCCCTCTAGGTTAGACAACATGACCTTAACTAGTTCTGGAAAGGGAAAAAATATGTAAGGACATGTGACTGCCAGTGATCATTTTGCTAAATTTTTCATTATCTTTATGGAACACACCTGCAAGTGCATGAAGACCCATGATTTCTTACCTGTATACACCTTCAATGCTATTAAGTGCTGTAATTCCTGCTACAAGAGAATCTGCTACGTGGTATCTGCCATCGTTCATGGCTCGCTCAAACTGTATTTTCTGATCAAACAGCATCCAAAGCTAAACAAAGAACATCCAGAAACAAGTTTTAGAAATTGTGCCTGCTCATTTTCTAATCCCAAGTTAGAATTTACTTTTTATTTTCCCCTCTGGGTATTTATGTCTAGACACACTAACTCCACTGTCCAATTATTGGATTTACTGAATTACTGTCCCCAACAGAAATGCTCAGGTCAGGATTAATGTTTCAGTATCGAAGCTCACCTACTTGACTGCATTTTAAGTAAAAAGGCTCTTTTAAATCATTACTAATGATTTGAGACTTGTAGAGAAGTAGATTTGTTCTGTAGTGAAAAGAGGACCACACTACATTTAATGGGATCTTGAACACTTCAATGTAAATACTACCTTATAGACTCCTGTGGTAATGTTTCCCAGAGTCACACAAAAACCAGGTTATTAGCCTATTATCTCAGTTATTTCTGGATTGTAATCTATCAAAATAAGCAGCACTAATTAAACAGAACTTTGAAGCTCCAAATCAATGCAGAGCATTTAATTGCTCTATGTGCTCATGAAGCAGATGTATATTCCTCTGTTAATGAAATTTCTACTTAAACAGTTTCATCTTAGGAGGCTGTGGTGGGAGAAATGTCTCACCAGTCTGAAAACAACACAGACAGCTTTTCCATGCTTTTGTAAAAAAGCTGATGCTACACAGCTTCCCATGAGGACGAGCCAAGGGAAATGAGAAAATGTACAGCCCAAGGCACACAGAAGAAAATTCAGGCTGAATGATAAGTGTTCTACCTGTGCATGCTGACTGTTGGGAGGGAATCTCTCCTTTAGGTGTTTCAGTATTTCAGAAGCAGCTGCAAAGTACCCCTGGAACACAGAACAACACTGATTAATGCACCAGGGCGGGCCCTGCTCCCCTCCCTTTAGGCACAACCCTCAGGGAAGGGATTTGCCAAGCAAACACCTTGCATTGTCTCTGCCCCCAGAGCAGGCTTAAAAGGTAGAAGAAACCACAAGTCAAGTCTTGCACTCTCTGTCAGTAACACCCACACGTCCTCTCACCAAATGCCACTTTGTGCAAGTAGCCCTAAAGCTCACCTGCTCGGCGTGCAGCTCTGCCAGGTGACACAACACCACGGCGAAGGACTCGGTGTTGTTCTGCTGAACGCCCACGTTCACAGCCTCCAGACTGTTCATGCTCAGCAAGGTCTGGGCTTGTTGAAGTGCCATGGTGCTTGTGCAAGAGAAGTATCTTTTAGTTTTCAAGCGGCAAACAACAACCATTTTTAATCTATGGTCTTGTTTTGACAGTAGTCTACATTGCCTGGTTAAGCCAGGGGCCTGGGGAGAAGGAAAACTTGTAAAACAACTGCTATCCAAGGACTCTGGACTGTGCAGGCACAGCAAATACTACAGACTGAAAGCTGCACACAGCCAAAGAACAGAGATGCTGAAAATGGGGGCACAGGAACAATTTATGATCTATTTGCCACTACTGAATGGAAACTCTATCTCTTCTTCAGTATGAGTTTTAAAGAAACACAAGAGAATGGAAATAATTGCACTCAGCCTGCACTGAATCACAGTCTGATTGCTTTATTTTAGTGCACTGGAGAGACACAGTCACTTGTTACACCTATATAAATGCATTATGTGCTAACAAGTGCAGTAACTAATCCAGGAGTTCCACACAAAGCAAATACCTGCGGCCATATAATCTCCAAATGGCTGTTTTCTGTGCTATGCTGATGTCAATGAGCTCTGACAGGCTGTGCTTCCAATGCAACAGATCGGAATCTTTTAAGGCATCCATTAGTTTGTTGGCAGCCTTTCCTGCAAAAGCTCTTTGCTGAACCAAGGACTGTATTCCCAAGGAAGCCAGATACTGGGAAGAAGGAAAAAAACATACCTACAGTGTTGGAAGATAACAGAGCACCCCAAGCTTGCAAATTACACTGGAGCGGAGTTCTAAACTACTAAAAAAGAATCCCAAAAAGACAGCACAGACAAAGGAACACTGCTCCAGGCATTTCTTTAAATACTCACTTATGCACACCCACACATATGTGAATGTCATTTTGTTAGATGTGAAAGGTAATTTCCACTCCCCCACACAGAAATCTTATGGAGGAGGACAGGACCAGTACCTGGATTTCTCCAGAACTGCTGTGAAAACACAGCCTTTGCTGTCCTTCCCACAAAGGGGCCATGTCTGCTCCTATCTCCCAACAACAGCGGTTGAGTCCATTTTAGAACAATTCTCTTAACAAAGGAATTGCAGATTTGGGGAAGACAGAAATAAACATTAACAGACAACAGATCCAGCGCACAGACTACCAAAGGGGAGAGCTGTCCTGCAAGATTTCACAGAGCTGTACAAGTAGATGTGTTCAAAGCCCCGCCAGAGGCATCAGCACTGAGCTTCAGGGAAGATGGAGGCCTAAGAACGTCCCCTGAGCACCAGATTGTGCCAAAATGGTGCCTGGGCCAGGAGCCACAGAGAGCTTTTCTGCCTGAAAATCAAACAAGTTAGAAGGAAAACCACTGAACCTTGCAATAATGCTCTGGCATTAAAGCAACTGAACTCTGGCTTGTTAATATGAAGAATAAAAGTCATAGAAACAGCTGCATTTTGGAGTGTTAGAACATGTTTGTTTAAATCCAGTCAGGTATTTTGAACAGAACAGCCACAAAACCCCAAACTCTGATCACACACACTCCCCACCACCACATGGGTTTGTCCCAGAATAAAGTTAAGGATTGATGAAATGGACTCACTGGCAACCCAAAATGTAAGGATTTGTTCACAGAGTGCTCCAGCAGAACACAGCTATCGAATATCTTCTGCTCCAGGATGTACAACCAGCTCTAGCAAGGAAAAAGATCAAAATCTCATTGCAAATAACTGATGGCTGCAGCACTTTTAACTTGGCTTCCTGTTACAGAATGCACAGAAACTCACTAGAAATACAAACCACTTGTGGATTGATTCTAATGAAACTTCTACTAAATGCTGCACAGCAAAACATATCCGAAGTGCAGCTAGGCTGGGATGCTGGTGTGGCATCAGCCAACACTGGAGGTTCAGTGATGCACAAAACCACAGGGAACTGTGGAATGCAGCACCTCAGGAGTTTGATACCATTGATGTAAATTCATTATAGTGTTAATTACAGGGAAAAAAAATAAAGAGAAATCCAAGTCTTGCCCTCCTACTTTGCTTGCTCTAAAGGTGGCTGGTTACACTTTGAGAAGTCAACAGGCAGGATGAGGAGGAAGCTTATGAAATACTTCTTTTTACAACATCTAAGACTAAAGTTTGAGCTTAGTACTGAGATCCTTAGGATAACAATTCCTGCTTAGGAAATTAAACCTGAGCTGCAACAAAACATCCCATGATTCTACAGCTTGTTGTCCTGTGTGCCAGGAGCGATGTCACCCCACTGCTGGGCAGTCAAATGCCCTGGGTGAGATGCTGCTGTAAGAGAAGTTCTGCAACAGTTCACTGAGCAGAACGACTCAAGCCCCATTTGAACAGAGCTCTCACCAGGCAGTGCTGCAGGCAGACATGGTCGTTGGACTCCTGGGCAATCCTGATGGCTTCCTGAAGTGCAAGTTCAGCCTGCTGGCTATGAGCAGACAGAGGGAGAACAATTAGTATTCCCACAGTGCTTAAGATACAGCATCCTGATCCAGAGGAATATTGATCTGAATTGTGCATAATGCACTCAGATCTCTGATTTAACAGCCTGTGTTTTCCTCCCAGCACTCAGCAGTGCATTCTGGCTTTGAGGACAATAAGCCTGACAGCATCTGCAAACCAAAATGCAGCTGTAACCCCTGCATGGGCTTTCAAACCCTGTACATGCCATGGTACCAAATTATTGGTTGAACAGGGGCAGTATTTAGAATCTGCTTGTGTAGAAATTGTTGCTCTCAACTTTGCAGCATCCTTCCCCTCTCCAGTCCTTTCACATGATGCCTCCAGGCAGCAATCAATAAATGCAAACCATAAGTGAAGATGGGTAGGCCAGCTTTAGCAACAAAATAAATCCTACCCGTATGGCATTTTAAATTCTAAAAGCTCAGATGGCTTTTTTTGTTTAATTATTCTTTTGCCAGATCATCAGTTCTACCTTGGCTTGCAGAAAACCAACCACACTTTCTTGAGAATATGGATGAAAATAGGCATTCATGCCCACTGACCCCTCTGAGGTCAGGGAAATGTAATTGAACACTTAAAATACCCAGGACACAGACAAATGTCAACTCTTAGATGGCTCAGTTATTATGGAAACCAAATAAATGTCAAAACAAAAACGAACCCAAACAATCAAGACCGAAAGACGGCTCCCAACCCAACCACACCGGCTGTCAAGTTAAAGAAAGCCCCTGAAAAAAACAGCAGGAAGGGAAGGTCTCTTTGTCAGCATTTTGAGATGCCCCCGGGTGAATTCCTTACTAGTGACCGAAGCGGCAGTGCAGGGCCGCCAGGTTGAGCGCGGCGTAGCGCAGGCTCCGCCCGTATCCCTCATCCCCGTTGCTTTTGCTCTCTGCCCCCGTGAGGATCAGCCGGTCAAAGTAATGCAGGAGGCTGTGTGTGGAACTGAAGACATCTTGCACTCTGAGGCTGTTTAAGTAGCTTAAATAATGCTGAAAAGCGAAGCAAAATCAGCTTTAACTGTACAGATATTAAACCAGAGTTTTGTTTATAACAGTATGTATTTTAGCCCAACATGTGGAACCATGAAATACTGCACGGCCAGGGAAGTGCATGCTGGATCAGAAGTTGCACCAATACTGACACGACCTGTGCAGAATTTCTGGATAAAAATAGGTACTTTCTTGGACAAAATTGGTTGTCTGCCCTAACAGGATCTGCCAAATGGTGAAGATTACAAGATCTGGCTGTCAGAATGATCCCAGCCAGTCTGAGATCTCTACAGAGATGGAATCCCTGTATTTACGTGTGAAGTGAGAGTGGGAATGGAGGCAGGACTCCCACAGTGTTTGCACTCAGGAAGACACTAGGAAACATCAGGACTGCTTCCATATGCTGTGCAGATAGAAACAAGATGCTAAATTACATATTTTCTTTTTGGCATTGAGACCTGAGCAGGATAATCCTTTATGCTGTGAAATCCAGCCAGGGACTAAGGCAGCCCTTTCAAGGATACCCTTCCAAACAGCAGCAAGGAAAATCCTGTCTACCTTGGCCCACGGCTGCTGGGAGGAAGAGGTAGAAAGCAAGGCAGGAAAGAGTTGAATTTATGGAAGTTGCTCAAGAATAAGCTGTTGAGGGACAAAGCAAGAGCTCACACCACAGGTCTGGAAACTCCCCTCAGTGGGAGTTGTCTATGGCTTTCAGTATAAATTGCTATTAAGGACCAGAAGCAAAGTGAACAACAACCAGCAAAATTAACAGACATTACACTTAATACTGATTTTTAAACTACAGGAGTATGAGGCCTGAAACTCCTTAGGAAAATGTGGGTAAAATAAGTAAGTTTCAGATTTAGTTGAACAAGAATGCACTCAGTCCCACCAAAATTAAGAGGCTTATATCTGTGCATGAAGGGGAAGTACTTTGCTTAATTAAGGTTTCTGTACCTTCAGGAGATTTAGTCTGAATTACTAAACATTCACATGCAACTTGCTCACACTTTTATAGTGTACTTATATTTCAATAGAGAATAAATTACTCCCAAATAATCCTATTCTAGAGATAAGAAATCCCTTTACAACCATTCTGGATGAAGAAAAAGATACTTACTGCTTCAGCAAAGTCTGGATTAAATTTTAACAAGTTGTTCAATTCCTTTTGTAAAGATGCTGGAGCAAGAGCCTTTGTCTCATCATTCTTTAGTAAAGAAGCCTGGAATAAAATTTGAACAGTACAAATAAGATATGTAACTCCATAAGGAGGGCTATAAAAATATATTGTGGTACAGGATTGTCAGGTTGTTATCTGCTTGGAAAGGACATTAAAGAAGATTTTGTAGCAGCTCTGTCTACTATGACAGTGGCAGTTTGATTCTGTAGAACTAATGCCACACATTGCTCACTGGAATTACATGTATCTTCTCATACAAAAAAAAAACCCTTAGGAAAACAAATACCCTAAATCCACAGTTTGCTTTGGCAAGCTGTTCAATTAATAAAAAATTACAAAATGTAGTTACTAAAATTAGCATTACTGACTATTGAATTACTGACATTTGTGTCCATGTGTATTTCCGTTCCCTTTTTTATTTACCAGCTGGAATAACCAACAAAACTGCACATTTCACAGAAATACGAGGCAAGCAGAGCAGAAGGACCTTCTCAGAACCAAATATCAGCATATGGTGACATGTCTGGATAAAACACTCATAGCCCCAAGTGCTCATACTGAGCAACAACATGCAAGATATCAACAAGTCTCCACCACATCAGAGAAAACATCACGGCTGACACTGTGGATGAAATTCAAGGTGAAATTCATGTTATGGAACATTTTCGCCACTTTAATGAGAATTAACATACCTGCTGAGAAAGAAAATACTCTGCTTGTTTCTGGGAAAGAGGCCCACTGCAGGCTATCTCTTCTTCCCTGGTAAGAAACACTCTGGTTAGAAACAGGGGCAAGGAAAGGCAACACGGAAATGCATTTTATCAGACACCCCACACTTTTGCTTTATAAAGTTTTCTGAGATATTATAGCTCAAAGCATGAAAGAACGCTGAGAAAACTTAATAAAGAATAAAATTTACTATATCAAAGTAAGCAATCCAGACGATTTCACACAGTTCAGCCTCAACCCTGCTCTTGTAGTCGAGAGCAATGTTACCCTAAATACATCCTAAAAAACCCTAAAGAAAAACAGCAGAGAGAACATTTGGGGCTGACATATTCAAATGGCTTTGCTCTGTTCTTTCTGTCTTCTGAAGAGAGTCCCAAGGAGATGAACTGGCACTTTGGCCACATCCATCACTGCTGGAAACAGCTGGTATGCAAGACATTTATTCTGTGGAAAAACAGCAAGTCCAGCATACAGCCAGACCCCAAAATGTCTGACTCAGGCTGCAGCGACTCCTGCAAAAGTTTATACAAATACAGTTTGCAAAGTACATTTTAGATTTACGGATATATAAAATACTTTCAGGATTCTTCTAACAGTGGAGCACCTGTTTAGCAGGTGAAAACTCTCAGTATTTGCTTCTCCTTTTTGAGGTAAATAGACATGAGTTCTTTTATTTGGAGAAGGGTGAAAAGCAAAACAAAACCATTCAACTTAACTTCTCCTTATTGAGCAATCTTTCCCTGTTGGAAGCAGAAGTGGCCTCTCCAACAGTTTTAGCACGTGACAACCAGAGAAGTCATTCAGCAGAGGGGAATTGTTGGCAGCAGCTGCCTTTTAGCCTGTGGCTCCCTAAGCAAGGATGAGGATGGGGCAGTGCCACCTGCACGAGCCACTGACAAGTGTTACCACACGGTGGCACCAAGGAAACGAGCGGCCACAAATCTCAGCCCGGCTGTAGGAGACTTTAATAAAATAAAAGATTCATTTTCTTAAGGGGTGGGAAAGACTTTAACACAAATATATCACCTTAAAGGCCCGTCAAGTTCTTCTTTCTCCATTTTCCCATCCAGCTCCTCTGGACTTGTCAGCTCCATCTCATTCTCATCGGCTCCGTTCTCTTTCTCATCCTTTTGAAAGTACTGCTGGAGTGCTGTGTAAAGTTTATAGACCTGGCTAAAGGAAAGTTTGTTGTATGCCAGGATCATGTGGCGCAGGAACAGACCTGGAGAGGGAAACACCTGCTGTGAGCATGGTCTGTCAGGTGCTGCTTCAGACAGGAGACTAAAATCATGGCCAGCAGCTTAAACGTCATTTAGTTCCTCATTAAATAGAAATTAATGAGAAATAGAATAGAAATTACTGAGTCTTATCTCAGCCTACCAAATGATACAACTCAGTGTTGCAGGGTGTAAATCTGGTCATAATTTAGCAGCAAATCTCACAGATAAATTGCTAAAATCAGCATCAACCCCACAACATGCAAAACTATCGGTTAATGTGCAACATCCGAGCAAGAGAAAAATGACATTGTGCAATTTTACACCTCCCCAGAAAAACAAAGCAGTATCCTGAGGGAGTCACATCAGTGAGAGATATCACATCAAAAACAGCTTATGGATAATGATGGCTTACCTACTACACTTGTTTTATGAACTTCTGGCTCTGTCCCTGAGAATGAATCTGAAAGATCATCAAAAAATTGTTCCATATCTTTCAGTTCTCCTTCTGCCATAAGTTTTAACCTAAACAGGGGAAGAAAATTACATTTTTAGGGTATTAATATAGACATCAAACAAAATAACTCTTCTGCTTCCTGTATAAATGAGTAAACACAAAGAGAACCAAGTGATAACTAATTTCTTGGGCCCAGGTGGTTTTCGTAGTGAGATAAATAAGATCGTATTAAATACTGATAATAAGCCAAATAATAATCAGGCTTAGGCTTTTTTTCTTTTTAAACAGGTGTCTATTAAAAGAGAATAATTAGACAAAAATGGTTATTCTTAAAACAAATAGGAACCCCTTTTTTATTATTTTTAAAATATAATTTTTTTGATTGATTAGATTTTTGGAACTGTTGCTGTTCGTGCCTTTCAGAACTTAGTTATGACAAGAAATCTGTCGAAGTAGAGTTTTGGCTCAAATATATGCTTTTAAAACCTGACATTTACAAGTTTTAGACCACCTTTCCGCGCTCGGAGCGGACACAAGCAGCGCAG
>NW_008238337.1:3052046-3056417 GCF_000691975.1 Corvus brachyrhynchos
TGCATCCCTGAGGAGTTATCTGCTGGATTAGGGAACAGACATTTTCCCTATGTGCTAGCACCGCAGATCCTGGGGTCAGTTCTGGGCCCCTCAGGCCAAGAGAGACATTGAGGGGCTGGAGCGTGTCCAGGGAAGGGAACGGAGCTGAGGAAGGGTCTGGAGCCCCAGGAACGGCTGAGGGAGCTGGGAAAGGGGCTCAGCCTGGAGCAAAGGAGGCTCAGGGGGGCCCCTGTGGCTCTGCACAAGTCCCTGACAGGAGGGGGCAGCGGGGGAGGGGGCGGGCTCTGCTCCCAGGGAACAGGGACAGGAGGAGAGGGAACGGCCTCAGGCTGCGCCAGGGGAGGCTCAGGGTGGACATTTTAGGGAAAATTTCTTCACTGAAAGAGTGGTGAAGCATTGGAAGGGGCCGCCCAGGGAAGTGGTGGAGTCAATCAGCCCTGGAAGTGTCCAAAAAACAAGTAGACATGGCAATTTGGATTAGGGTTTGGTGATTGGTCACAGGTTGGTCTTGATGATCTTGGAAGGCTTTTCCAACTTTAACGATCCTGTGATTAATAGAGGCCAGGTGAGGTACAGATGACCCTGGGCAGTGTCTTGGTGGGGTTGCCAACACAGAGTCTGGTTTAAAAAGGATACATTGTTTATTCTGCTCAGGCTGCAAAGTGGAGGATTCCACAAGTCAAACACCCCAAGGGGTAAAAAGTTACGTCTTTTATACAGTAAAATTTAGATGAACCCACCTATCTAATACTTTACATACTCTGACACGAGCATTTCCTTATTGCAGAGAACACCACAGAGTGAATTCGCTCTTCTCTGGATTTCCTGCAAGTTAATTGTGATGCCGTAAAGATGTTTCCACATGTAAGTTTTTATTTTCTCAATAACTTGTTAAAGTACTTCATTAAGGCATCATATTCCCAAAGAAAATACTCCAATTATTATAATAGTTCTCATTTTTGTAAGTGAGAGCAAAACAAAACTCAATATTATTATACATCTGCATGTCCCCGGGGATTTCCATTGCGCTGCTCCTGATTCATGCCTGGGGGTGGTGAGAGGAGGAGGAGGAGGCAAATCAAGCGGGGAGTAATTTTCTAGGATACATTTACATTTAAGAAACTTAACATTGCAGCTTGCTGCTGCTGGCGTAATTAATGATCGTTTCCTCGCCCTCAATGAACTCATTGAGCTGTATCTGAATACAAAACGCAGGAAGTAACAGCAGCTATTATGTTATAAAGGTCAATCTGCTGACATTTCCTGAAAATAAAGCACTGTGGCCTGGGCAGAAACACGGAACTGGTGGCATGGCAGGGCAGGGAGGGGAGGGGGATGACATAAAGGCTGGGCTGCAGCCGGCCTGTGCAGGACTGGGAGGGAAAAGGAAATGACAAACATCTGGTTCTGATGTTTCTGTGCAAGGCTCTGAAGCCAAAGTGTGAACTCTGCTGCCAATCCTTCAGTGCGTGGTGCAGAGAGAACATTTAAAATACACTTTAAAAATATATTTAAATCAGCTCTCACGCCTAAAAACCAGCTCTCCAAAAAAGCAGTGAGAGATGACTTTGATTGTATTAAATTCAAGATTAGGTAACACTGTTGAAAAAGTCATCTTTTATCTTATCTAAAATAGGCTGTGCCCAGCAGGGAGGCCAGAGGGGGCACCAGGATGATCAGAGGGATGGAGGACTTCTCCTGTGAGGAAAGGCTGAGAGAACTGGGATTCTTCAGCCTGGAAAAGAGAAGTTTTGGGGTGACCTAGTTGTGGCCTTCCAGTGCCTGGAGGGGCCGACAAAAATACGGAGAGAAACTATTTACAAGGGATGGAGTGACAGAACAGGGGGAATGGCTTCCCACTGGCAGGGGGCAGGGTTAGATGGGATATTGGGAAGAAATTCTGCCCTGTGAGGGTGGTGAGGCCCTGGCACAGGTTGCCCAGAGGAGCTGTGGCTGTCCCATCACTGCAAGTGTCCAAGGCCAGGCTGGACAGGGCTTGGAGCAATCTGGGATAGTGGAAGATGTCCCTGCCCATGGCAGGGGGTTGGAAATAAATGATCTTTAGGGTGCCTTCCAACCCAAACCATTCTGATTCTGTGATTCCCTGATTCTTCCTACAGGCATTAATATCCAACCTGAAATCCCCAGATAAAGCCCAGTGATGAAGTTTGTCTTTTTTAACTTTACTATTAAATTTTGCAGATTGCTAAATTAAAACCAAATTAATATTCCTGGGAAGAATCACTCCTCTACCTCTGTCTCTGGCGCTGTGTGAAACCTTGGGGGATTATGGAGCTGCAGCGAGTCGTTGTCACTTGTTATTTGGTGGCAGAAGGAAATGGGACATCTCACAGTAATAGATTTAAATCTTTTAATGCTGCTTTGGCACAGTCCAGAAGGCTCAGCGAGGGCAAGGCTTTTATTAATAGAACCTCTTGAAATGCTCCTTTTCACCCACGGAGTAGCTGGCAGAGTTAAAGATCCTCATTTAAAGCCCTTGGCGTGGTTACTGTCTGGGCACACTAATGCTGTAAAAGTCATCTCAAATCACATGTTAAGGACATGATTCATCCAGATCTGCCCAAATTAAGGCAGGAGTGGCAAGTGCAGCTGCCAGCACTGTCACCAGATCTCAGCTCCGTCAGTCCCACGTTACTCCCTAAAACATCTGTGTTTGGGAGGATTTCTTGTTAGCAAATCCTTAACAGAGAAAAAGGGAAAATGTTGGGTTTTGCTTGGTTTGGGACAGCTTTTACCCCAGTACAGTGACTGCATGGGGAGTTCTCATGTTTTAATTTAATTTTGTTAACAAGAATATGTGTATAACTTGGTACTTCAAGGGTGACTCTGAATCGACAGAGTTTAGATGACAGAACTTTTTAAAAACCAAACTGTACTGATATGTTTAAGGTGTCTTAAAGCAATCTCTTGCATGAGAAGCATGAGGAATGTGCCATTGCAAGCTCCAATGTTGTATTCACAAGTCTCTTCAATTTTTTCAGTTGCTTTGACTAAAATGGCAAGCTATCATTGCAAAAAAAAAGGCATTTTTTATTAAGTCGTGTGTAGAAGTTCAGAGCATATCTAAAGCTTGTCAAGGAGCATAAACATTTCTGAAAAAAAGGTGACCTGATTTTGAATTAAAATATGGTGTCAATGCAAATCCAGAAGTTGGGCTGTGTGAAGTATCTGCTCTTACTCCTGAAGCTGCCAGGACTGTGCCATTCACGTGCCAATTACACACCATTTTTTTTTAACCCAGTTCTTGTATATTATTTGCTCCAAAAATAGATCATTCCTGCAGAAATTAGCAGATTGCATCCAACCCTTTCTAGGGGTAAATTTGATTTGTTTTCCATATTTATTTTCAGCCACTTTCGTCTGTTCCTCTTTTTGGCAAAGGCCTGCCTTATTCTTGGCCCTGTGTGCTCTTATGTAAAGCTTTCCTGAAGCCTTGGTCAGGTTTGTACTGCTGGGGTTTCTTTAATGTAATCTGGTTAAAAGCTTTCAGTTCTTGCAACCTATGATTGTTATTTTATATATATACCCCACTCAAAGCCTAGAGAAGATAATAATGGCATCTAGGAGCTTGCTGGAAGTGGATTTTTAAATAATAAATCTTTTCTCAAATGTAATGATTCTTGGGTAGGGCTTGGTAGAATAAAACTCAAAGAGGGTGGATTTGGGTTAGGTGTTAGGGGGAAATTCTTTACTCAGAAGGTGGGGAGGCCCTGGCACAGGTTGTCCAGAGAAGCTGTGGCTGCTCTGCCCCTGAAAGTGTCCAAGGCCAGGGAGTGGGGCTGGATGGGCTCCACAGAGAGAGAATCCATCACCTCCCCGGGCAGTTCCAGTGCTCTGCCACCCTTAATGGAAAGTTCTTTCTCATGTTGAGGTGAAACTTCCTGTGTTTTAGTTTATGGCCATTCCTCCTCATCCTGTCACTGGACACCACCAAAAAGAGTCTGGCACCATCCTCCTGGCAGCCCTTGGAGATATTTTTATGGATTGATGAGATCCCCTCTCAGTCTTCTGTTCTGCAGACAGCTCCAGCAGTCTCTCCTCGTAAGAGAGATGCTCCAGACCCTTCATTTTCTCCTTGCCTTGCGCTGGACCCTCTCCAGGAGCTCCTTCCCTCTTGTCCTGAGGAGCCCAGGACTGCACTCAGCACTGCCGATGTCCCAGGCTCGAGTGGAGGGGCAAGATCACCTCGGAGCCACCATCGGTGCCACTGCTAGTGACCCCATCGGTGCCCCATCGGTGCCACTCTCAATGACCCCATCGGTGCTACCATCGGTGCCACTCTCAATGACCCCATCGCTGCCCCATCGGTGCCCCATCGGTGCCACTCTCAATGACCCCATCGGTGCCCCA
>NW_008238337.1:3057011-3066957 GCF_000691975.1 Corvus brachyrhynchos
CGTCGCGCCCGGGGCTGTTGTGCCGTCCCGGAAAAGCTCTGCTTGGTCTAAGGGTGGGTGTAAAGAGGAAGTTTCGGTTAAAATGATTAAAAGTAAATCCCTCGCGCCGCTCTCCTGTCGTTCTGCGGCTTTGGTAGCACACCCAGCTTGCACAGGCGTGGCAGGAGCAGCAGGTGAAATCCTCATCAGGTAACTAAACACCCTTAAAGCGAAAAGCAACAGCAGAGAAGTTGGAACGCAGCATTTTGCTCCTGTGAGATGCACATAAGGTATGGGGAGGGAAGATACCGATGGCAGCTTGTCCATGGCAGTGGAGACTGATAGTTTTGGTGCAGAAATTGGAATTGTTTTGATTAACTCTCAAGAGAGGGATTTTTTTTGTTTTAGCGTGTTTAATTTGCGTGTTGTGTTGGTGCTTTTCAGCACGGTGTCATTTCTTTTACCGAGCAATATGGAGAGCCTAGACACTGTAATTCAGTTATCAGTTCATGACCTGAGGGCATAGAAGGAATCCACAGGTGATGTAGGTTAAGGAGAAAATTAATGCCCACTTAGCCCTACCTTTCACCTTAAGTGAGTGGTTGGCAGCAAGATAAAGATATCAACAGCATTCTTGTGTCCAAAATGGGTGACAAAAAGTTCCTAAAAATACGTATGTTTGCTGTTGACAGTGATGTCTGAACAGTTGTTACAGGCTCTGGAATAAAATAAGTCTAAGAAGCAGGTGTTAAACTCTCAGGCCGGGGTTGTGGTATCAAATGTCACGTCCTTTTAGTCATTGTGTGTCCTGCTGCTGCTGTGACCCCCTAAACAGGCCATAGCTGTGTAATAAAGGAAGATGAATTTTGAAAGATCCTTTTGGTTAATGATTTTATTTTTCCGTTATGCATATGAGGCTGTTTTGAAATCTTGTAGATACATAATTAGCTCTTCAGTTTTGAAGAATAGGTGATGAATGAGAGGAATGGTTGTGCTACAGCTTTCCCTAAAGATGAGAGAAAGTATTTTTCAGAAGCTCCAAGTTTTAAAACTCGGA
The DNA here is from genome assembly GCF_000691975.1 of Corvus brachyrhynchos. NCBI lineage: Eukaryota > Metazoa > Chordata > Aves > Passeriformes > Corvidae > Corvus > Corvus brachyrhynchos. The sequence goes on from NW_008238337.1 coordinate 3,058,048, forward strand.
GCTCTGTTGGATTGACATTGGTTTTCAGGATGTATTTCTGGAAAGTTAATTCCTCTTGCCTAATAAGCTAGGATAATTATGTTTTGTCCAGGAGAAATTAATATTGATGAGTTTCCACAGTGTTTATAATGGAGGAGTGTAAAACAAGCCTTAGTTTGAGGCTGGGATGTGAGCTGTGTGAGGGAAGGGCCGCTGGAGTTCATCCTGAGGAGGCTGAGGAAGATGTCCTGTGCGTGGGGTGTCCAGGGCACAGAGGGTTCTTGTTACACCATGATAATTCTGCTGTTGAAATACCCATAATGACGAGTGGATTTAACAGATGAGAGGATTTAATTAGAATGTATGTTTGATGTTGTAACTAAAGCTCTTGTTCTTACCTTTTGTGCTCTGTGGTTTGAACGGAGAAGTTCTGGCCTATCCCCAGTTATTCTGGCATTAAGTTCCCAAAAATGTAAGAGGATTGTGTTCAGTTCAGGGAAAATGTGCAACTTCATCTAGAAATTAGTGTAGCTACTACAGGAATTAAAGCACCACGTTACAGAGCTGAAGTGTGTGTTCTGGTTGGTTGGGGTTTTACAGTAAGAATTACAAGTCTCAAAAGCAATTATTTTCTGTCTTGGTGCTTTGGGGAAAAAAAAAAAAAAAGATGCTGTCCTGGAATGAAAAAGAGAACTGCTGTTAAAGAAAAAAGTGGGAAAAAATTTAAAGGAAGTTGTACCTGTCAGCTTCCTTTCAGGGAGAACCTGATGTGATTGTGTTTGCCCCTCCTGTTTTTTTTCTAGCAGGTCTCAGGGAGCCACCTGACAGTGATTAAACTTGTGACTTGCCCAACTTGGAGTCCAAATTCCACCTTCAAGTAGACTGTGCACTTTTGATAGAGAATCCAGTGCTAAGGGTTTCCAAGGATAAAAAGTAGCACTTTGTTTATGTGTTCAGAATTTTTTGCAGTGTTTTAAGACTGTGACTCAAAACTGAATTCCAATCAATAGAAAGTAAGTTCATTTAGATTTATTTTAACTTTTGTTAAACATTTTGTAAGGCAACAAAACAAGGAGGTTCAGGGAGGTCTTGAACAAACATTTCCTTCTCAGTGAAACCAGACTGTAATTATCTTCTAATGAAGATTGGTTTTCAAGTTTGAAAACCAGGAATGTTATTTCAGAGAGAGTTTTGTTGTGAGTCATACCAGAGCTGGATGAGTTCTGGAGCAGATCCTGCAGGGACAGTTCTGCATTAATCATGAGAAGTTGCAGTTTCTGCCTGTCACCATTTCGGGGTTTGCCCCTCACCTACAATGGGCTGTCAGTCACTCCTTCCTTGCTCTGATGTTGCATCACTCCTCAAATTCCTGACTCTTTTTGTGGGGAATTCTCTAGAAAAGGAGTTGTGAGTGTGAGCTCCCTGTGCCTGCGTTGGCCTTTCAGAGGCAAATCTTTCCCACTTTGGATTTCAGCTGGGAGTGGAGCTGGTCTCTCACAGCCGTGAGCGTGCTGGAATCCTGGAGCTCCGGGAATTTGCACCACATGCTCCTGGGATGATGACAGATGGAGTGAAGTAGCTCCTCAGCAGCAAGGCACATCTGATGTGGGCTTTGAGATACTGATTCTCTGCGTTTGCTTTGTGATGTTTTCAGGCGGGAGCTACTTCCATGTGGGCTTCCTGCTGCGGGTTGCTGAATGAAGTCATGGGTACAGGAGCAGTCCGTGGCCAGCAGGCTGGCTTTGGGGGAGGTGCTGGCCCATTCAGGTTTACACCAAGCACAGACTTCTCAGCATATCCAGCTCCTGCTGCAGCCGGCACGAACATCGTCTGCAAAGCCTGTGGACTTTCCTTTTCAGTTTTTAGGAAAAAAGTGAGTATATTTCTTATTGCACAGTATTTTTACCCCTATGAACGCATCTGTGGCATGCTGAGAGATGAGTGTGTGTTTCTCAGAAACCTGAGGCAGATACAGGCAGGGAGGGAGGAAGTGCCTTATTCTGAAGTCACAGGAAATTACTGTCAGCCAGGATTAGAAGTTAATAAGTCTGATGTTCATTAGTCAGTGACATGTTGGATCTGGGCTGGCCTGAAAATTAATGGACTCTGATTTGTAAGATACGTATTAGCTTCAGAATCTTAAACAGTAAAGCAAATCTGGTTTTGAAGATGGCATCAAACAGTGGTTGAGTACTGGAGTGAACAAACTGGGTGATGGAAAAGTTAAAAACTCACAAACTCCAGCTTCTTTCTGGAAGTTCTCATGCAGTTCTGGTTGTTTCCTAACCAGCTTTCGCTCTGCTCAGTGCTGTTGTGCTCCAACAGCCTCTTCCTTCCTTAGGAGGCAGGTTGGTGAGTTAATGCAGATAAAATTGAGATTGTTAATATTATATTATTTCTGTGTATCATAACTGTTCAGGATTGTTCTTTTCTCCTGCCAGTGACCTAATCCTCTGCAGCTCTTTCAGATGATCATGAAACCTCTTCCCTCAGTTTGTGTGTTGTTTTCCCCTTATGTGTCCTATTCACATGGCAAGGCTTTGTTGAATTAAGTGTTGTGTAAGGACATAGCTGAAGCCAATATTAATTTACTGTAATCCTGAAAACCTTGAGGAGTTTGGGTTTGTTCAGCAGCTGGAATGCTGACAGTCTTGTCTATTCCAGCTTTTGTGTATTGTGAGTCTTTTGAACAAAGCTTTCTTCAGAAGTGACATCTGGGCTTTTGGGAGTGTGTCCCTCCCATGTGATTCCTCACATTCGAGCCCTACTTTGAGTTCTTGGAATCAGTTGAGGAAGCAGTAGGTTCTGTAAAGTTTGGGGTTATACTGTTACACATGTGAAAGGAGCAGTGACAGTATGTTCAAAAGTATTTTAACAGACCATGACATTGGTTTTAGTTTTGTTTGTTGTCTAATCTACAACTTGAATACTTTATTCATCTGTTTATTCATAGTATTTTTTACTAAAACCACAAATCAGCTTCAGTAGTGTCAAAAGAGTGAGGGACTCTCTTGGGACACCTGCAAAACTGTTTGACAGGGCAGTTTGCTGGACTTAAATCTTAAAAATGATGTCTGTCACAACTGACAGTGGAAGAAGTAACAGTAAATTCTGTAGCCTGGAGAAGGAGAGAGCAGGGCCTGGATTTGTTTCCTGTGATGCACAGCTGAATGGTTCCCTCCTCTCCCCTCAGCACGTGTGTTGTGACTGCAAGAAGGATTTTTGCTCCGTTTGCTCAGTCTTACAAGAGAATCTCAGGAGATGTTCCACTTGTCACTTGCTGCAAGAAACGGCCTTCCAGCGCCCTCAGCTAATGAGATTGAAAGTGAAGGATCTGCGTCAGTATCTGATCCTCAGAAACATCCCCACGGACACCTGCAGAGAGAAGGAAGACCTGGTGGACCTGGTGCTGTGCCACCATGGGTTGGGGTCGGAGGAGGACATGGACGCTGGCAGCTTGCGTTCGTCACGGTCACAGACTTCGGGCTTTTTTACCCATCCTTTTTCCACGTCTGTATCCATGTCAAATCCAGGAGAACTTGCCAACAGAAGAGGAAGCACAGGAAGTGGGACACCTTCACAGGTACAGTGATTAACAAGTTTTATGCAATAGTATTACTTTATATCTTTTTTTTTAATAGTTCTGTCTCGATTTAAAATAAAACACCAATTGGTACAGTTTGGAGGGGCAGGAAAAATGCCTTTTGTATCCTGCCCCTGAAAGCTGGAGATAATTAGCAAAGATTCCTAGTTCAGGTCAGAGGTGACTTAAACCTGGACTGATGAGTAGCAATTGGAACGTCAAAATGTCATTTCATTGTCACCTGTGATCACCTTGGTAGGAAGGAAAGTGTTTTATAAGGGAATAACATGGTTTTTTATCCTGATGAGTTTCATTTTGTACACAGGGACAAATGGAAACATCTGTAAACAATGAAGAAGAAGAAAGTGCAGAAGAGCAGGTGAGATGAACTATCCAAAGAATAGATTTTTGGCATGTGACACCATAAAGTCTTTTAGATCTCTGCCAACATTTGGCCTCATGCTCTGGGTTCTTCCAGAGTTTGCTGTGTCGAGCAATGAATGTCTGCACACACTAGCTTCAAAAAGAATTAAACTTTAGCCAAGCTGCTGCAGCTTCGTGTGCTCCAGCTCTGGTGCTCAACACCACACAACTGATGTGTTTCAGACCCTGGGGCTGTCCAGGAAGCGAGCGAGGGCATCCCTGTCCGATATTTCCAGTCTGGAAGACATCGAAGGGTTGAGTGTCCGGCAGCTGAAGGAAATACTCGCCTGTAATTTTGTCAACTACTCAGGATGCTGTGAAAAATGGGAACTTGTGGAAAAAGTGAGCAGACTATACAGAGAGAATGAGGAGAACCACAAGACACGTAGGTTTATACTTTATTTCCGCTTTCTTACAACTACTGGGTTCCTGGTTTCCAGTTTCTGGTTTGGTTCTGCCAGTGGAAGAACTCGGTATCTGAGCTTGGTCTGCTCTGCTGGAACACCTGGAAAATGGGTTTTAACAATGCAAGGTGCCCCTAGAGTAGCTGAACAGTAGTGATTAAACAAAGCTTTCCAGGACTGTGCTGGGTTTTTGAGACTTTCTTCCAAAGCTTGGAGAGCTCAGCTTTCATGGTGAAGGTAAAATTGCACAACTGAGAACTGGTTCCTCAGAGAACTGAAACTTGGCACCTCCATGTGCTTTGCTGGGTTTCACAGGACATTAGCCACAGCTGTGCTGTAGCCATGCGGATCAGGGCACTTCAGGTCTGTTACTGCAGAATTAAAATCTACAGTGACAAAAGTCCAAGTGTTTTGGTCTCAGTTCACATGTTCATGATAAATTTTGTGGTTCTGTGGCTACTGCTCAGTGGCTGTTGTTCTACCCTCTACTCCATGCAGCAGTTGGAATCTTTCACTTGTGTAATTTGTCCTCAGACCAATTCCTGCTCACACAAAACTTGGGAAGAAAACTTTAATGTTTATTTTTTTCACCACGGTCTAATGGCATGTTCAGGTATTGATGGGGATGTTGACTATTTGCAATGAAAATTGACAGGTTTTATTCAGTTCTGCCACCTTTATGGCCTACTTAAGGCTTCCACTTCTTAGTCTGTTTTATTATTATTGTGTTTAATCTTCTGAGGAAAGCGTTCTGCCAAACAGTGAGCTCCAAGATGAAAAACCAACATGCTCCGAATCTTAATCCAGCACATTATTTCACAGACATTACATTGTGAATTGAAAATAGTTTCTGGGTTTAAAGAATGAAGCTAAATATTGGATGTTCACTTGAGAGGCTTTCTAGTTCTTATTTCTTTGCTTATTTTTGGAGGAATACCGATTAATTTGTAGCTGGGGGTTAAAAAAGCTCATGTGAGGGGATGGGGCTGGGCTGGAACTGCCCTGGTTCTGCAGGCCCCAGAGCTGTGACCTCCCTCTCTGTTGGTTTCCAGAGGGGGAGAAGATGCAGCTGAACGAGGACGATGAGAACCTGTGCCGGATCTGCATGGACGCCGTGATCGACTGCGTGCTGCTGGAGTGCGGCCACATGGTCACCTGCACCAAGTGTGGCAAGAGGATGAGCGAGTGCCCCATCTGCCGCCAGTACGTCGTGCGGGCCGTGCACGTCTTCAAATCCTAACCCAGCCCTGCCCCGAGTCCCCCGGGCAGGATTCCTGTGGCCAGGAGTGCTGGGCCCTGGGGTGCACGGCAGCGTTGTAGTTCTTGGTTAAACTCGGCCTTTTCGACATCAAGATGTAGAAGAAGTTGGTGAAAGGTTTTTCAAGCAGCTCCTGCAGTGCGGGGCTGGGCAGGTCCAGGTGCTGCCTGTGCGTGCAGCAGCAGCGCTGCCCCACTGACCTTACAGCCCCACAGATTGTTGGAGTCAAACTGTTTACAGCAGTTCTTGCTCTCTTCTGAAGAATCTCACCTGTCCTTACGCATTCAGCACTTGGCAAGTGGTCAGCAAACACCTCTGCTTGAGCCTATTAGCCTGTGGTGTTCTCTAGTGCATTAGAAGCAATGAATATATCAGTTGATTATTCAGCTTTTCCCTAACGATAGAATGTATCTGTTCCGACAGCGTGGCTGCGGTGCCGGTGTCGGACACGGCTTAGGAAGCACTGCCATGAACTGTTCCCACACAGAAGCCCTTAAGCAATCTTGCTTGATGCTGATTGCTCCCTCTGAATGTCTGTCATGACACGTGTGCTGTCTTGGCTGTTCTCTGTCAGTGTATGCAACACTCCATCACTTTGCAGGGCTCAGGGGCTGCAGCGGGCTCTGCCTGGTGGGCTCCAAAAACCAGTTACTAAGTGGTTTTTAGTTTAGGAATAAACTATTTTTTTAAGAAGGGGTATTACAGTAAACCATATTAGCGTGGTCCTTAATCCACTCATGCCTGTTGTAACTATTAATCTGTGATGATTGTACTCCATGTGCCGACAGCCTGATGTTACTGTGAATCCTGATCAGGGGCACCACCTCCTTGCTGCTAACATGGAATGTATGGTGTTACTAACCTTAACTGGGGAGGGGGAGGCAGGAGCAGGGACAGCAAACAGTTTTTGTTTAAAACCTCCTGTTCACAGACTTTCACCCACAGCCAAGTCACCCAAACCAGCTTCCCAGGGGCTGCTGAGGGCCCTGTTATTGCTGCCAGCCCTTGGCCCCGGGTCAGGCTGGGCTTTGTGCCGTGAGCTGCGGTACAAGTCCTCTTGGAGCAGGAATTGTTATGGTCCTTTGAGGACGTCTGTGAGCAACGATCTGCGGAAAGGAGCAGCAAGAGTAGCTCGTGTCGGGGGCGAAAACAGGATCCCTGGGGCCAAGCATGGCCATGACTGGGATTGGTGAAGTTCACTGTAAAAAAAAGGTGAGGAAGGACCATGTGTGTCCAGTTATTCTTTAAGCAGAGTTGATTAACAAAGTTACTGTTTCTCCTTTGATTTCCCATGTGGCAGCAAAGTTCCAGAGCCAAGGCTGTGCTTGGCTGAGGGTGCAGGACCTGAGAGCTGGCACCTGTGCTGCACTGGCACCTGCTCTTGTTCTGTGAAGGGTTAGGCTGGTGTGGAAGAGAGAAAGTAGCTCCTCCTCACACAGGACACAGCTCCTAGCTTGACTGGGTATTTTTCAGAAGGGAGCAAACCTCTCAATGGCTTTATTTTTTAGAAGTAACTTTTTAATGGTACTTAATTCCTGGAGTCTGTCCAGAGGGGAGGCTAATGAAGACAGACATGCCCTCGCTGTTGTTTCCATGCTGCTCATTAGCCACTCAAACTTAATAAAGATGGGTGATGGGCTCTCTCAGCCTCTGTCTCTTTTCTTACCCAGCCCTGGGAGTGCTGGGGATTACTCAGCTCCAACTTTAATGTTCTCAAGCTGTCAGTGCTCCTCCAGCCTGAGCTGGGCAGATAGATGCCTGCTGGAGGAATGGAGATGTGGATGTAACAATGCACTGGAAAATGCTCAGAGCCACGGGCCAGAGCCCAAGCACTCCCTGCAGCCACTCCCCCTCAGCCCTGACAGAAACGCACAGAGGCAGCGCCTGTTTTTGTACAATTGTTTATACAAATTCAACAAAGGTAAAACTGCATCAGGAAGGTCTACGAAAACAACACCGTACAACAATGGCACTTATGAATGCAGAATTTTACAATCAGGAAATAACCATGTTATAAACCTTAAATGAGAACTCAACTCACACTTCAAAGAAAGAGAGACTACGTTTGACCATTTATTCTACTGCTGGACTCACTGTATAAATTAATTTTATATTGAGTACAAGAGCTCATGCTACAGAGTGAAACCCTCCTATGTGCAAAAGCTGAAATTGGAATTCTTTTAAAATTTTGAGAAAAAGGTGATTTCTATACAGATAAAAGTGTTTTACTTCAACTATAATTTACACCTTATTTCCACAACATGCTTATGTCACTTCTGAAGTATACAAAGCAGGATATAAACTTCCATTAAAACATGCTTTAAGTTGAAAGTATGAACCTACTTTTCCTGACCTGGGCACGTTTGTAGATAGATACTGTCTACGAAGTATAGGTTAAGTTCTCGCCTACCATAAGTAAAGATAAAAATTGGCAATCAAAACCGAAACACTGGTAATGCATTCAAACATTGCATAAATAATTTTTAAACAATTTTTGTACAAAAATAGTTCTGCATAATGTAAGATGTAACAAAACAAAACGTGTTAAGAAGGCAGAAATGCAGTGCGTGGTCCACTTGAATGACACCAACTTTTTTTTTTCTTAAGAAATGAAAAGCAGAAATCAAATTTACACTACCAAGCACATGCTGTGGTACTTTAAATAACAGTATTTCTTGGAGCTCAGTCCTCTTCCAGGGTGTGAACAATTATCATCAGTAACAGTCGCCTTATGAATTTGCATAAGAGCCAGTGCAGGACATCCCAGGTGGACTGAATTAGTGGCACAAGTTGAAATTCTTAACATGGGTAGTTTCACGTTGTTCTCTCCTCAACAAGAGTTGTAAAATCCAATCGCGGCATTTTCTGATATTCCAAGTTCCCAATTGAAAATAAAATCCCTACGTGTTCTTAGTCCCTTCCCCCCCTCGCCCCAGTATTTACACGAGTCCTTTAACTAACTCAGTTTTTGCAGAAGTTTTTCTTCCACCTGCCCGAACTGGACGCTTACGGACATCTCCGCTATGAACTGCTCGCAGCCCTCCTTCGTCACTTGCTTGCAGTACCTCAGGTCGATCTGGCAGATGTTCCCACAACGTTTGAAGTAAGACAGGCACTGATCAGTGACCTTATTGCAGTCTGGGGAGAGCAGAGGGGAGGAACTGAACATTGCTTTGTTCTCCAGCACCAGGAGGGTTTATCCCGACCTTGGCCAGTCCCTTCTGCCCCTCCTGTGGTGCCGGCAGAGGAATCCCCCGCCAGCT
>NW_008238337.1:3067103-3067565 GCF_000691975.1 Corvus brachyrhynchos
CACGTCCAGCGGCTGCCAGGAGTTACACCAGGAGCAGGACAAACCCCCCCCCACAGCTCTGATGCCACGGGCAGTGCCCCTCCCCCATCCCTTACCTGATAAATTAATTTCCGTTAACGAATCCCGCGTGGTGGTTCCAACGGCGGTCAGCAGGTTAATAGACTGATCTGTCACGTGGTTACAGTAACTGAGATTGAGTTTGGAGAGCAGGGGCATGTGCCTGATGATCAGCCGCAGCGAAGCATCTGTGATATCCAGGCCGGCCAGGCGCAGCTCCACGATGTTCCGTAGCTTACTCCGGTTGTCGATCTGACCTGCAAGGCAGAGGCAGCAGGTCACTCCCAGGAGCCCCACCCCGTGCTGCCAACATCTGCAGGCCTCTATGAAATGCACCGTGACACACAACACTGCTGCCCTAGGTCAACTTCAGAGCTTTTGCCTGGCTGGAGCTTTGGAGTATCA
>NW_008238337.1:3067595-3087821 GCF_000691975.1 Corvus brachyrhynchos
ACAAAGCCACCTCCTGATTTCAAAACAAAGGGATGAAAGTAACTGCAGGGGCCCAGCAGAATTACAAGTTGGGAATAAGCAGTAGGCTGTGCAGTGCATGCCAGAAAGCAGATCTGATTTGCTCAAAATTTCACCTGAGCCGAAATCCGGGCGAATGTGGCATGACCCACAGAACTGCTCCTTCCCTGAACTGGAAGAAAGTGTTTCCATACTCTCTAAAGTACACCCGTTGCAGCCTGAAGAGAAGAAAGTCAGACAGAAAACCAGCACAGTGGCTCAGATGACAGTTCAGCAGCCAGAGAACATCACTGTCACCCCGGGGCTGAAGCCAGGAGTGTTGCAAGTCACTACCTCCAACTCCCCGAGGGACAGCACGGCCCCAGCCCCACCAGGTTCAGCTGTGGGGGCTCCTGCCCATTTGCTCCGAGGGGAGCTAAGTACAAAACACGCCCCGGGGGTGGGACCGGGCTCTCGGGCTCCTCCTGCTCTTACCTGGCCGGTTGTCCGTGGGCGGGGACAGGAGGTCTCTCATTTGTGCGTCTTTCAGTCCTTCTGCCCACTGCACGTCCAGAGTTCGCAGCAAGGGACAACTGGAGCTACAAAGTGCCGACACTGCTATCCATGAGCACCCTGATAACAGCAGGTCCCGCAGACCTGCGGATACAGAACAGGTTGGAGCACTGTGACCTTCCCAGAGACATCCCAGTGACCTCCACTGGCACCCCCAGGCTGCTCTGACCACGGTCCCAGCGCTCCGGAGCCAGCTGGGACCCCACGAAGCCTCCTCCTGCCCAGCTCTCCATCTCTCCCACCACCTGGAACTTCACACCACTCCCTCCCCCAGTCCCCTCAGCCCTTTCCACAGCAGCATTACCTGCTGGCCAAGACCTGCCTCAAATTATTTTAACTGAACACACCAAGTAGTCACAAAAAATAATTTGGCCCATTTTAACCCGCTGATGCTTCAGTTTTACACATCTCCAGCCCTCCTAGGAGAGTCTATTCCTCTTCTAGGACACCCCAGTCCCTGGAGACTTTCCCCACAGGTTGCAATTTAGATACAGACTGGTTTGTTATACAAACTGGTTTGTGATTTGGTGATCAAAACACATCACTTACCTGGCAGTCTGTTGATAAGCCAACTCAGCTGCTTTTTAGATATATTTGTCCAGCTAAGATCAAGGGTTACAGGCTGTCTCCTAATAATGCCACTAAGCATAAGTGGAGTGATGGATTTACAATGGTTTAAATCTATTTTGGTCCATAATCTTTTGTCACAGCACCTACCCAAAAAGAAAAAAAGCCAACAGCACTTAATTTGGCACTTGTTTGAATTTTGGTAAGGCTTTAAAAGGTGTCATTAAACAGTAGGAAAAACGACATCATTTAACTGAAAATTGCAAAAATAAGGCCAAGTATTGCAAAGATAAACACAACCTCACATGATGTTATGTAAGTTTCTAGTTTCTCCATCAAATATATCCTGCAATAAAGCATGGAATTATTTCCACAGAATTACAAGCGTCAACAACTTCGGATCCCGTTTTAAGTCATCCCAGCACTTACTAAAATCTATTCTATAGCCTGAAGACAAGTCACCACTTCTTCCTTACATTTTGACTGTGAAGTCTGATTTAAATAAATACCTCCATTTCCCCTGTGTTTTCCTTACTTAAAACCAGTGGATTTGGGAAAACAGATCCTCCCTCTCCTGTTCTGTGTTTTTGTTATCCCTATCCATGTGGATTATGTGTCTTTTTGTTCTTTATGGTTCTCTATGGACAACACCACCAAGTCCTGATGAGTGTGCAGGAGTCTGCATTTTCTTGATTTTTTTTTTTGTTAGAAAATACTGCATTTAAGTAAAAATGCATTTAGCAGGTTTCAGTGACACCAAGCAGCCCATGGAGGAGACACTCCACACACATCACCTCACACTGAATTATCAGCCTCTATACTTTGTGCACGCTTTGTTACCAGCCTGCTGGAAAGGAGCCTGTTCCAGTCCTTGTGCACAGCAGGAACACGGGGCAAGAGTCACCAGAGCCACAAGGCTTCGCTGAGGGGTCGCTGAAACCTGTAAATCTGCACTAAAGCTTCTGCTGCTGCTGTGCAGCCACTGCTGTGTCAGGGCCACACGGTACCGAGCACAAGGGACACGCTGTGAGCAAATACCATCAACAAAGGATTCCTCTGTAACGTGCTCTGCTGGCACAGAGCACAGGCAACAGGCTGGCTCTCCGTGTACCCTCACAGGGGGACAATCAGCACAGCCCTTGTGAGGAGCACAGGGTGGGATCCTTGCTATCTCAAGAGATATTTAATAGCTGAACTGCACAAATTCCTGACTACCTGCTGGCAGTCAGGAAGTCCTGGGGCAGAATGACACCGAGACTGCCCCAGCCTGGCGTTCCAGCAGCAGGAACACGGCGGTGTCTGACTGCAGCACAGGCTGCTCCGGAGCCCAGCAGGCTGCCGCAGAGGCTGAGACACACAGCTCCCATCAGAAATGCTGGGAACTGCTGTTTCTGAGAAAGCAATGTGAGCTCTGCCACTTCTGCTGGTCACCCCTTCTGCTTGGGCTCACCAGAGCTCCAGGGACAGCCCACACCCCTCTCCCAGGAAACACCTGCGCCTCCATCACCTGCTAGGCTGCTCCGGAGCCCAGCAGGCTGCCGCAGAGGCTGAGACACACAGCTCCCATCAGAAATGCTGGGAACTGCTGTTTCTGAGAAAGCAATGTGAGCTCTGCCACTTCTGCTGGTCACCCCTTCTGCTTGGGCTCACCAGAGCTCCAGGGACAGCCCACACCCCTCTCCCAGGAAACACCTGCGCCTCCATCACCTGCTGCCCTTCCGTGCCCATCCCGTATTCCTCACATCCCGCCCTCCTTACCATCTGTTCCAGGTCTTGCAAACTCTCATACAGATGCACAAGTCTCTATGACTGAGGTAGCTAAAGACAGCCATCCAGACTTCCCTCTGCATCACGTGGGCTGCCCCGTCATCCAGGGGGAGCGAGTCCGGAGGGGGGCTGATGGGAGGTGGCCGGATCACGTGCCGCTCCATCTGGATGCATTTGGGGGGCGACAGCGAGGGCGGGGGCCGGGCTATTCCCCGGGGGGTGCTGCGCAGGCTGGGCATGAGCTGGTGGTGTCTCAGCTCCCGGGGAGTCCCGTTCAACCCTTTGCTGAACCTATGGAGTCTCTCGCTGTTGTTCAACGCACGCTTGGGTTCCTCGTTCTCGCTCTCCGGTTCAGATTTGATGGGTTGGTGGTTCTCATTGGCAAGGCTGTTCTCGGTTTTTTGGATCTCCTGGTTAAGCTCTTTGCTGAGCTCCTTGCTCAGTTCTTTATTGGGAAGCCGCCTTTTCCTCCTCATCTTGAACTTCTTCTTGTCCCTGGGCTCGGCACCCTCCGTGCTGGGCCCTGCTGTGGGCGAGCTCGACCGAGACTGGTCACTATCCTTGGACCTGGGGGGTGCTTCTGGCAGCTCATCCTCGGGCTCCTGCTTGAGGCGCCTCAGGGGTTTGATCATGGCAGTTCGGTCATCCGGGGCCTTCCACGATCGCCGCTGGAAGGAAGAGACAAGGGCTGACTGTGGGAGCAAGGCCATGCTCAGCAGCACTTCCCAGGAGTGCTTCCCATGTGGATGCTCCGCACAGGAGCCCTGCCCTGGCCGGGCCCCCTGCCAGTGCCAGGCCCCACCCATCCCAGCACCATCCCAGCACTGGGGCACAGCCACCGGCCAAAGGTATCGAGTTCAAGTGCCAGCAGGGATGAGGAGTCCAGCTATTGGCTCACGGGACTCCAGGAGTGATAAAGGTACTGATTCACCATGCAGAATCCTGCACATTCCAGGGCCTTCCCATCTCCAAGTCGATCATTTACACAGAGAAGATCAGCAGCATGCCATGGACAGCTTTGTCCCCAGGAGGCCACAGGAACCCAGGCTCGGGCCACACCCACTGGGCACCCACATCAAACACTGCCCCAGTGCCCTCACGCCATGGCCAGAAGGGCCATTCCCAAAACCTCTGGAATAGCAGCTGCCATCCCAGCTGCTGGACACCCAACAGCCCCCTTTTAGACACTTTAGATGCTCCTTTCCACCCAACCAAACCCTGGCCATCCCCTCCAATGCCTGCAGAACAGGGAATGTGACACCACAGGGCTCAGCCAGCACCTTCCTCCTGCCCTGGTCCCTGCTCCCAACAAACTGCTCTGCACTGGCTCCCACTCATCCTCCGATTCATCAGGCTGTGTGAGAGACACAAACTGAGGCCCGGGAAGGCTTCAAGCCTAATCTGATCACCACAAGCAAGAAAGAAGCCACCAGCTGTTAAAATGAAATAGCTCTAATAAGGAGATCTGGACTGGCAAGGAGAGGCAACTGCTGTGAGCACACTTGTTGTGTCAGAGGACCCGTGCTTTCTCTTTCCCAATGAACTAATTGCATCAAGGCAGTGGCTGTGTTCCCAAGTTTCAGCCCGGGGCACATGGCAGAGAAAACTGATCACCCTGCCTTAAAATTAACATACTCTAAAGGGAGAGGTCACAGTAAGTTAATGACAGGTTAGAATAAAAACATTACAACACCAGCCCAGTGCAGCTTCCAGCACCCCTCACACAGGGCACTGATGGGTGCTCTGCTTCCAGGCACTGGAATTCCGTGATCATGGCAGGCTGTGAGAGGGGAGCAGTGTGCCAGGACATCCCTGGCTCCCTGGGGGGAGCAGGGACTCCAGGATGTGCTGTGTGGCAGGGGCAATATTCAACCACATAGGAAGGGCCAAACATCAGTACTGAAACAGACCTTTATTCCCTGGGTCATCAAAACTCAACTGGTTGCTGTATTTTAATATGGGACACCCGAACAGAAAATATAAAATGAGACAGTGCAGCTAAACTATTCTGGAGTTAAAGGCTTCCATGAGAGATTCTGTAATTTCAAGATGTAAATGGGATAGCTTGTTTTCTTCTCCAAGTTTTAACTTGGAAGAAAGTAAAAAACCCAAACACATTTGTTGTGTTGTGTGGTAATGTGGTGACCCACAGTGCCTTCCTCACTGGGGGGAGTCCAAAGGGATGGGGAAAGGAAAGCATGGCCAGCAGCAGGTATGCATGAACTGGTACTGTGAATTCTGCTCTCTCTCCACCATAGCAGCCCAAAATCCTTCCATCTGCTGTCCTGCAGCATTCCCACTGTCTGGCCTTGCAGGACTGACTGACTCCCACCCCTGGTGAGCTGCACATGCAACACCACTCCAGCCACAGATTCTGATTTTACAGCCATCAGCCACTTACTTGTGAGACACAGTAAATCTGAGCCCTCATTTCTGCCTCTGCAAACCAGCATTTCTGCATATCCCAAGTACCACATTTTGAAATCCACCAATTCAGAGTGTCCCTGCCTGGCCTGAGAGCCCCACCTGTCACGTTCAGGGCCAGATTATCTACACAACTGCTGGGAGCAGCTCCTGCTCTCTGCAGACACCCCAAGGTGTCCTTTCCAAAGGCTCCCATGGGTTCCCAGGCTGGCACAGCCCCAAAACAGCTGCCAGGCGCCACCACGTGGAGAGACATGAAAAGGTTTCCATGAAAAATTGATTTTCACCTTGTTCCTACTGTGAGCACCTTGTAAAGCACTTTTCAGTTAAAGTGGGTTTTCCAGTACCTTGAATAAAACAACAGCCATAGCCCAGTGTTTCTGGCCTCTGAACATCAACTCGGGTATCACTGTTCAAGCCACTGTCCCGTCAGACCAGCAGCTTTTACCAGAAAGGTAAAACACTGCAGGTTCCTCTGGGAACAATCTGGGATTTGGGATGAGCTCTAAGCCAGGAGAGCAGAGACACCAGCCCCAGCCAGCCCAGGCTCTGCGCAGACCCGTGAGAAGGGGGTTGTGCCTTACCCGCTTTCTCATCGTGGGTTCCTGGGATTTCTCGAATTTCCGTTTCCTCCACAGATGCACTTCGTCAGACTTTCTCCTCAGGATTGACTCAACTGGAGCCTTTTTGGAATGTTCCTCTGATTTCCGCCTGGGAGTCTCCTCACAGTCCCCTTTCCGTTTGGCAGCATCTGGCACTTCCTTGTTGTCTCTGTTAATTTTCTGCTCCTTCAGCAACGAGCCCGGGAGATTTGATGCGTATTTAAATCCTGGTCCGCGCTTTTGCTTGTACGCCAGAGAGACACAAAACACAAACCAACTTTATACCTTATGCATCTCCCAGCTCTTTACATTGCCACCAGCACTCCAATGCTGGTGGGTTGATTACTTTTCAACACACAAAATTATTAGTAAGGAGTTAAAAGTTTTAATTTTCCTGAAGTTATTTTTCTAACTACACACTTGCAAGTGTCTGTCTCAGTCTGCAAAGAAATAATGTTTCACTAATTCCAACAGACACTCCAGGTTTTGCATAATTGCTTGTGAATTTTTAATTTAAGGAATTTTCATTGTGAAAATTAACGTGCAGCAGTGCACAGAACTAACCTAAATATTCCCCAGGTGCCGGGTGAAGTGCTGGTACAGGAATACAAAAATTACTGAAGAACAGAAAGCTGTGAGTTTGTCTCCTTCAACACACAGAATCATCATGGAATGAACCACATAACCCAGGAATGGTTTGGGTTGGTAGGGACCCTGAAGATCACCTTATTTCAATCCCCCACCATGAGTAATTAAGAACAAAACCTGAATTAAGCACAAAACCAAAAGCTGGTATTGGGCTGAAGTCTATCTACAAGCCAGAGGGAATGCTTAAGATTTTGTATCTCATTCCAGCACCACTTATTCCCATTAAACTCACTTTTCCAGTTTTCCCTGCATGGTTGCACTTTGGACACTCCCAGCAGTTCGGCAGCTCATCGTTAACCACACCATCCGATTCCTTCACCTGTGGAAGAGACACAGCAATTCACAACTGTGCTGCACAAGCCTGCAGGAAGGTGATGGTCATTCCAAGGCATTCTGTACAGCTCCTTGTTTTCTGGAATGGACTGCAGCCCTCCCAGGGGAGCAGAGGCACCGTCCTGCTGGTGCTGAGCAAGCCCTGGGTGCTGCACAGCCACCCCTCAACGCTGCAGGCAGGGGGAAGGAACAGTGGCCAAACGCATCTGACAAAGGGCTCAGCTCTGGGCTTTCCACGAAGGTCAGTGACATTCCCAATTCACACTCTGCTCTTAGAACAACAACAAAAACCACCCCGTCAGCCCAAAGCAACCTCCCAAACCCAGGGCTGCGACTGCACCATCTCCAAACACCCCCCTACACCTTGGCTTTGCAAAGCCCAGTCCCGTGTCCCCCAGAGAGGCACGGCCTGATCCTTCAAGCAGGCAGGGTTCTCCCATCCATGTTCTCACATACATTAATCCCATGGGCATTTCTAGCAGCACAGCACCCTGCACTGTAATCAAGTGTTCCTTAAAATACTTTTCTTTCAGGATCAGAACTAGCAGTCCCAGCCTGCAGCCCTTCAGCCCAAGTGCCAGTGGGGATGGTGGCTGCCAAGGCAGCTCGGAACAGGCACTTTTGTTCACAGGACCGGACACACGGAGGCATTTCCAGGGTTTCTCACACCCCCAGATCCCCAGTGAGTGTAAGGGAGAGAAGGGCTGACGACTTCACTACCTCCAACACTGACATTTTGCTTTCTGAAAGAAACTCAAGCTCAGTGTTTATTACACTCCAGCAAAAGCACAATCCTGCCCTACACAGCTGGAATGCTCCTCCTTGTTTCTGGATTTGCACACAGGAGCCTGAAGTGCTTTCCAAACAGGAGACAGGCATTTCAGACAAGACATTTCTGCAAATGAAAAGGAGAGCTAAGATACACCCTCCACACAAACACACACTCACTGATGGCACACTCCCACTTAACGGTTTTGTTACGTATTCAGAAAAAACAAAACTTGGGGTGGAGAGGGAAAAAAGAAAAATATTTATTACTACTGCAGACAACAAAAACATGCTGCTGTCCAGACCAACAGCTGGGCACTGGCAGCAGCAGTGTGGCTGCAGGAGACAGGAACAAGCACGGGCAGGGATCTACAGATTTTTCATGTTTCTGAAAACATTTCCTCCTCTCCTCCCAGCGCAGGGAAAAGGCACTGGCTGTGCAGGAGCAAGCCCTTGGATTTAGGAACTGCTTCCTCAAGTCCCTGAGCCAGACAGCAGCCATTCTAGTTTCACCATCCAGTGAGAGTGATGACATGTCAGTCTCTCAGGAAGTCTCCTGGAGTTAATAAATGAGTAAATGAAGTGGGCAGAATTTAAATACTGGTTTTATCACAACTGTGTGCCTTTGAACCTTCTTTCCCATGGTAGGTGTAAGATACTCCAGGAGCTGTTGTATACATCTCTGCCTCAGGGGAACAATTCCTGGCCGAAGCCCAAGTTGGGAACAAGTTATTTCCCGCACTGAATATAGAACAAGTGCTGCTGAAGGGAAAGCATTACAGCTCTGTCCCTTCTGTGAAGTTTAAGGAACTGAACAGATGTGAGGAACTGTAAGCAAACTAATTAGACACACACAAACCTGCCACTGAATCTGTCCCAAGCCTTTCAGGCTGGGTGGGAGCCAGTTCCAAGTGTTTGCTGCAAACAGCAGGTGGGTGTCTGAGGCACAGCGTGAGGCGTCACAGAAACCTACCTGCAGCACGAGGTCAGCAATTCAGTCTGAGCACGAGACCTCGCTGCTGAGGATATGGATGCTTGGTAGGGATATGGAAACCCTGGGATGCTGATCTGGCATCCCTGAGGGAGAGCCATGAATTCTGGCAGTGCCCAGACTGAAACAAGCAGTGAGACACACCTGGGCTGAAGCTGCACTGGGAAAGGCCTTTGTATCCCTGCTGCTCTGACAAGGCAGCTAAATATTCACAGCATTATCACTACATTCAGCTGAAATGGAAAAGAACAGGCTCCTAGTGGAGAAAGGAACCCCTTCTCCCAAAAGAAACAGCATCAGATGCTACACTCAGACATGCTAGCCAGCAGTACCAGCAACTTGAGATGAAGCAAGAAAAATTCACCACTCTTGGTTCAACTCAAACACTCTGTAACAATGAAAGGCAGTGTTCATCCCAAGATCTCATGAGCTCCCTCTGGAAGCAGTGCTGCGCTTGCAAAACTCTCACCAAGATCATTTTCATAAGAAACCCGTTCAGCAAAACAAGCATTTGTGTTGGTGTGGTATTTTCAAGGAAAGAAGGGTGTCAGGAAGCTCCTGTGACACTTCTGAGCACGTGGAACATCCTGGCTGTCCCCAGCACAGCTCCAACACCAGCACTGTGGGTGCTCTGGTACCCAGGGCTCCCCAGCAAGGGGCCCCCACAGAAGCCCCTCAAGGCTCGGTAAGCCAGGGCACAGATACACCTGAGCCACCCTTAATTTAACTCCTCAGAGAGGTCCTCTGACACTGCTGTTTCAAGGAGAAAACCCCCTAGAACATGTACAGCCTAATCAGGGAGCTGGAAGAAGATGGTGTCCAAACCACCACCAACCTCCCCTGGAGAACAAATCACCCTCTGCATGTGCCAAACTACTCCACAATCTCTGGGAGATGCATTTGGAGGGAATTCACTCCACATGGGAATAAGCCAGGAAAGGACATTTGCCCTTCACTGATCCAGTTTATTCCAGTCTCCCCCAACAGTACATTTGCCAGACATTTAGCTGGAGATGACCAGCAGTTCACATGGTGCTATTTCCCAAGTGGGACAGGAAGGGACTTTCCCGTGGGCAGCGGAAGCAGCTGCCCTGGGGCTGGGGCTGCATCAAAGGCTATTTATGGGCTCCATCCTCAGGGCTCAAGTGCTACAGCAACATGTAAATGTGGCAAGAGATTTGTGTCTTACAGGAAATCATGGAACCTGGGAATAAAGAGCAAGGAAGGATCCAAGGAAGAGGCTCCATTTTCCTTCTGCTGTTCCCCTGAGTAGTCTCATCTCACCTTCCAAGACGATTCTGAAATCCTACCAGTGCTTTTTTGCCTCAGGAAATAAACACCACCAGTTACCCACCATTTCAGTTCAGCAGAAGCACTGAGAAATCAAAATACAAGGCACACAGTAAATATTCCAGTGCTTAATTGTCAGGAACACCCAAAGCAATGCTGCTCCTGGTTACCAAAAGAGCACTCAGAACACCACGCATGTGTAAGAGAGCAAACAGCACTTGCCTGACTTCACAGATCTGACCCACATCCTGTACAACTAGTCCCAAATGTAGTATGGGGAGAGGAAACCATACCTGAGCTGCCACTAGACAATAACTGTCCTCTGAACTCAGCCCTGAGGTGCCATGGACATTGCAAAGGCAGAGATGGGGGAGAACAGGGCACTTCCAGCAAGGGTTGGAATAGCAAAGCAGCCAGAATTAAGGTACCTCTTAAAACGAGCAGCTCCTTCCTCTGCTTCATCAGCCCCCAAAGTTTTGTTTTAAGCAGAGCCAAACAAGCAAAGCTCCCTTTCAGAGCCCATCTGTGGCAGGAACTGAGCACCAGCTCCATGAATCAGGGAAAGGCACAGCTCTGGTTTGCCAGCTCCCCGCGTTCTGCTCTAATAAATGACAGCACAGAGCTTGGTGCAGCACCACGTACAGCTCAGGAGAAATGGAAGGCCAGGAGAGCTGCACCCCGGGCCTGCATTAGGAATACACATACCTCTCCTCCCAGGCATCCCAGAAGGGCCCAAACGCTGCTTTCTGGGGCATGGTGTGTCAGAATGCATTTGCTTTGGCACATCACTTTAACCATAAACAAATCAGCAACAGGAAATGGCTGATCAGCTGAAAGAAACCAGCTCTGGAGAAAGGCAGCTTCTAAATGCTAATGCGCAAAGATATGCCCAAAATGACACTTTTGTTACCAGCAAAGAATACAGCTGCTCACAGGACTCAAGTCAGCCAAGGGTGAGCACTCCTGCAGCCTGACACTCGCTCAGGCTGCTCTCCAGAGCTGCACTCCTCCTGCTCCAGCATTTGCTCCTGACATCTTTAGAGCCAGCTGCCACCCTAAGGCACATCTGTGCCTGGACCTACATGAGCAGCCAATCGCTCACCTGTACTTTGTGGCACTCAGCAAGAAGCTGCTGACATGGATTTGGGAATATCTCACGCTGAAGTACAGGCAGATTGCTCCGCCTTCCCCATCCCAACTGAAACACCTCACTTCCTTAAACAGGGGGCAAAAAGAAAGAAACGAAACAAACCCATAAGGTCTTTGCATGCACACACGCTCAGGGGATGTCCAAAGCCAGGTCTCTGCTCCCAGGGAATGCTTTTTACACCAAGGACCCTGCCTGCTGGTCAGGGCTGTGCGTGCCACAAATCTCACCCTGCTCCTCACACCAGCTCTCTGCTCGCTTACTGATCTGTCCAAAAATGAAAACCTGAAAGCCTCCCAATTTCTGTGCACGACTTTTACATTAAGGTGATAACTAATTCAGCTTTTGTTTCCAACGTGTATCACATCCTTGTACTCACCTTAAGGCATCCTGGGTGTATGATTTCATTACAAATGGAGCATTCCATTAGCATGAGATTAAACTTGCTCTCCTCCTCTTCCACAGTGTCCTCTTTCCCAGCTTCTCCGCACACCAGACACACAGCAGTATGAGGCAGCACCGGCTGTTTAAGCATCAGAAAGAACTGATCAAGACATGGCAGACATAGAAACCCAAGAGCTCAATGTGCATTTACAGTATCCTCATTCCAAAGAGGAGATAAACAGGGATTAATTGTGCAAACTGACATGAAGGCAAAAAAACCCCTATTAACAAATTTGGGCTGGGTACCAAACCAAGCTCCACAGGACACACTTTACCAAAGTGTCCTCCCTGTAGCAAAACAGATTCAGGGAGCATTCCTGGGATGGATGAAAATGCAATTTTGGTGGGCTCCTTGAATCTGTGAGCTGACAGAGACATTGGCATGCAAGTCACTTCACCAGTGTACAATGGGAGGGGATAGAAGCAACCTAGAACATCACTATTCACATCCATTAGGCTTCACAATCCAAGTCGCAATTTGGCAGCTCCCCTATTTTACAGGCAGGGCAGACAGATGTTAGGGGACCTGATCCAGGTCTCACAGCAAGCCCACAACAGAACCAAGAACAGACCTTCTCCTGACTGGCAGTCCATTATCCAGGGCCCTGCTCCCAACCTGAGCACTGCAAAAAGCTCTGCTCACTTAGAAAGAGGATTCTCTCCTGCATGTGTCACAAGTGAGATCACACAGATTTTTTTCTGTCTTTCACTGAGGCAGAAAGGGAACTGCAGTATCTCACATACCTGTCACCCATGTCAAAGCACTGAATGCCACTCTAATTAAAAAGCCACCTTTTTGCTAATGATTAACAAAATTCCGGTTTGCAGCAGTAAGGTATAAACCTCACTACAAAAAAGAAAAGGAAGATCCTAAGCTGGCCACAAAGGGAAGTGCAATCGATTAGGCTGCAAGCCCTTAACTATTACACAGCCAGAGGCAGAGATATGGCTTTTCACAGCAAGGATCTCTTGTGGATGGGGTGAATAATCCCTAAGTGGATACCTGCACTGCAACCCAAACTTCAGCAGCAATGGTGCATCCTTCAGCAAGATTCAGGCAGGAGGAAGCCCAGCTGCAGTGAGCCATTAGAGCACAGAGCATTTTGCAAACAGCAGTACAATTTTTCTTGCTGGAAGCAAGGGTGCCCAGGCAACCTCCTCTGTGCCACAACTGGCTCTGTCCCACTGAGGGGCTGGAGCAGCAGCTGCGCTGTCACAACGTGTCCTCCAAGCCCCACACTCCCCTCAGACCTGTTCCATGCAACAGTGTCCCAGGCACTCCTGCTTTCCCTCCTGATGGAAGTGCAGAGGAGGTTCCTGCTCTCTGAACAGCAGTACCATCGGCTCTCTGAAGGTTTCTGAGCTTAATGAAAGTCTGTGTCTAGTTAATACTGTCCATGTTATTAACCAGGGCAAGCACAATCCCAGAACTGTAGGAATCATTACTTCCAGACAGCTTCGGCATTTTGCAGGGTTTTTTTGGCTGAAAGCTGGTGGATAGGTAGCACAATATTATTACTACTGAATTGTTACAGAACAAGAGCAAAGCCAACAGGATTGCTTACAGAAATGTAAAGCACCTTGAAAGTTACAACACTTCAACTCCTTAATTTTCTGTGCCTTTGCTGCTCTAAGAGTTTGTAATAATTCTCCTGATACTTGCACCAACACAAAAAGTGCAGAAAAGTCACTGTCAGTGCATATGAAGGCAGGACAAGTAATCAGAGTCCCCTGGCTACCTCTGTCCTAACTGGAAGTAAAACTCTAGGCAACAAGAAGAAAAATACATCTTCATTGGAAGAAAGAGGATGACTACACTCAGCTAGAAGAGAATCCAGATCATCTCCAAAAGGCTCAGTCTTTTGGTAACTTATGTTATCAAGAGTGAAACAGCTTAGTATGAAAGTTTCCTTCATCAGTAAGGATGAGAAAGCACACTGCAGCCTTAATTTAGTCCTTCCACTAAAAAGGCAGCATGATTTCACTATTTCTTGCCCCTGGAGAATAATAAATTCTTCATCCATGCTGTTCAATTCGTGCCACACTCCAGGAAATCAAGTGTTCAAAGAAAAGACACTTGAGCTGCAAAAGCACTCTGCAGAAAGGTGGATATTCCATGTACTTTACTGAAAGATCCAGCAGCGCTGAACCCAATCCTCTATGTCAGGAACAGTGCAGAGCTTGGAACAGGACATGGAGTGAGCTACCAGGAGCAACTACAGAAAATCTTAAGTGCTTATCAGTTTTTTTATCAGCGTCAGGTGAAGTCATTTAATGCCTCCACTTCAGCCGTCTCCTAAGAATTAAAAGAAAACCCCCCCAAATACTAAGTGAAGGGTACTGTAATGAGAGAAATCAGTATAGATAGGGTGATATTTCAGTTATGAATAAACAACATTCCTTTCCTTAAAAAAACAACAACAAAAGCAAACCAAACCCATAACAACAGCATAAACAAGACCTTCCAAAGAATTAAGATAAAAGCTAAAGCTGATTTTTAGCCTTGAACAGAGTCACAGCAGACACAAGACCTGAAGAAGCTCCACAAGTCAGCACGGCAGCAACGGATTCAAAAGCTGCTTGAACAACTTAATAGAAGATTAATCTGTCAATATTTGTTAAATAGAAAGCTATCGCTTGTGACTTGAGAAGCTCCTAAGTAATGTATCACAGGAGCCCAGGAAACCAACTGCCTGCTTCAAACCTTTTCCCCTGCCAGCCATTTCCAGTCCCTGAGGAAGGCAAGACTCTGGATTGATGGCGCTCTGTCTCATTCAGATCAGACCCTCTGTTCTATGCCTAAGTAACAGCAAACAAATTGAAATTCAGATCTCAAGGAGCCTGGGGCTGGGGTCACCAACACCAAAATCTTGGAGGCTGCCAGTCAAGGACTTCGCACATCTTAATTTATGTGGGTAAGACAGCAAAGATGATTGCAGGGCAGCTTTTCTCAGGAAATTCCAACATTCAAACCAAACACACCTCTTCGCTTTCCCCCAAATCCCAGAGTTTGAGGGTGATTTGAGTGCTGATTTTTGATGTACTGACAATCTCCGCTTCTATACTGCTGAGAAGGGAAGCTGGGCTGCTAAGTTTTAGTGGCATTCTGGCTTAAGATTTGGGGAGGACGAGAAGTACTGAGAAAGAAGGGATCTGAGCTGAGAGGGCAGAGATTACACACTTTTGTCCGATGCACTTTAGAGACTACTCAGAGCAGGGCTCCCAATCCCACACCTGCTCACCCAGGAGACACAGCGAGAGGAAAGGGCTCTGCAGACGAGCTGCAGGCCCAGGCACACTTACAGCGATGCACTGCCTCATGATGCAGGACTGCTTCATCCTGCCGGGCCCCCCGAACTTCTTCATGTCCTTGCAGAAGTGGCACTCGCCGCACTCCGTCCGCAGACACGCCTCGCACTTGCGGCATCGCGTCCTCCGCCGCCGGGCGCCCGCCGTGCTCCGGTTGGCCGCGAGCTTCACCGCAGAGGCAGCACCCAGCTTCCCCTTGGGCCGCCCGACTGCCCTGTTCTGGAAGAGACACACACACACAGGGTCAGCTGCATACCCCACCTCCCTGCTGAGCTGTGTGGAAAACTGAGCGGTGTTATTGGAATTATGCACACACGAGTAACACTCAGCAGATACGTATGATCACTCGTAGACATAAAGGAGTTCCATCGCCTTTCCAAGAAAGGATGTGCTGTAAAAAGGCACAGAAGCCAGGACATAAATGAGATCCCAAAATCAGAGGAAGCCCATTTCAACAGGAGGGCAGGGAGAAGCACAGCTCAACACAGGACCAAGTCCCAAGTGAGGCTTGGGTCAAGAGATGATCTGTGCCAGTGCTGAGCTCTGGGCTAGAGACCTCTTCGTTCTGTGCTCAGATTAAGCGAGAAGGACTTCCTCTGCTGAATCCAAGGAGCAGCAAAAGTAATTTGGTGGTTAGGTACAGCAGAGAAGCACTCAGCAACAGCTCAAGCCCCCAGTAATCTCCCTAAGAAACCAGGAGAGTATGAACTACTGCCAAGTGGTAAAGTAGGAAATAAAACACAAATGCTACAAAACCCTTCCAATGTAGCTCCCCTCCTATCCAATACTATCAAGTGCTCAAAAATAGAACACCAACTGATGATGTGCAAAGGCTAAAAAGAGCATCCCAGGTCTAGATTTCAATGACCTTTAAGACAGAAACTAAAGGAGCATGAAAAGATTTGAAATGATTAGGTTAACTGCAACATATTCACTCTGGACATCCAAATTCCATGTTCTCATCAGAAATTCCCTGTTATACACAAGAACTTACAGCTCAAGCCAAACATCACTAAATACCATGTAATTGTATGGGGCTAATTATGCAAGAATTGGCTTGGCTCATACTGACCCCTGACAGCTTTCTCCATAAAGATGATAATAACAGGACTGCAAAGCTCATCTGGTTTAGCATTTATACAACTCTTCCATTTTCTGCACATCTCAGCATATGACCAACAGACCACCCAGTTTCACTTTCTGTTCCTGTTGAATTCTGGGCAATAATCAAGACGGGGGCAGTTTGGCTGTAGGGAGCCATGCAGAAATTCCACCAGTTTTTAAAAGAAAAGATGTGGAAACATTCCACTTGGTCGTACAAAAGCTTCCCTGAGTGTCCTGCTGTACAACCCTGAAGAGAAGCCACACTGCAGTGTATTTGATCTTCCTCCCAGCTGACTTAGCAAAGCTCCAGTGACTTTCTCTAAGCTGCAGAGAAGTGCTGATATTTTAACAGCCTCCATCCCCGGAATCTCAGTGCTGGGAGAGCAAAGAAGTAAGGAGCTAGACCCCTTAAACTTTCTCTCCTACAGACTATCATTACTAAGGTGGGAGAAAACACTACTTAGTCCATGAGGTTGTGCAGATTTCTGCTAGTCTTTAATTCCACTCCTCCAGAACAGATTTTGTTCCGTGTGCAGGATGAATCTCACCGTGGTGCGTGAACACGGACGAGCACAGCTTCCTTCCCATCAGCAACCGCAGCAGCCGCCTGGATTTCAGATCAATGTCAGACACTCTAAAGAATAAATATTTACCTTCTAGACCAACTTTCCAGCCTCTCAAGGATAAAGTCGGCTCTGGCAGGACTGGCTTAGAGGCAACCTAGATAAGAGATAATTTTCTTCCTCAGCATGAATCACTCCTCCATTCTATTAGAGTCTCCTTCAGCTAGGAAGGGAGGCGAGACACGAATGAAGGGCTGGATATCAGCGGGAACAAGTTAAACCAAAACATGCACAACAACCTTGGCAGCTCCCCTTGGACAACAGCACATGGAAGATTCTGTGTGAGCACCTGACTCTTTCCTACTGGGATGCAACATGATAAAGTTTGAGGCAAACAACAGCTATGACACCATCACAATGCTGTTTTTAAATGCTTTCAAGGAAAAATCGAACTCTGTACTTTTCCAGCTGAAAGACAACTCCTGCTCCTGCCACAGTAATACGAGCCAAGTCCTAATTCTGAGGACAACAGTTTAAATGCCAGGACACTGCAAAGACACAAGTGATAAAAAGGCATCACTTGAACACAGAATTTGAGAATCCTAAAAAACCCCACAAAAGCAGGAAGGTGAAAAGTACAAGAACAAGCCTGAAGTCAGACCACACCACACAACTCAGATTTCCTTCCAGACACCACCAGCACACAGCAGAGGTGCAGACCTCCATCTCACTGTATGGAACATTTCTTGCCTACCCAAAGCTCTTCACTGCTCGTTAGCAAATTGTTCGAGCTGGGTTTGTACTAATTTACCAACCAACCAATCCTCAATCCAAGCCACGTTTTCACTCCAGGATGTCGCAGCCAGCAAGGCTGGAGAGGCCTTGCAGGAATTCCCACTCGTATCTAATTTCAAGGGGCTCCAAAAGTGGTCGCTTAAAAACCTCCACAGAAGAAAATCTGGCCTATGGGTTCCTCCCAGAAAGGGGCTGGGATTCAAGGGGGTAGAAGGAGCCTCCAACATGGCTTGGGGTTTATTTAGCATGTGGCAGACAGCCAGATAAATTCCAGGTCGATGTTAGTGAGGAGATGCTGCAGGATTTCCAGCTCAAACTGCAGTTTTACAACGTACCAGCCCTGGTAATGAGACTGGGTAAAATCTCCTCCACAGCTCCTGTCCCCATCTCTGTACTGCAATTTGCCACCCTCCCAGCACAACTCCATGGATTTGTCTTGCAAATAATGAGCACATGATAGGGGATGGCAGCACTCCTTATCCTGGGCTTACCATGGTGGCCAGCAAACAGCAGCTCTGCAGCCTGAGGCTCAGGGCTGGGTGTCATACCAAGCCCTACACCAGGTTCTAGGCCAACACAATCTCACTCCTGTGTAGGGGACCCCACCATCTGCTTTCCCAAGGAGATGCAACCCTCAAGCACAGTCTGGGCCTGCTGACTCTGTAGCCCCCCACAGCCATCTCTGAGAACTGCCAAGGAAACAAAGATTGTACCAAACTTGAAGACTTTTTTTTCCCCCCTTAAACCTTACAACAGAAGCCAGGGAGCTGAGACAGATCCTGCCTGAAATACCACCACCAGCCACCCGCTACATCCTCCAACATTTCCACAAAAACTGTGCTCATAACTTCTATGGCCACAGCAAGTCTTCAAAAGAGAGGCAGGGGGATGCTGAAGTGGCGAAAGCCCCTCTGCCAAGCTCTCAACAAAGGCAGTGCAAGCAGCTGCTGAAACATATTAGGATTAATATCTTAAACCCCTGTCTCTATTACACTGAAACCTAGAAAGCTGGTGGACTTGCACTGCCTTCTAGACATGTGAATAGGACATCCTGCTGGGTTTTTTTTCTTTTGTGGCATTTTTTTTTGGTGCTCTCCAAATCACTGCTATGACACACAAAGGTAACTTGCTCCTATTTCTGAAGCAGACACAGCACCTGGGCACTGGGGGTACACTTGGGCCATCACATGTAATATCCTATGCACTACAAAACCATTTACTAGTCGTGAAGCTGGGCTCACCCTCCCACACCACAGTGCTTAAACATGCCCACTCCTCCAACAGGAAGGGGGACAAACTTGCAAAGTGATTTTCTGAAGTGTTGGCCTCCTACAGACCCCACCAAATTCAACATGCTCCCTTAGGACAGCAATTAGGGCACCAGGTGGGGTGGTCACCAGCAATTAAGAGTCTCCCAACAAGGCTGTGCCGATCTGGGAATAAGCCCAGGTACAACACTCACAATTCTAAACCAACCCTAGGAAATGAGCTACCTGGAAGCCTCTGCTCAGAACATGAGTTTATCCTGGTTATGGACAAACATTTGGCTGCTGGGAAGTTTCCACTGCCACCTTACAGGTACCTCAGCACACTTTCACACGTTCCAGCCCTGCTCAGCTGTCACTGAAAAACCACCAACCAGGGTCAGAAGGACCAGAGGCACTAAGGAAGGGCCTCTGCCCTGAGCACAATCCTTACTGCAACAGCAACAAAACCCTGATGTTTACAGCAACGAATTTCTAGCCTTCGAAATTACAAAGAATAACTCACAAGACCTCAGGCAAACAAAAAATACTGTGAACATCAAGCTTTGGAGAAAACACTTCAAGAGCTATCAGCCATTGAATGCATCATTAAATAGGTGTTGATGTTCCCCAGCTGCTGTCCCAACACCAACTGGGATCTGCTGGAGATGTCACCAGGCAACTTCACAAACTCCTCCACCCTGCAGAGGAAGATCAGCTGACCCTGTGACCGAGTCCAGAAGGAAGGAGGTCCCAGTTCTCAAAGCAAGGCTGACTAAGTCTGCAGCCTAGAAACAAGCTCTTCTGCAAGTGGCCTTTACCTGGGCATGGCTCTTATTCCACCACTCAGCTTCAGTGACCTGCTTAAACTGCTGCCAGCAGCACCAAACCATTATTTCAGACTCAACATCTCCAAAAAAAACCCGGAGACAAGTGGGGCTGTTCTGAAGAGCTTCTCAGGTGGGCAGCTCAGCGAGACCCTGAAGCACTTCAACCACGTACAGTCTGAACAGCTCATGTAGTATCCACTGTGTAAATCTGCCCTAGACAAGATCTTTTACGTGTGGAGTGTTCATTGCTTCAAGGTGCTGTGCCACACAAATATATCCCCTGCATTTGAAAGACATGGGTGATTTCCTTCTGTAACACATGGACAAATTCTGATTATTCTCATTTACTGTAGTTTGACCAGCCCCCAAAGATGAGGACCCAGGACTTGCCGGGTGCCAGTCCTGAGCTTAGAGCTTTATGTGGCACTGCATCCCAATGAAATTGTTTTAACAGAATTAGGATAGCCAAATCTAATTACCACGTGTTTCTTTGTAAGAGCTGATAAATAAACACTAAGGGAAAATAATTTTTTACAAAAGCCACATGCATTAACCCACAACTCACAACTGCTGTCACATAAAACACCACCCTAAATGGGCTGGGTCACAGGCAACACTGGGCTCTGCAGACACCCACGGGATGGCACAGCAAAGGCTTCTGGTCGGTTGTCTTTGCCCTTTCCCATCACATCAGAGGTGCATTTTTTCCATCCAAACAGGGTCCAAGTTCTGGAGGACAAGGCTCCTACTTGCTGCCTAGGGCAATGAGCAGCACTATCCTCTCCAGCTCCAGTGCCCCATCCCTCTCCCAGTCTCCTTAGGCAGGGCTC
>NW_008238337.1:3087859-3088573 GCF_000691975.1 Corvus brachyrhynchos
TGACAAGTCCCAGCAGTGTTGCAGACCAAGTAACTCTACCTTAACCCCAAAATACGGGGACTGGCCTTGGCTGCCTGGCAAGGTTGGCCTGTTACACACACACTGCCAGGCACTACACAATCACAGAATTTTTAAAGTTGGAAAGACCTCAAAGATCATCGAGTCCAACCATTAACACAGCACTGCCATGTTCACCACTAAGCCATGTCCCCAAGCTCCACATCCACATGTATTTTTAACACTTCCACAGACAGTGATTCCACCACTTCCCTGAGGAGCCTGGTGTCTTGGGGTGACACCTGGGAATAATCACTACCAAGTCAACAGTTCTTCCGTATTAAACCCTTATGTCTGTTTAGCAATTAACAGAAACCCTTGTCAAAGGAAGAACTTAGAGGAAGAAGGAAGGACAGGATGATGTAACTGCAAGAATGCAGTGGGGCCAAGGAAGAAGCTAGAGTAAGAGAGCAAAAAAAACACACCGATGACAATAACATCCTTAAAAGTTGTATTAACTGAAGAGCACATGCCAACACCACGGATCATGTCTGACTAAAGCATATCTGCCCGAAAATCTGCAATGTAAACTCCAGGAGGGCTGTTTTCCTCACAGTGAGTGTTTACAGTTATATCACCCTCCTTCAGAATATGCTCCTGCTGGGGTGGAGGTGTCCTCCAAGTCCACGGTCCCTCATTAAACAAGCAGCACTGGAG
>NW_008238337.1:3088583-3090907 GCF_000691975.1 Corvus brachyrhynchos
GAGAAGGCACTGGAACTTTCAATCCCAGCCATCCCCAATCAGCATTAATCCTCTCCAGATGTTCACTGCCACCATCTCCTCCAGCTCATACCTACAAAATCCTCTTCTACCAAAACCAGAGTAGCTCCTAGTGACCCTTCCAGGTGACCACACAGAGCTCTACTACTGAATCAGACTAATTTCCCACAAGAAAACAGAAAGAAAATAAAAAAGTTTATACTTGCAGGTTCATCTGGGTGTTAATGATACTCCAGCAGCTTTTCTGCCAACATAGCAATGTTGTTTAGGGTGTGATTAACTGGCCAATGCCAGTGCCCTGTTTATTTTCCTCTGGTGGTGAGGAGGCAGAAGTTAGGCCTGGAGGACGGAATAAGATATATTGGCAAAAATATGCTTTGGGAGATAAGCTGCATTAAAAGTAGGAGCTCTTAAAGACACCAGTAAGTTACACAGACTTGGGGCACAATGCAGCTTTTTTTACTGCTGCTTCAGTACAAATCCCCCTGCCCCAGCCAGGGGCAGTTTCCTCTCTTTACACACAGTGAAATGCCACAGTCAGAAATCAAATTTCTTCACAGCAGGAGCAACACAGCGACCTGGTGGGCTGGGGCAGGTGCAGCCCACCCCACAGCCCAGGACACAGCCCCAGCACCCACACACTTCCAAGCCCCCAGCACTGCTGGTAACTACCACAAGTGCAGTAAATCCTGTGTGCTCTGTGCTGCAAGACCCTGCAGGCTTTCTGGCTTCTTAGTTTAGACACAGACCAGAGAAAGAGGAAAGAAAGTCAGCATAAAAAGTGACAAAATCTGCAGCTTCTACTCAAGCATTGAAATTGTGCTGTTCAACTACACCTTTAGAAGTGAAGCCTTTCACCTGTTACATACAAGGGCTGTTGCAGCAGAAAAAGCAACATAATATTGATTTGACACGTCCTGTGTAGAAAAACAGGGTAAGCAGACATTAAAGCAAGCCTGTATGAAAATACAGCTGGAGCTACATGAGGTGTTTTACCACTGGAACAGTTCTGAACAGAAAAGAAAACATTCCACAGGTCTTTGGTACATAGGTCACTGCGTTATAGTTTAGGATCAGACCAAAACTCTTAAGAAACTCCAAAAGAAAGATTTCCCCTTGCTTGCAGTAATTTTCGTTTTAAACTTCTAAGATACAAAAATGCTATGAAAGCCTCAGGTTTTAGAAGAGTTGAAGAATCCCAGAACATAACCAACTTTCCAGATTCATCCAGCAAGAACCAGCACCTCCAAGTAGCAATTTCACAGCTGGTACAATACAGCTGAGACCAATCTGCTCTCCCAACCATTAGCTCTTTTTAAAAAGTGGGCAGTGATTGCACCAAGACACAGACACAAATGGAAAAGGCCTGGCGTGAGAATAAATTTAAGAAGAGGACTGGGACATTTTAACTACTTTGTCTGGGAGCATAGCAGTGAACTGAGCAGCAGCACAGGCCTGCACATTCACACAATCCTCAGAAGTAGGTAAAGGCTTAATAAAGTTACTCATCTAAACCTCATCTTAGGTTCTTGGACTGACACTACACCAGGCCAGTGCAGCACACTGTCTCCCCCAAGGTTTCTGCATCAGATCTGCCATCCCTGGGGAGCACCCAAGGCACACCACCACCCCAAACTCTTTTTCGGCCCTGTTTTCTATATGCAATTCTGAAGCAAAACAAGGTAAAGTTGTTCAAAACAAGATGGGTTTTGGAGGATAGACTCAACACCTGGCCTGCGTAGAAACTTGTCTCTAAAAGCAAAATATTAGGCTATTTTAAAGAGTGAAACACCTCGAGTTATGAACAAAACTATCAAGTTTATGTTTAAATTGCATACACATGTTTAATACTATTCCTGGTGCATTTTTAATTGCTTAGGCAGTTCTTAGAGAGTAAAATATGCAATCTAGAACATATGTTCTGGATTATTTTTCACAGATTACTTCATAAATTCAAAAAGTTTATTCTCCTTCCCACACAGGGGAAAAAAAAAAAAAAAAAGCCTTCAGAAAATAAACCCTGCAAGTATTAATAAAAGTTCTCTTTTCATTTCGGCGCACATCCTTCTCTTTCTTCTACATCCCTCGTCCCTGGGAATGGAAAGGAGGCTTTAGCTATAAATCAAACCAAGACAAGGTAGCCAGGCTCAGCATCAGACTCTCCCCCAAGTCCCGCAGCCCTCTCAGCTATTTGAGGAATCTTAATAGAAAAAAAAATAACAATTCTGCCGCGGACAGGGCAGCCCCCGAGAGGCAACAACCACCCGCTCGCGGCGCGTTCGGGGCCCTGGGAGGTGCCGAACTCG
>NW_008238337.1:3091546-3111559 GCF_000691975.1 Corvus brachyrhynchos
CTCGGGCTGCTCAGACAAAGGAGACGCGCACAGACACACACACACCCTGCACCGCGCTACCTGCCCGCTCCACTCCCGCTGCGCGGGGCGGGCCGGCAGCGGGGAACCTCCATCCCTCGGGAGGAGGAAGGCACCGAGCAAACTTCGAGATTGCAAGCGGCAGAACCAGCGCTGGGCTAAGACGAGGCGACCCGGCTTGTGGAGCTGCTCGCCGCGGGTCTCCCGCTGCTTGCTCCCTGTGCAGGCACCCGCTCTTTTACTTGCTCCCAAGGAACCATTTCTAGCCCTACTGTGACCATCCTGACCCGCTGCTGGGGTTTCACAATGAAATACTCTCCCCGCAGTGTGACATGTTACACACTGATCAGCTGGGGGACCTGTTCTGGATCCAAAGGTCGCAGGGCCAGCACCTCAACACGGACACTGCCTTCGCCCTCCAGAGCCTGCAGCTGAGGGTCACAGGCCTGTATTTGAGTGCCGGAGATTTAAATTTCCCATTGGATTTATGGGCCTGCTTTCAGGGGAAATCCCGATTCCACTCAAGTTGTTAGGATTTTGCCTCCGGCTCCTACGCCCACAACACAGAATTAAACATGAGATTAAATATTTGCATGTGCTGAGCAACCAAGAAGCCATAAAGAAGCACATCTAATGGTCCTTCCATCAGGATTTTTGCCAAACTAGTTTCAGCTCAGTTCCCTGGTCTGAATTACCACATGGCACAACCACTTTGGGTAGTTCAGAAGAGGCAGCAACAGGCAGGAGCTGGCACGGGAGCAAGGAGCAACACAGCCCTTGTGACACCAGGATCCACACTTGGTCCCTCAAGTTTAAGTAACAAAACACAGTCAAACTTTAAACACATATTTACAGGCAACTGCTGATAAAGCCACGTGAATTGTGTAATTATGCCCCTTCCTTATTTTCAATACATTAAATATCCATTGTTTGTTGTACTCCTGTCCTCTTGCCAACTCAAACTTAAATGATGGGTAGGTGATGGTGTTCTCCCCATCCTGCTCATCCACCATGCCTGGAGCAAAAAGCATTTACTCACAACACATGATGGGGCTCCCCAGAAGGCAATGGGATGTGCTCAGCCTGTCTCCTCAGGTTTCTCTCTTCCCCCATTGTGTTCCTACACAACCGGAGCAGGAGCAGACGAAAGCTGAGGCACGAAAGGCATGTGCCTAAGGCCTTGGCTTTCAGAATCACAAGGTAATATCAGAATCCAGTGTTTTCTGGAGGAGAGAGGAAGGGGGGGATGCATCTCATGACAGCCCTACAGTGGAGAGTTTCAAACTACGAGCAAGAACGTGGCTACAGCCGTGTTTGTGGTGCCATAACACACTTGGCCTGCAGCAGCAGCAGCAGCAGGACAGGTGACATCCGGAAGGAAGAAGCCTGGTCCCACACCTGCCCACAGGCAGACCAAGTCTCCACTAGCCCAATTCCCTGCGAGGCTCCGTGTAACCTGCCTCACACTTGTTTGTCCCTCCAGCCTTTTGGCTCCGTAATCCAGACGAGAGAAAAAAATAACTTGTGACATCCCCCAAGGACAATCCACCAGTCACACCACGGCAAAATGTCATTCACAGCAAATTAAATCATGATAGAGATCATCCTACTCCTCTCAATCTGCAACGCATTCCAGCACTCCTGATGTTGGCACTGGCCTCTCTGGGCTGCAGCAGGTTCCTTCCCAATGTAACCCACACCACCCTCACCCCACAGCCAGCCCTGCCACCTGAGAGTGTGGCCACGCTGCCCTTGCAACAGCACCACAAGTGACAAATGAGCTCTAATTACAGAGTCTGAGTTAGGAGGGAAATCTCACACATGCCAAGATCTTGGAATGGTTTCCCAACACTAGGTAAACTTTGCCGAGGTGGTGTTTAAAAAACCGGGATAGGGTATGATATAAAATAGCAAATTGGGAATCAGCAAGGGGGAAACAACACAATAAAATAATTTTTTGTGATTATAATTGCTCTCAAAAAACCTCATCCTGTACAAGAGCAGCTAACCATTCAAAGGAATATTTAATACACAGAAGGAACTATTAAGAGAGCATTTTCCAGCTCAATTCTTTCAGCTTGTCTACACTAGAGAACACTAAATTACAACAAATAGTGAGCAACCCTTGTGTGAACACCGTCTAGTTGCCCAGCCTGGTGGAGTTTACAACAGTTTAGAACACAAAATAAGCAGCAGTGACCCCAGTCCTGCCTGCAGTGGCAGAACTGTGTCCATACTTCAACTTAGTGTGATACAGTTCAGTAATAAATAACATCCTTAATTACGCTGCTGAATGAGCCGTAGTGAAAACTGCATGAAAACAGACAGCACCTTCTATTTTGAACTGTTGCTTTGATTGCACCTCACCTGAAGTCATATATAAGTCTCATCAATATCATAATCTTCTCCACAGAAACCAATTATGTTGTCACAAACTGAGACAATAACCTCAAGCGAAGAATAAACAGCAGGAGCAGATGAGTGCCAAAGAACCAGATTTTATTCTCATGCAAATATCCTTAAGTAGTAAAACCAAGATGGGGGAGGACGACTACAACCCCTGTGCTGTACTCACTCACTCCTGAGCATCTCCTGTACCAACAGATTGCAGCTGCTGCTGCCAGCGCTGAACAGGATCCGTGTTTTCCTATGACACACTAGAGTTTATGATGCTCAATATGAAGTGAAATAAAGTTTTTTATGTGGCACAAACACACCTTTGATTTAACCTTCCCTCGAAACTTTTTATGCACCTTTACAGAGTATTACATTTAGCTGGTATTAGGAAAAAATAGTTACACAGAAACAACTGGACACACAACCTCAAGCTGGTTGATATGCAAGTCCTTGAAAAAAGATGTTGTGATGTGAGCTGCTGCTGCTTTCTGCAGGCCAGCACATATGTTTTTGAAAAGGAAACCCACTGAGATGTTTATGAATCACAATTATTGACCTGTATCAGAATAAGAGAGTTACCTAGTAGCTTTCTAAGGTTCATTGTTTTGGTGTAAGTGTCCATTCACATGAAATATGATCTTAACTGTTGGGCCTGGGCAAATTTCATGACACTTTTCTCAAGAGTTTGAGAAATATTTCAGTTGTATTCTCAGCACCAGCAGTGACAGTCTGACAGCCTAAATACCCACAATCTTACTACTTCATTTCTACTTTATCTGAACTATGACATAAGAGTTGTCATCAGATACACTGAGTATCTGTCACAATCTTTTCAATAAACAGTCTGATTGATCAACCTTAGATCAAATAAAGTAACACAAGATGAAATAATATTGACTGCTCCCTCCATGCAATGCTACTGATCATACTTCCCTAACCAGTGTCCAGCACTGTTCCAGGAGAACCAAAGGCAGCAAGGGCTGTATAAACACCTCCTGAAGGAGGACAACCTTGGGCTACTGCAGCAGAGGAGCAGCACCCAAACAAGCAAGAGCCCAGACAGAACATGCTGACAGTAACTCACTCACTCATAAGCCTTAAAATCCAAACAACTCTCCCCAAACCCCAACACCCTGTCATGTTAAAAAAGTAATAAATAAGACTGCAGAGTGGTGAAACATGGACTTCATCTATCACACAAGACAGACTCTTCTCTGCAGGAAGAGCCATGACATGACTGGGACTATGCACTGGGAAATTAGGGAAATCCTGCCATGCTTCCTTCTACCACAGAACTGGTGGTAGAAGGAAGAAACTGTGTGTTTCCACAGCACAGTCTGTGTCTCCAAGAGCCATGTTCTGTCAGTAAACGCAAAAACTAGTGAAGGAAGTTCCTAAGAAGATAAGCAGTGACTGCCATGCTGTGGAGGAACATGCAAATAGATGTGGCTGATAGAGTGGATTAACCGGAATAGGAAACCTGCTTTCCTGCAAGAGGCTCAATGTGCTCTGACACACAGCACAGAATGCTGGGAGACAGTCAGCTGTGTCCAACGTGTGGGCAGCAGCCTGAAAATCCAGAGACCAAACCCAAACACATGGTAAGCAAAGGAAATGCTGAAGTGCAGTTTGCCTATGAGGGCTCATTGCTCATTGTTGTCAACTAGAAACTTGACTTGGATTTGTGGGGAAGCATCCAGGACTAACAACTAAACTACACTAGGCTAAGACTCACAGCTGCTTTGCTTTTATTGGAATTTACCCATATATTTTGTTATATTTGTTATTTTCAGAAAGGAGAGCACTGCTGTCCCTCTTCTATCTGGTCCACTAGTGCCTGCAGGAAAGTCGTGAAGTTGAAACAAGCCCTCATTTATATTCTCAGCAGACTTTAATTTCAGTGTGCTGTGGAACTAAGAGGAAGCCATCTTCTTGGGGACAGAACATACAATTCAATTTTGTTCTGAAAAGTGCATGCAGGATTAATGTCCATAATTGCACGGCCTGTACTGTGGAATGACAAACGCCTTTCCCGTCGCTCTGCCAATGTGCTTCGATCCAGAAACAAAACTATTAACTTTCAGATACCTAACTCAAAGCATGGATTGTTTTGATGTCGGGGTGCTGGAGAGCACAAGGATGCTGGAATTCTTAAACCAGGTTCAAACTTAGCATTTGGTCTAGTTTTGTTGGCCAGCTCAGCAATGAATGTAGGCCAAGCTCCTGATGATAAAATCTAAGATCTGTCAACTCATTTCACATACATTATCTAAGGAAAAGGTCTTAAGACTACAGCAGTTTTCATCAGCACTTTTACTGTTATGAAATAAAGAGAAAGCTTCTGTCTTGAAAAATGGCAGTCAAGGCGTAGTTGGGAAAAATTCGTATTACTGAATATTCGTGTCTATGGTAGAAGAATGACAATGGGGAGGAATACATAAATCTTCTCGTGTGATACCTGGAGCACAACAGTTGGAAAACAGAGATGTCTCTTCATTTTTTTCCCAATCCATTTAGATTTCTAGTCAGAGTCAAAATAGCTCTAATTTACCTGTTTGATGTATTAATCACATAAAGGCATTGGTCAGATTTCAAAGCAAGTGGCTGAGTGTTGATAAGAAGTGAAAATATTAAGTCAAAGATGGAAGATTAAGAAGGTGCTCATTCAAGTCCTTGCTATTTATAATTACTCCCTGAAGGGACACAATATTTCAAGTACAGCCTCTTGAGGTGAGAAATAATCTGTCAAGTCACCAGGCAAAGGTTTTAGAAAAATACTGAAGCAAAAAGCAGTGAAGCTCTTTCGTAGAGTCACGGAGTGGGTTGGGTTGGAAGGGACCTTCAAGACCATGTAGTTCCAGCCTCCCATGGCATGTTACATATGATACACGTACACCAAACCCTGGGACTCCTCGGGTCTCCACCGAGCTTCTGCACAAATGAATTTGTCTGGAGGACTAATGTGTGTAAGAGACTGAAACAGTGCTCAGAAAAATAAACAGGTCAGGCAAGGAGCTGCCTTCCTGGGCAGCACTGCCCCGGGAAAGCAGAGGCTTGACAGGAACTCCCAGTAGCTTCAACAGCTTTTACTCCTTTGCACAGTACCCCAAGAAGCCTTTGGTTCTGGTGCATCAGGTTTTTTTCCTGCCTCCAAGTGTACTTAGAAGGGGAAGGCCTTGGTTTCGTATGTGTACAGCTACTGTGGGAAGTCCCCTAAAAAACAATATCCCCCAAACCTCAACTATGTGGTTTTGTGTCTTAATAAATTTGTCAGGAGCCAGAACTGGGGTATTTTTCTTGAATGCATTTCAGCTCTCTCCTACCACATGGCATCTACTATCATACAGTGTAAAAGAACACAAATTATTCAAAATTATTTAAATCACTGATTCCAATCACAATTTAAATCAGTAAAGAGAAAAACAAATTTAAATTGATTTAAATCCTCATTTTCTTTTGTACTTGTGTTATTTTCTGGGAGAAAAGTAATTATTAGCATCTGATAACTATGAAGAAATGCCTGATTTGCAGTAGATTATGAACTTTATAATCAGGACTTTTTATCAACAAAAAGGATTCACAATACACACATATTTGTATATGCAAATCTCCTTGCAGACTACTGGCATTTAAAATTGTTGTTGACACCAAACAGAGTTCAGGCTCTGCTGTGTGGGATCACTTCAAACACCTTTAAGCTGGTGCCTGGCAAGAATGAAATGTGACAGTTTAAATCTCCTTTTTGCTCCTGCGCCACTTGGAATGACTGATGGAAAACTTATTTGAATCTCAAGCAGAAAAATACACCATAAAACAACTCACCCAGAATCTCAACCAGAAAATAGATCATACAACAATTTACACAGGATTATTTTGCTGTCTTATCTACCTTTTTTTATCCTTCCCAGAATTTTTCTAACACTAGATAGACTCAATTTTCACTTTAATTCTTAAGTGCTTGTTTTTAATTGTCAGTATGTGCTTTCTAATACATTTGTATTCCCACAGGAAGCACCCTGAGTAGATCTCCAAGGACTGGCCTGTCTTAGGGAATCTGGCAGAGTTTTCCCACTGCTGCTACATGGAATGTTGCTTTCCTGGTGGTAGCCCCCGGGCAGGCTCCTGAAGCTGATGCTGGTTTGATGTTGTGCCATTTCTACGTGCTCAGATCTGTTTCAGACACACCACTCTGGTTAAAACACTGATTGCTGTAACGAGTCCCTCACTGCTCCTGCTTCTCTGGGTGGAGCTGGCCCAGCGATAGCTATGGCAGGAATTCTTCGTAAGCAAGCAAGTAAAAACTGGAAGCACTTATTCAAAGGTTTTCAGGAATGTTCTTTGTCCACATCACACCTCTCCCCCTGAACTGAAAGAAAATCTGATGTAAAACAATGCTCAACACTTCTGAAAAATCACATTGGTTTCAAGTTAATCAAAACACTCCATTTAATGCTTTACCCCCTAATTTTTGCTTACAATTGAATTTATTGTGTCCACTGATTCTTAGTCCATTTACTTACTATTTCTTAGGTTTGATCCAATGCATAATGTCACATAAAACTGGATCCATAAATAAAGGAGCTATGTTACTAAAAACTAGTGGATTTTCTTCTCTTCCCAGCACTTTTAAGGTGAAACACCAAAAAGAAGGGAAAAGGTACTGTGCAGGAAATGGCAGCAGACACATGAAAGTACATAGGGACATCGATAGGGTCCAGATCTGGAGATGGTGGCTAATCCCACTGCCTTTTATTCTTTAAAATACAGGTTCATTCTAAAAATCTACCACCCTTTTCACAACAGCTGTCTACTGTTCTTCTTGTGTGCTCTTTGGTTCAGACTGTGAACAATGATCAGAAATCTTATTTCCAGCCTAAATCTATTTATAGTATGTTTATAGTCACTTCATCTCATGCCAACATTGTCCATTAGCTTAAATAACTCTTTTCTGCCCCGATGATTATACTCCCTGAAGTCCTTACACAACAATCATCTCCCCTTCAACTCTGCTGGGCCATGCTGAACCATCTGTCCTGCCAGTCCCTTCTCTCAAACATCACATCTTGAATATATGTGATACATTCACCCTCACCTCAAAACTACCTATAATGAAACTAGAATAAAAAAAAAAAAAATGCTCAAATATATGTTTTTTGTACCAGAAAAGGCTGAACTGACTTGTGATTTTCAACTTCAAAATAGGGAAAAAAATACTGAAAGTAATGGGGACGTAAGAAAATCCTTGACAGCAGAGATGAACAGAGACCTCATTCAAATTTCCCAGAATGCACCATACAGAGGGCATGAAGTGTATTTATGATATTAAAGGACAGATCTGGAACAACATAAGGAAGTACTTATCTACACAGAGCTTTATTAAACCGCAGGGGACACTGGCACAGGATGCTGAGGAGATCAAAAAGATCAACAGGTTCCACAAATTATTAGGTAAATTCACAGAGGGGAAAAAACTTCTACCAGGGGGACACTAAGCAGAAAAGATGAAGATATAATCTTCCATCTTAACGGGGAAGATAAGCAGAGGGAATCTCTGTATTTCTGCTTTGTTCCTATGACTCCTTTACTGGCGGTGATGGCACCACCAGGAACAGGACAGTGCTACAAGGACTGTGTGCTGGTGGAACATGACTTTTCTCAGCCACAGGAATCAGCCTTTTGCTCTGCCTCTCACAGATTAGTTCATATGAGTTAATCCTTCTTTTTCAGATCCATGGATGTATCTGTAGAATTCTGCAAAAGTAAAAATAATGGGGTACAAACTGAACTGCTGTAGGACAGAACTCACTAATGACAGAAATGAGATGCTGCCATCCCAGAAGGTTTCTTTCAATGCGATGCCCACCCATGACCATCCCAACCCAAAACAGCAACAGCAAAAAAACCAGCCTGAGGGAGGCCTTTCTTATTTTTTTCAATGATCACTTTTTCTTCCTGGTTCTCATGCCCTGGTACAGAGCTATGAACATTATTTGCATTGCCAATTGCAGGGAAACTTGTGTCTAAAAAACCCAGTAATCCAATCAAAGTTTCAGTTTGTGGCCTTTAGTAATTAATAGTATTCCTTTAAATAAGAACATTACCATTTCCTTATTATACTTCTCAGCTATCTTCTTTTAAAATCAACAGGTAAAAATTACATGGAGAAAGAACATGAACAGGCATCAGAGAAACAGCCACATATTGCAGCACTGTTAACCAGCTACTGAAAATTACAGCTCCATCTCCTGCTCACAGCCAGACCTAAATATATTTGGACACTCGCTCTCATTGCAAATGCAGTGGCTTTAGTTTTGTGCCAGGTAAGAGAGATGAGAATCCAGCTCCCAGTCTGCATTTCTAACTCTTCACAGAACAGGAGAGTCCAAACATATTTTAGTTCTTTATAGCTGCTCTTCATAGACAACTAAAGATCTTTATCACGATAAAAACAGAAGGCACTGCCACAGAGTGTAATTGCACGCTGCTGGAGTTGACTGTTTTCTTCCAGAAATAGGAAATGGTTCAAAAAATGTGGTTTCTGCTTGAGCCATATTCTGAGTTCCTTAAATAAAATACTATCCCTAATTCCTGTGCAGATAAATGGGAACTCTGGTACTGTAGGGGTGAGCAACTCATGGGAATGGGTTTCAAGACTGGGCTTGGAAGTCACCAGCTTCCTGCACCAGTGACCAGCCATGAGTTGCTGCAGTGGAAAATCAGGTATAGGCCCTGCTCTCTGTTCACACCACCCAAAAGTTCATGTCCCAGGGATGGGGTAGAAGTTAGTTGGGATGATTTCTTGCTTCTCTTTAGTTGCTTAAGAACCCAGCATTTGAAGGCACGCCTATGGAGCTCTCCCCTTTGGACAGCATTGCATAGCGGGATTCGGTCAAAGGGTGCACTTGATGATCCTGGAGGTCTTTGCCAACCTTAATGATCCATGATTGCGACCCCCCAGACAACACTGAGCCCTGCACCAAGTGAGGAGAGGCCACTGCTGCACAGCCCCCGGCACAGGAAGGGGATGGGGGCTGCACATTCACAGCTGCATCCGCGCCAGCAGCCAGTGGGAAACGTCCTGCCTGAAGGTACATGAACTGTCAGTCAGCCATCAGGACAAGCAGGTTTCAAATATCCACTCAGTCCCACATTCCTGATTCCTTCCACAGGCCTAAATTAGGATTGTTGTAAATATCCTAAGACCCCTGGCACTGGACTGTTTTCTCTTACTTTACAGCTAGAAGAAAAAGACAGATTCTTGCTTCTTCTGAAATAGAGTTACCAAAGGGGAAAAAATAAAAAGGTGCCTAAAGGAGAGTAATTATTGTGCTAAATAATTACCAGTAAATTATAAGAAGTACAAGCGACTCAAAATAGCTCCATAAAGATGAGTAAATATGATCTGAAGAGGTGCCTATGAATCACACTTCATCTCTCTTATTACCACAAAATAATAATGGTTCGTACATTTTACTACAAAACTTTCTGCTGAACATGCCAGATATCTTTATAAACATTAATTTCACC
Source organism: Corvus brachyrhynchos (assembly GCF_000691975.1). Classification (NCBI taxonomy): domain Eukaryota; kingdom Metazoa; phylum Chordata; class Aves; order Passeriformes; family Corvidae; genus Corvus; species Corvus brachyrhynchos. The sequence goes on from NW_008238337.1 coordinate 3,101,489, forward strand.
TCCCAGCCTCCCAGCTGGGCAGCCCCATCTCAAGGTGCTGCAGCAGAGCTGGGAACAGGCACAGACCCCGGCCTCCCATTTTGTGCACTAACCACAAGATCATCAAATGTCACCCAGCTATTCCATCTCCTCACTAAACCATTGCTGATTATTACTTCTGTTTCTTTTCCCAGCGAGTCATTTTCTTCGTCAGGGAACTGCAGTGTGCCTGGCAGCCCCAAATGCCTTTGGAAAAGGTGGACAGAGCGATGCAGAACTGCGGGGCCACGACACAGGGATGGGTCTTCCCTGTACTTGGTTAAATGTCCTCCCCATTACACCTCATCCTCTGTCAAGTGGGATTTGAGGTGAATGAACACATTTCTTCCCTAAACCCCAGCACAGGCTTCAAGCAGCCATTCTGCAGCTCTGTGCACACTGCTCACGTCACACTCACAACACGTAAAAGAAACTGACTCCGTCTTAAAGGGAAATATTATTTGCTGCTTCAAAAATCATTCAGGTTATCAAAGGCATGTTCTTTCAAAGGCAAGTCAATGTAACCAAGCTCGCCCTTCCCCAGCTTGGGTTACTTACACAGACATTCCCTGTCCCTATTCCAAGGATCTCTGACTTCAGTCAGAGTTCTCTCCCTCTGCTCTTTGCTTTTCCCACTCCATCCCTTTTCAGTACTTGCTTCTCTCCTAATCCTGCTCTCTCGCCATTTCTAGTCTCCTCCCCTCCTTTCTTTACAGTCATTTCCATTTTCTTTGAAATGTTTTGGCATTTAATGCTGGCTTTATTCTTCCTTCTCCATCTGCTGCTCTTGTCTTTCTAAATCTCTTCTGGAGCCTTCTCTTGGGAGAAAGCAAGAGATGTACTCTGTTCCATGTACTACTACTTCTTTCTGGATTTCAGTTCCCTTCTTTTCATTTATGCCTTGGAATCAGACAACCCCCCTGTCCCAGGAAGCTGATACCAGCTACAACATCTCCTTACAGCCCCACAGTAGCTAGTACTGTGCTGTACTGGATCTCCTGCTCCCTTTGAACACAAGGATTTCAGGGAAAGCACTGGGAAATATCTGCCATTTCTCCTATAAATACTCAAGAGCAGGACTGCAGAAAGTAAAATTACTGGTAGATTTTAGTCCTCTGCCTTGTGCTCAACATTTGTGGAATCTTCTGGCCATGAACACTTGCTCCACCAGCTACAATCCATTTTCCAAGGGAGTTTCCCCCTCCCTAAGGGTTTTTCTTCTCTGTAAAATCTTCTATTTCATTATCAGGGCTTACAGGGAACAAAGGCGAAATAACCAAGCTTAACTGCTAAAACTGCTTTTAGACAAATCTCCCCTATATTGTCTTTCCCACAGATTTTAATTTGGGACTCAAAAGGCTCAGCTCTAAGATGTCTCTTCCCAGCCTGTTCACTTGGCCTCTGTTCCCAGGAAGGGAAATAGCTGGAACGTGGAAGATGACAAGGACATTTGCCAATTAGAAGCACAACAACAAATTCCTCTTGGGAAATGTGCAGCCCTATCTGCATGTGTACCTTCGAACTAAAACATAAGACATAACAAAAACTGATCACAGATTAAGCAAAGCAGATATGAAGAGAATGGTGAAAGGATTTTTTCTGCTATCAATTTTTATTTCCAAACTTCAACCTAAAGTCTGACTTTCTGTAAAAGTTTTCCGTATATTTGTTATTAACTGATATGTTTGTTATTGTCATGCCAGTGGAAATGATGCCTCCTAAAAGTTTTTGCTTTCAGAAGGGCTGAAGGAAAATAAACACCTGAAAAAAAACCCTGCAAGCCAGCAAGATGGATTTTGCAAAAAAGGGTAAGAATTAAGTCACAAAAATTACAAATCCTTTACAGTTGCAGTTATGTTGCCAATACACAGAAATAAAATAGAAGAAATGAAGCATTTATCAAGGTTCCAAAATAAAGTCAACAAGAACATTAACAAATGCCAAAGCTTATAAAAGCCTCAAAGCACTCAGACCCTCCCTTCTCTCACAAGCTCAAAGGAGAGTCAGTTGTTCCTTAGTTTTATTTTATGTTTCACACACCACCTTTTCTCTGGTCACAGAGATTTTGCTTTATTCAAAGCCTAGAATATACCTGACCATGGAATGAGCAGCAGCCATCGAACCAGTGGAGTGGAGAATCCCACACCTGTTTCTCAAGGTTTTCCACTGTTGTTTCTAAACAAATGCTTTAAACACAGCATATTCTCATGGATTTATTACAAGCTAAAAGGAAAACGTATTTAACAAGATACAATTCCTCTGAAATGTGCTGAGCCAAAACCCAAAAAGAAGCACAAGAGGGAACGTGATGTGCTCATCCTGCCCCACTCTCCTCTGGCAGTTCCATGTCTATGGTCTCCTCCTTCCCATCTGAAAGCAGCCAATTCTCATGGCTACATGTGCCATAACAAGTTCACCAGCACAAAAAGTGAGAACTGAGTGAATTATTTTCCCTGACAATTATTTGAAAGGAATCTACAATGGTAACAACGACAGATTTTCAGATCGAAGTCTGATTTAAGCTGACCGACCCCTTCAGCGTTTCTAAAGAAATAATGGATTATAAAACTAATTCAGTGAAAAATGAAAGTAAAAATAGAAGCGATGAGACATCTTCTAAATAAGCAAAGCTGCTTTTACAGCATGCTGAATAACTGGAGTGTGGTAAACATGCCACTGTTATAAATAACAACCAGCCTTTTGACATTGTTCTTTCGTTAATTATTTCGAATTCCTTATAAGCCTTAACAAAGCAAACCTCACGGTTCTCCTGCAAAGTGAAAAGAATTACTGCCGTGTACAAGAGGAAAAATTAGGATATAAGGACAGAAATCAATGCTTCAAAGTTACAGGGGCACATTGTACAGAGCATTAAGGGAGTCTCATAGTGTAAGAGAAAAACCATCATCTAGTTCAGACGAGAGTGCTCCCTAAGTGACTGATTTGTAGCATTTACACATCATTTAATTTTACACAAAAGGCATCAAAATTTTTAGATTTAACCATAATTAGTAAACGATCAAGACATATCAAAGTTTTATACTGCTAAGTAAGGCCCAAACAAATTCGTTTTAAATGGAAACTCTAATGATTTCTCCCTGGCGAGGCACTTTCTTGTTCTGCTTCAAGACTTAATCACAAAACCATTGAAAGTAACATTTTGTGTTAAAAATGCTAGCAGCTGCCAACAGATTATACACAGCACTTTGTCAGATTATAGATAAATAAACACCAGACCAGGCACAACAATGGTTAGTAAGTAAATGTGTCTCATTACCTTTGTGGTCTTCTTGGGCCAGCTGACCACAGGGACACCCGAAATGGCAAGATTTTGGTCATCATCAGCGTGTTCCTTCAGTATGTTCTGTTGCAAATGAAAAGGCCTTTATTAACCAGAGAAACGTTTCTCCAATTGAAGAGTGCAGAGACCTACAGAAGACAACACTCTACTCTGATGACAGAGTGACAAGACCTCTGCAAGTTACTTTTGCTTCCAGTTCCCACTGAAACTCTCGCACCTGTTAACAGCCAAGATGCGAAACTTCTTGCAAAACAGGCAGCAAAATCAGCCATCAATCATCTCAAATGTTACAGAATTCTTTAATATTGGTGTGTCCAAGACCGGTGTCTTACCAGTATCACCTCTCTGCCTCAAACTCCAGGTCATTAAATCCCAACTGACCCCACAACTGACCCCTTCTCTCCTAATCAAGCCTACGGAAGACCTGAGAAGCACCGAAGCTCTGCCCCTGTTATTTCAGCCATCACAGGGCATCAGGTGTGTAGTCTGGAGCAATGCTCAGAAGTCTGGTCATTCAGGTAAGCTAAGAATAAAAATGTACTCTGGAATCTTTCATCTTTTTGCACATGGCAATCCAAGAGCACCATCATTCCCACCGCCCTTCCTTCCCCTGTAGTTGGCAGAGCTGCTGGAATCTAGTTCCCTTTATGTGACCAGCTGAAGCATTCAGGCTCCTGAGTGTTTACTAGGAAAGGATCTGACTACGGACAGCATTAAGGGAAAAAGATTGATCTCCCCTCCCTTCCACCCCCACCAAACCCTTTCCTTTGATGCACTGTTCTAGAAATTTCGTGAGTGGGTTGCACAGGCTGACACAGCTTCCACCACTGTGAATCACTCCCATGACCAGTAACTCAACACAGAGGTGGTAAAACACTCAGTGATGGAGCTGGGAATAGTCCACACTCGCCTCCCATGACTCCCTACATGCTCACTAATTTAGCTACAAAGCTCTTCATTTGGAGTTCAGGTGGCTAAAAAGGAAGAAATGAAAACAAAAAAACAAGTCAAAAGGAGGATTCTGCTGTGCTGCTGAAAACTGAAGGCCAAATCAGCACTAACAGGTTAAAGACCAAAAAAAAAAAAAGCTCCAATAGAACAAATGAGAACTGAAGGTTGGGAATTACCTCAACAGAATAGTAGGAGATGACCCCAGACAATGAAGTTCAGTGCTGCTGCTCCAAGTATATGAAAAAAGCTTAATTAGCCAACAACAGGCAGCAGGCTCTGTCAGTCCCCAGTGCAGCACTCTAGTAATTAGTAATTTCACACACTATACAAAAAGAGCTTAAAATACAGTAATTGTTTTAATAGGGAGTGCACTTGGAATTCATCTGTAATCATCCAACTAAAGCCCGGAGTGTGATGGCATGTTCCAGTCCCCAGGAGCCCGAGTTTGGATGAGTGTCCCTGGGGCTGACTTTCTCCCTGGAGCTCAGACAACCTGTCACACTCAGCCCAATTCCCCAGCCTGCGCTTGAGTGAGAGCTGTGTTAGTAACAGCCAGCACAGCCCCAGCACAGCGCTGCTCCTTCAGACACCACCACATCAGCAAGGCTGGTGGTGATACTGGTTAGGCCGAAAGCAGTGCCAGTGACCAAAATGAGCGATACCAGTACAAGCCCAGTTTCATCAGCCCAGTGCTGTGGCTGCACTCAGGAGTTTGCAAAGGTGAGGAGTAAAACCCAGCTTGCCCCAGCCTGGCTGTGATGCAGAGTCTGTATTGTACCTGCTCGTCCAGTGCAACACCCAACAACTTTTACACAGGGACTAATCATTGGCAAATTAACTCTTGGCTGAGCTGAGGTGAAGTGAGCACCTCTTTTCTCATGTCCTTTTTATTTGGAGAGAGATCACTGCATTAACCGAGCTGTGACCACATTCTCCAAGTTCAGTCCTAAAAACTGAGAGCTCTTTTGTACTCTCATTGCAAAGCCAAAATTCTCCAGATCAAGGAGGCAGCTTGAGAGCCATAAACAAAGGACAAATTAATCCCTTTCTACTTTGCTACTCTTAGGTTTGAAAGCCTGTAAGACAGAAAACCTTTACATTTCCACTAACGACTGTCAGAGACTCGGAGTTCAATGGAAAGCACAGTATATTCCAAGAACTTGGCAAGGTAATGAAGGTTTCTTGTTATCATATGTATCACGTGAAAATATTATCCAAGGAGAAATGTAAAACTATGGCAGCTTATCATCTGAGGCAGCTGAAAACAACGGCTGTCTGCGCAGCAGAGCCGCAGCACAGCCACAGTTGCGCTGACTGGAGCGTCAAGTGTCAGCTCACAACAGGCTGGGGGAGGCAGGGTTTTGTTCACCTGCTTAAAAACAAGAAAAATAGATAAAGAAAAGCCATGGGGCTCCAGTTAGAGGAACAACGTGATGCTCTTCCAGCACAAGGCGGCCCGATTCATTACACTTGAGGGCTGTGGTGACAACAGCAGGTATGAAGGGAAGAAGCTGATTAACTATGTAAGAATTCAGCTTAGCCATTAATTTCAAAAGCACAGCAAGGAACGACTCCCCTGAAATGCATTCAGTAGAGGGAGGTTTTTTCTGTCATCAGAATGAAAAGGGGGTAAGATTTCTTGGCAAGAAAAAGTAAGAACATATTTCAGTAGATATCATCTGTCTTGCACAAGAATCTTCTCCCGCTGCCAAGGAGTTGCAGATATTTGACAACCTCTGTTCTTCAAACTGAGTTTCTTCTGCTCTAATGGACTTTCACAGGCCCTTCTGAAGAAGGGCAGTGCTTTTGCTTTGAAGTGGGGAAGATCTGTGGCATTACTAAGAGGCAGATCTCACAATCCTGCTCCCCAACAGCAGCAGAGGAACTACCATCCTGCTGGTAACACACAGAAGTGCTATGTGCAGAAATCAGAAGCTGCACACAGGTGAGTATCCCTGGCAGTGTGTTTAATGTGTGTGGGGCTGCACAATCAAAGGTCTGCTCAGCTTTACCTGCCCTGTGATATGGGGTGCAAACTACACCAAGGAGTACGATGGTGACCTCTTTATTCTTTTCTTCATGCATAAGCCCACCACGGCACTGCTGCAGCCAGCAGGGATTTAATTCCCTGTTTGGGCTGAGGGAAGAACTGACCTGCTCTCCAAGAAAGGCCTGTTCCACTCTGCAAATAAGCCTCCCTTGTGCTGCTGCACTCCATCGATCACAGTGATAAATGGGTGCTCAATCTGCAGAGGCAGCAGTTGGCACTTTTGGATTGCTGTGTCCCCACCAGACAGGCACAGTTAGTTTGGAGCTTAGATGATGTGTAAGGAATTTACACTGGCTTAGTTTACTTTTCAGTCTCCCTTCTCATAAGGAAAATAAATTACTTTACTTCAGACAGTCTCACCTACTTGACATTAAATAGCTGTATATAGCTGTGGTTGTATTTACCACTAAGAGCAGTAATCCAGTCACCCATCCTATACTGTGCTCTTGCTCAGCTGGGAAAGCATGGATTCTTTGTGAGCTACCTCGATTAGTTCTGTGAAACTTCACATCACTGAATAAAATGGTTTCCTTTCTCCAGTTTAACTATCCATATCCTGTTTTCTGAAAACATTAATTATCTTCCTGAAGCACAAAGACAGACCTGAATGTCATACAAAAAAAGTTCCTGAGTGTATTTCATTAAGAAATAAAAGTGCTACAATAAATGCTGATTTATTTGCTTCAGGAAGAAACTTGTTTAAGACTTTGCAAGCAGAGCAAGAGCTTTCAGACTTTGTCAGAGCATGTTCTTGCTATGCATTTGTTAAAAATAACTCTCAAATGGGTGCACTAAAAGGATACTTCTAATAGGATGCATTATTAATAGATCACATGCCCGAAAGTTGGGTTGCCCATGAAATAAACCTTGTTAATACAGCCAAATACAGTCACAGCATGGGTCATTTGCATGGCTTCTGAAGGATTCTTGCCTCCATTCAGTCACACAGCTGACTGGTGCTCTGAGTATTCATCAGGGTGAGGTAAAGGGGCCAGGCCTCTGCTCACTCCACTGCTGATGCTATCAGCAACACCCCCACGTTATTATCTGTACAGGTTGGAAAATTAGCAGCAAAGTAAAAGGGAACATGATTCAGTGGTCAAGGAGATAAATACCATTCTGGAAAATGGACTGTATTTCTTCCTCTGCCCTTATGTCTCTATGTGGTACAGGGCAAATCTTTTAAGTGGAGTTTCCACAGGCTGTCATGAATTGTGTGCTCCTGCTCTTCCTCATGCCTGGCTTGGGATCTGGATACTAGAGATCAGAACTCCTGCTCTGCAGAAATGTTAAGCCACTACAGTTTCAATATAATTAAATTCATCTTTTGCACTTATCATTGTTAAATACACTAACTGTTCTGTGGCACATAAAGCCAGCATCCAAAATTACTTTTATCTTAATCTCTCTGCACCCCAGTTCCCTGTGGTAACGACAGCTCATCCATTACCATGTGTGGAGCACAGGGTGAGGATCCCTGGGAACATTCATTCACCCTGTTCAGCTGAGAGGCTGAACATCAGTACCTGATGGAATAGCAAGGATGGAACAGCTGCATCCTTACACCACAGAACACAGGGATCCTGCAAGGACCATTATGCTGGACGCATGCTCAGAGGACTAAAATCTGTCACTTGGCAACTCCTCCCTCAGCACACTCCATCCTTTGAAGGTAAAAGCTCTAAACACACACACTTGGGTTTGATTATTTTTTTTGAAGCTGAATAAACTGAATAAAACAAACCTCATGCTCTGAGGAGATCAGATGCTTTGGCTCCACTGCACTGCTCTCTACCACATCAACGAACACAGTGGCAGAAAGGAGTGATGGGCTGTTGCATCCAGGGTCCCAGAAGCAGATGGGAATGGGACACACTTTGTCAGGGGCTGCCTGTGACAATTTGCTGATGAGACAAGAAAGGGCCTGTGCTGGGAATCCTGGACTCCCCTCCTGACCTGGGAGGAAATGTACTCAACTGCCCCAAACTGCCCCCATTCCTTCAGAGCACCTGGGAAGTGGATTGTGCAACCACAGGGAGTTATGGACGAAGATGGCTGTATGGGCTTTAATTAATTTACTCTGCCATACTGACTCCCACTCTCTGGAAACTGGGGGCTGGCTTATACGTGGGCCAATATTGTAAAAAAGATGGGTGAGAAAGTTCTTCAGTAGCTCTTTAGACACTGTTCAAGAAGATGTTTGAGTTAACATGGTATTGAAAAGGTTATCACTCTGGCTAATCAGTCACAGACTGGCCAAACATCCAGAGGTGATTCCAGAAAAAAACAATCCTGCAGCGTGTCTGATGTTTAGATGTGGTCATGGGCTCTTTAACCAGCAGGGAACCATCAGTATCCAGATGTTGAGCTACATCCTGATGGTTACAGCGTGTGCTGGCAAGGACAGAAAGTTTAGAAGCAGGCAGTTTTCAGAGGCGATGGAACATCAAGCTGCACACAATAAACTGGCAGGTGCTCACTTAATACCAGTTACAGCACAGTATCACCAAAAAGGTGCTATTGGCCTTTTTTAAAAATGTCCATTTGTAGTTCTCCATCTCTGTAGTCAATGCATCCACTGCTCTGGAGAGGAATAAGAAAACAGATACTCCCACACTGAGCTTTAAGCCAGATTCACATATGGTACCGTGTTCTGGGGAGATGTCTCACAGCACTCTGGAGTATGTCATCAAAAGAGGGAGCAGAATCCCACTCGGAACATCTGCACCAGCCATTATATGTTGCACCCCTTTCTGGATTTTTAAGTGAAAATTACTCTGTGCATCAAGCTTGGAGAAGTAACATGACCATTCTTTCTGCTTCACCACAAATTCAACTCCTGGTCTTGAGGCTTCATTTTGATTTCTGATTAGAAGATGACTGATCCCAGAGCAAGCTCGTGAATCTACATCCACAACTTTGAGCAGGTGTGTCCACTTCCATGTACAAAGTGGCTGATTTTGCAAGAAGATAATTTTTGAGCTCTCGTGGTTTACCAGAACGAGTGCAGTGTATCACACTTCTGAGCTCCAAGATCAGGGAATATGGTTCCACTGCACATTGCACATGTTCAGCCTTCTTTAGCTGGCTTTGAAGCCTTTCTAAGCAGCTGTTACACCACTTGCACTAAGAAAGTACAGGCTCTCTCCCCATTTACCATATAAACATGTGTTTTTCCCCTCAGATTGTGCCTTACAGAGCTCTTGTGTATAGAAAATACATAACTGAAGACCCATACTGTTCACAGACTGAAAATCCACAAAGAAGTTGTGTCACTAGTGAGCACTCACTCCTCACACCATCTCCAAAACCAATATATTGTACCAGTGGAGAATAATTATCAACCTATAGAGGGCAATGGAGGAAAGGAAAATGAAAAAGGTGAAAGAAAAAAAAAGCAACTGGAAGTGTTAGACAATCTATCTTCTGAGCTGCAATCACGTATTTACATTTTGTATGTGTCAGCTAATGAGGTGTACACCAGGGAGATACGAGACCAAAAAGGGCTGATTAAGACTATAAATATAAACAGACTTTTTGAGGTACAATATTTACATGTGGAACATAGTAAGTGCTGAATTATGAGAGGATATAAACTTTTGGCCACTACTGTGACAGTCAGAAAGGACTGTGTCACTTAAATCTGGCTGCAAACAGGAGCCAGAGACAGCTTTGGTTCAAGGAATCATTTCCCTGTCTGTGGCAGAGCAGCCTGACATGAGCTGGTCACCACACACAAGCTGCCACACCT